>NC_139989.1:83618456-83741262 GCF_964263955.1 Coregonus lavaretus
CAGCGTTTGGAGTAAACTGTTTATGGAACATTTTAAACCTGTTGGCTGCGGTGTAAACTAATGAATACAACCCAGGTAGTAGCCTACAACTCGGCTGTTGATGTCTGCCTCATGCTGTAACCTGTATGTAGCCTGAGGGGTGGACTATGATGCCAGCTAGATATACTGTTTTTTCAAAGCTTATCTAGATTTCAGTTAGCTTCACATTCCAGATCAGACTTCACCCATAAGAATACACAGAGTGCTAGTCATCAGGAAGGTGCTCTTTCAGCAGACCTGTAGATATCTCAATGACTTGACATGTTCTGTTTGTGAATTCAGGCTACAAGGTGAGAATCTTTCCAGGGATTATTATAAAGTGGTAGAGAAATGTAATGTATGGTGCAATTTTAGTACAGTGAATGGAAGTAAAACACTCAGACCTAACAGTCAACTTTTACTGAGACAGGTACGTGTCAGTTTAATCATACAAAATGGCGCTAACTGAATGTGGGCAAGTCAAATTCAATATATTCATATATTATAGTTCTACATTTAACATTTGATATGATAACTGTAATTGTATCATAGTTCCACTATAGTGTAGTGATCCTTGCTAAATGAGCCACGTCACAATTCCAACCAAGTAACCCAATTGGCGCCAACGGTGCGATGCGTAGGATGTTTGCCTTTTACACATGCAACCTGGGTTCACTTCCTTGCCCCGCTGTTCGCTACATTGGTTTCAGAAGTGGTATGGTGTCTGTTAGGCCATCAGAATTGATGGTCCGGACGTGTGAGGGGTCTGAGTAGTCGAAACACAGGACTTTTATTGGGGACAGTGTGAGTCAGGTTACAATTCCCATCACAGCAATAGGGTTAACCCTACTGCTGCTATGCGTAGGGTGTTGCAAAAAACCTTTCTGTACGGATCACTGATCCCCCTCAGATCAATCATGTCCATTTTAGCCCTTCAGTCTACATTCTCAGATACGTTTAGAAAAGAACAGATTGAAAGAAATAGTCTACTTTTAATAAATACACATTAGCCTGAGAGAGTGGAAGGGGTGAGAGGAATGTGGCCTTGTGTTGCTGCACTGTCTATAACTACCTAAAGAAACAGTAAAAGGGAGATGAGGTGAAAGATATCAGTCACAACTACATGTTGTTACAGGCTTTGGTATTTCCATTTATATTTTGAGGTTGGACGTTAGCACGTTGGCCGCACCTCTTGGCGCCACCTCAATAGACAGTATGCTTATGCCTGTGCTGGCTTGTCATCTCTTTAGTCAGAAGGTTTCCATCTGTTATGTGATATTTAAGAGCAGCTGGTCCAGAGTTCTGGTTGGCCTTAGAGATGTTAGAAGACTGGCACCTCTTTGTAGCTCTGCTTCTTTAAGTTGATGAACAAAGTATTTCTGTCTTGTATCTCCCAGGGTTTGGTTTGGTTTGGTTTGGTTTGGTTTGGTTTGGTTTGGTTTGGTCTGGTTTGGTCTGGTTTGGTGTGGTCTGGTTTGGTCTGGTTTGGTTTGGTTTGGTTTGGTCTGGTTTGGTCTGGTTTGGTCTGGTCTGGTTTGGTCTGGTTTGGTCTGGTTTGGTTTGGTTTGCTCCACTTGTTTTTTTACTCCATATTGTAAGTTGGAGGGTTTTTATTTCAGATGTCCTCGTCTGGAGCCACTTCAATGGGCGCTCATGGTGGGAGTCTTTTAGGTACCACTTTCTTGTTGCTAGTCAACATTCAGTGGACACTAGGGATTGGACGATTAAAACCGGTGGTCTGATGCGCCGTTGCAGTTTTCAAAGCACTACTGATTCGACACAACGTATCAATGCTTGTATCAAAGTAACAATACTACGTGATGATGACTGTCGAAGCTTCGGACATCACACTACCATCTGACAGCTGTCAGAAGAGCACTGACCTCTGCTGGAAGCTTTGTGTTTTTATCGTTACTGAACAAAAATACACTGCTCAAAAAAATAAAGGGAACACTTAAACAACACAATGTAACTCCAAGTCAATCACACTTCTGTGAAATCAAACTGTCCACTTAGGAAGCAACACTGATTGACAATACATTTCACATGCTGTTGTGCAAATGGAATAGACAACAGGTGGAAATTATAGGCAATTAGCAAGACACCCCCAATAAAGGACTGGTTTTGCAGGTGGTGACCACAGACCACTTCTCAGTTCCTATGCTTCCTGGCTGATGTTTTGGTCACTTTTGAATGCTGGCGGTGCTTTCACTCTAGTGGTAGCATGAGACGGAGTCTACAACCCACACAAGTGGCTCAGGTAGTGCAGCTCATCCAGGATGGCACATCAATGCGAGCTGTGGCAAGAAGGTTTGATGTGTCTGTCAGCGTAGTGTCCAGAGCATGGAGGCGCTACCAGGAGACAGGCCAGTACATCAGGAGACGTGGAGGAGACCGTAGGAGGGCAACAACCCAGCAGAAGGACTGCTTCCTCCGCCTTTGTGCAAGGAGGAGCAGGAGGAGCACTGCCAGAGCCCTGCAAAATGACCTCCAGCAGGCCACAAATGTGCATGTGTCTACTCAAACGGTCAGAAACAGACTCCATGAGGGTGGTATGAGGGCCCGACATCCACAGGTGGGGGTTGTGCTTACAGCCCAACACCGTGCAGGACGTTTGGCATTTGCCAGAGAACACCAAGATTGGCAAATTCGCCACTGGCGCCCTGTGCTCTTCACAGATGAAAGCAGGTTAACACTGAGCACATGTGACAGACGTGACAGAGTCTGGAGACGCTGTGGAGAACGTTCTGCTGCCTGCAACATCCTCCAGCATGAACGGTTTGGCGGTGGGTCAGTCATGGTGTGGGTTGGCATTTCTTTGGGGGGCCGCACAGTCCTCCATGTGCTCGCCAGAGGTAGCCTGACTGCCATTAGGTACCGAGATGAGATCCTCAGACCCCTTGTGAGACCATATGCTGGTGCAGTTGGCCCTGGGTTCCTCCTAATGCAAGACAATGCTAGACCTCATGTGGCTGGAGTGTGTCAGCAGTTCCTGCAAGAGGAAGGCATTGATGCTATGGACTGGCCTACCCGTTCCCCAGACCTGAATCCAATTGAGCACATCTGGGACATCATGTCTCGCTCCATCCACCAACGCCACATTGCACCACAGACTGTCCAGGAGTTGGCGGATGCTTTAGTCCAGGTCTGGGAGGAGATCCCTCAGGAGACCATCCGCTACCTCATCAGGAGCATGCCTAGGCATTGTAGGGAGGTCATACAGGCACGTGGAGGCCACACACACTACTGAGGCTCATTTTGACTTGTTTTAAGGACATTACATCAAAGTTGGATCAGCCTGCAGTGTGGTTTTCCACTTTTATTTGAAACCAAATCCAGACCTCCATGGGTTGATACATTTGATTTCCATTCAACTATGTAAAGAAAAAAGTATTTAATAAGATTATTTCATTCATTCAGATCTAGGATGTGTTATTTTAGTGTTCCCTTTATTTTTTTGAGCAGTGTATAAACGCAACATGTAAAGTGTTGGTCCCATGTTTCATGAGCTGAAATAAAATATCCCAGAAATGTTCCATTTGCACAAAAAGCATATTTCTCTCCGATTTTGTGCACAAATTTGTTAACATCCCTGTTAGTGAGCATGTATCCATTGCCAAGATAATCCATCCACCTGACAGGGGTGGAATATCAATAAGCTGATTAAACAGCATGATCATTACACAGGTACACCTTGTGCTGGGGACAATAAAAGGCCACTCGAAAATTTGCAGTTTTGTCACAAAACACAATGCCACAGATGTCTCAGTTTTTGAGGGAGCGTGCCATTGGCATGCTGACTGCAGGAATGTCCACCAGAGCTGTTGCCAGAGAATTACATTGGTGTCAGAAGTGGAATGGCGGCTGTGAGGCCATCAGAACGCACGGCCCGGACGTGTGAGTAGTCGACTTCCTGGTCGGAGGGGGCAGTGTGAGCCACATTCCAATTCCTACCATGTGGGTTAACCCTATTGGTGCGATGCGTAGGTTGTTTGCCTTTTACACATGCAACCTGGGTTCGCTTCCCTGCCCCGCTGTTTGCTACATTGGTGTCAGAAGTAGTATGGTGTCTGTGAGGCCATCAGAATGCACGGCCCGGATGTGTGAGGGGTCTGAGTAGTCGAAGCACGAGACTTGCTTTTATAGGGGGCAGTGTGAGTCAGGTTACAATTCCCATCGCAGCAATAGGTTTAACCCTATAGACAGGTTATAATTAGGTTTAACCCTATTGCTGCGATGCTTAGGGTGTTTGCCTTTTACGCCAGCGACCTGGGTTCACTGCCCTGCCCCACTGTTTTCTACAATATTAATATCACAGGCTACCCGACGTCCGTTGAACAAAGAGACACAACAATATGAGTGAAAGGATTTTAGGATTTTAGGATAATATCAGTTAGTGTTTATTTAGAGTTGTCTTCTGGGTTCAGCCTTCTAGCTTCCTTTATCAATAGGGTGAAATATAACAAATGACATGGTCTCAGAGTTTGGAGATAACCAGTCCCAGTTTAAATCACTATGACAACCATTTCATTATTTCCCCAGAGCAGCAAGGGAATCTAGAGACTCAACCTTTGCAGAATCAGAATCACCTTTATTCGCCAAGGACATTTGCATGTACATATGTAGGATCTTAATTTGAGCCAGTTTGCTACAGCAGGAAAATATTCCTACAGCAACAGGAAATGTGAATTATAATTAATGGACATTTTTGTAGCGGTTGATACATTTTTATTAAGCGAAACTCAAGTCTGCCATTTCTAAGTGGAAATTACAAACTTCAGAAGCCTTTTAAAACCTCAAATACACTACAAGTTTTACATTTCCTGCATTGCTGGAAAGATATTCTGCGGTGGAGGGTGATCAAATTAAGATCCTACATCTGTACACATAATTCTACATGGTGATAGTGACAGACAACATTTAGAGACAGAATACAGACAGAAGAGTTTACACAAATGTATGTACAACATTATACACAACTAGGAAGAGTGAGCATAGAGCTATAAGATAATGAACAGTGGATATACAGATATACAGTACAGTGGGAATACAGTTGATATACAGATATACAGTACAGTGGGAATACAGTTGGTATACAGATATACAGTACAGTGGGAATACAGTTGATATACAGATATACAGTACAGTGGGAATACAGTTGATATACAAATATACAGTACAGTGGGTATACTATATATTATACTATTTTGGAAATGTGAAACATGTCATGCCTAGGCTACATGCTCTGTCCTGCTACTGGTAGGCCTGTAACGTTATGTGAACTGATCTGAACAGGTTTAGGCTGGTCATCTAGGATATGTAGGCTATAGCTGAGGTATAGACCTCCATCTGTATCAGGACTAGGCTCCTGCTACTGTTACTGTTATAACGTTATGGGAACTGATCTGAACAGGTTTAGGCTGGTCATCTAGGACATGTAGGCTATAGCTGAGGTATAGACCTCCATCTGCATATCACTAACAAACCGCTATTATATATTATAACCTAGCCTACTTTACATAAAATAAATCTCCTACTTGTTGCAAAAATACTTTCTGAATGTATCAATGATTTCCCCTCAGATCAATCATGCCCGTTTTAGCCCTTCTGTCTACATTCTCAGATACGTTTAGAAAAGAACAGATTGAAAGACAACAAATAGCCAACTTTTAATGAATACAAATAAGTGTGAGACATGGCCTTGTGTTGCTGCACTGTCTATAACTACCTTAACAAACAGTGACTTATTATTATTATTGACAGTTAACATGGAGAAGAGATGTCACAACCAGATGTTCATGTGATTGCGTTAAATAACCTGACTGTTTGGATATGTCTGTTAGTAAATGTTTTATTTCTAAGAGATCATGAGTAAAAGAGAAAAATTGACATTCTAGAATGAGTTGTCACTGTGTTCACCACAACCAACATGCTGCATCTCTGTTTAGGGGTCAGTGGTCTAAAATGAGTCTCTCTGGGGAGAGAGAGGAGGGGGGCCCTGCCTCTAAAAGGAGTCTCTCTGGGGAGAGAGAGGAGGGGGGCCCTACCTCTAAAATGAGTCTCTCTGGGGGACATGACACCAAAGCTAAGAGGTGAGATTACAGTTTTGTACATTTCCCAAACTCTATGTCCAAAACATTTTCACATTAGTTTTTTCATCAGAAATTATTGTTTATGGGCACGTTCAATATTAGTATTTGAACACACCGACTGCGTCATTGATAAAATAGTATGCAGCATCATCTAAATATTTGTGCAACAAAAGTTAAACATTCACCTTCTGCTACCATTTCTGTCAAGCCGTTTACGCATACAGTTTGACGCATACGTTCGATTAATCCAATTTATGCACCACACAGAACGCACTGCAACTGCCTCTGCAACGCAATGCTTCAAGGCAAAGGCAGCGTTCCATTGGAAATGGATGGACTTCTGGTACCAAAATGCAATGATGCAGTCGGTGTGTTCAAAACGTTACTGATTTCAGATTTTTAATTAATAGATTTTAGATGTATATGAAAATGTGTTTTTTCGCAAAACGCTATATATCCAATGTTTAGCTGGAATGGGATGTTCGTATCCTGTATATTTGACTGTGATATTTGGTTGTCTCACTTAGCTATCTTAAGATAAATGCACTTAATCCACATAATAATTTGACCCAGTTTCTCATAGCAGAAAGATTATCCTGGAGCAACAGGAAATGTGAATTATTATGTGGATTATAATTCATTAACATTTTTTGTTAGGGCAAATCAAGTCTTTTAAAAGCTAAAATACACTACAATACAGCAACTGTATTGTAAGTCACTCTGGGCCCGGTTTCCCGATAGGGATGGAATTTAGGTTTACGAGTGTTTTAACGGTCGCTATGGTGACTGAAAACAACCGTGGGACAAACGAGTGACACCTTTCTGAAGATGTAACATGCAGTTCCCACGCACCACGCAGAGAGAACGGTCCATTTAAAATGCATTTCCCACGCACCACGCAGAGAGAACGGTCCATTTAAAATTCATTCATTCTTCCCTCACCCTTTGCCCTGCAAGTGTCCACTCATCATATGTCATGATACATCATCAGAAGTGTCCACTCATCATATGTCATGATACATCATTAGAAGTGTCCACTCATCATACGTCATGATACGTCATCAGAAGTGTCCACTCATCATACGTCATGATACGTCATCAGAAGTGTCCACTCATCATACGTCATGATACGTCATCAGAAGTGTCCACTCATCATATGTCATGATACGTCATCAGAAGTGTCCACTCATCATACGTCATGATACGTCATCAGAAGTGTCCACTCATCATACGTCATGATACGTCATCAGAAGTGTCCACTCATCATACGTCATGATACGTCATCAGAAGTGTCCACTTAACTTGAGGGCTGAGGGGAGAGGGAGTCTTTTAAGTGTTTGAAACGCTGCCATGGATAGTATCGAAGTAACATTACCACATGATCAATGACGTCCGAAGCTTTGTTTAATCTCGTACTTTTTTTGAACCATGTGTTGCAAAATGCGAGAGATCTCACTGATTTCGCCCTGGTGCCGGTGCTTTTTTCGAAGCAAAGTATTTTTCAAACACTGACCTCTACTGGACACCTTATTTACACATTTAGTTTGATGTCTTCCAGTTTGTAGCCCCTGAATGGGAGCTCAGCAGGTAGAGACAGGGATTTGGATCAGACATCAACATCGGCACAAGATTGAATCCCTGCTATAGTTGAACAATTTTTTTTTTTGTCTTTAGTATCCTAAATAATACCACATATGCATCGTTTTTGAAAACATAGTGAACCTGGAGGCAAAAAGCGAACCCCACATTCTAACTAAATGTTGTTTATTAGCACTCAAATCTATCAAGGGCATTTTCGGCACAATTTGGTGAAAGCCCCAAAGCGTTCAGAAAGCCTCTGATTCCCATCACTAGTGGACACCCCCATGAGTGTCTTTCAGAACCCCTCCTAAAACCACCTGTTTCGTTTTGGTTGTTGTTAGTGACTCTTTGTTAGTTCCTTCTTCTGTTTGAGAGACAATGTTTTATTTCTTGTCGAGGAACGTAACAATGTTCATGTGATTAAATTAAATCACCCGACTGTTTGGATATGTCTGTTAGTAAATGTTTTATTTCTAAGAGATCATGAGTAAAAGAGAACAATGGACATTCTAGAATGAGTTGTCACTGTGTTCACCACAACCAACATGCTGCATCTCTGTTTAGGGGTCAGTGCTCTAAAAGGAGTCTCTCTGGGGAGAGAGAGGAGGGGGGCCCTGCCTCTAAAAGGAGTCTCTCTGGAGAGAGAGAGGAGGGGGGCCCTGCCTCTAAAATGAGTCTCTCTGGGGAACATGACACCAACGCTAAGAGGTGAGATTACAATTTTATGAAGAATTTATTATGTTTATTTCTAAAATAAATAGCTATCTTAAGATGAATGCACTTACTGTAAATCACTCTGGATTAGAGTATCTGCTAAATCAGGAGTCCTCAATCCGGGGTAAGTGGAGGTACTGCAGGGGTTCTGCAGCACCCTGACTGGACTCGTTGCAATGTAAAACATTTGATAAAATTTTCACGACACGACCACTTTGCCTACTCTTCATTATTGCCTAATATAATGGAATGCATATTTCTTTAACCAATTCTGATGGTTGTTACAAGCGGAATTTTGACAATATTAGCGTTATACCAACACACTCTTCACACCCGTTTAACAACTCTAAATAGGTTTGACATCATAGGCATCAAGTCCCTTGCCAATAATGTTGCCTACTACGTTGCATACAATGTTCATTTTCATCGAACACATATTTCGCCCTAGACGCCTTCAATTGCCCAATTTATAGCCATGGCCAATTTAGGATTCTTTTTTAACAACGTGATGTTGCGCTCCAAAGGGATAACTTGAAAAAACATGATGTAGGTAATTAAATCATCAAAAGAAAAGCGTGTTTATTATACACTTAGAAAAGAAGGTTCCTTATAGAACCAAAAAGGCTTCTATCACTTCCTTAATATATGGAACCACTAAAAGTTAGATATATTTTTGGGTTCAGTGAAGAAGAACCTCTAGAGTTCTGATCAACGAAAGGTGATTGTTTTGAGGATGTGAACCCAGCAGCCCTCCAATGGTCAGATCAAGCCCGCCCGTTTATTCCAGCGCCCGGCCCGGGATTCGAACCAGCCACCTTTCTGCCATAGGTCCAACTCCTGCCACAGCTCCAACTCCTTAGCCGCTGGGCGAAAACCTGAGTTACTCTTCAGAAATAAGCATGAGTTAATATGCCAAAATGAAGACAACATGCTATGCAGACATTAATGGTATCACTTATACATAATTATTATACAGAATTCATTGCCAAAAGCACAAGACATACGGTTGCATGTAGGTCTATATTATTTATGGATTGATCATATAGAAATATAAAAATATTATTTTTAACTACTCCAAAGCAATTACATGTGGTGCAGGAACCACTGACTCGCTGCATTATTCTATAGTATTATCAAGACACCTGCTGTTAACTCTTAACTGGTTAGGACAGCTCATGAGGTGTCCTAAATATCTACCGACTAGGTGGGACTAGAGGCTTCATGCATAGCTTTAATTTATACCCATAAGTGTAAAATGTCTTTATTCTCGGCACTTATACGACCAATGTTCTACTCTGAGACACTTTGTGGATATGGGCCCAGATCTCAAAATATTGTTATAAAAAAACTTTGAATGTTTGTTTTACATATAAAAATAAATAAATGAATATTACTAATGTAAGCCAGTGTAAAGACTGGGTGATGTATGCACTCACTAACTGTAAGTCGCTCTGGATAAGAGCGTCTGCTAAGTGATTAAAATGTAAATGTAAATGTATTGTGTTGCACTGCTCATGTCCGCGTTCTGGAACTGTCCGCATCCACGTCCAGAACTGCCTGCGTCCACGTCCAGAACTGCCCGCGTCCACGTACGGTTTGGCGCCAAGCATATTGTCCAGTTACGCGCAGAGTGGACTGAGGTTATGTTGGGGAATAACGACGGAGTTTGTTACAGTGTTGAGACGCCGAAGTTTATTGTTCAATTAGCTTTTTTGCGTAATGGTCAGTGACAGTATGAGTGTAGCCAGATCCTTTTCACTCGCTATCCTTGTTTCATCTTGTGGTTCACCGGATTCGTCATCATCCTCGAGGGACAGACGAACGACCTGCTAGTTAGCCAAGCTAGTCGGTACAGCTAGCTAAGCTAGCTACTCTACCATCAGCATCCTAGTTATCCTAATTACCACTACATCATCACCGGCTGCCTGCATTTCTTGTGGACCGATGGAGCTCCCGGGTTGTTTCTTCCACCTGTTAAATACCGTGGAGGGCTTCTCCCTCTCTTGTTGACGGATGCTGGCTTCCTACGCTCCCTCTGTCCGGTTCTCCTCTCTTCACTAAATGGAAGGTAACTTTAGTGTTTAACCCCTCTGTGTCCAAGGACTGAACTTTTTGAATATTATTTTCGGGGCGCCTCAAGTTAAATTTTTTACAAACGTTTATTTCTGATAAAATTAGTTCATTGCATCCGCCATGGAGCCCAGTTTCATAATATTACCTTCTGTCCCTGGTTATGAAGTAATCGCGAAAAAACAGGCCTTATGTTTGGGCATTTTTCACCCTACCAGCTCCTATTAGTTCTATTGAGCTCCGTGACACCGACTCGCCTTCAGAACGTTCTATTCCCAGCCCATTGTTCTGCGTCACAATGCCAGCTTCACTATTGTTATCAATGAGACCTGCCTGCGTTGACCCTGTAGGTTTACCTCAGGTAACTTATTATTAACAAGGTTACGGCTACTTGGTGAGCGTTAACCCTGTAGGTTTACCTCAGGTAACTTATTATTAACAAGGTCACGGCTACTTGGTGAGCGTTAACCCTGTAGGTTTACCTCAGGTAACTTATTATTACCAAGGTTACGGCTACTTGGTGAGCGTTAACCCTGTAGGTTTACCTCAGGTAACTGATTATTAACAAGGTTACAGCTACTTGGTGAGCGTTAACCCTGTAGGTTCACCTCAGGTAACTGATTATTAACAAGGTTACGGCTACTTGGTGAGCGCTAACCCTGTAGGTTTACCTCAGGTAACTTATTATTAACAAGGTTATGGCTACTTTGTGAGCGTTAACCCTGTAGGTTTACCTCAGGTAACTTATTATTAACAAGGTTACGGCTACTTTGTGAGCGCGCCCACCAATAAATTACATCATGCGGTAACATTTTCAGTCGTTACTCTTGCGTTAGCAGTGTGGAAAGGGACAGTAAAAAGCGTGTGCAGGAGTTTCCCTATGAGGGGGAGTGGTGGTGTATCCAGGGAGAAAACTAAACTAACTTTCTGAAATGTCATTCATGGTCTTATGCTGCCATCTATTGGAATGATTTAGTAACTGCAGTAGTACTGAATAAAGTATATCCTTACTAAAGTAGTAATTACTCAGAATTACAAAATATGACATTTTCTAGTTCATTTTACCACTTACGACCATAAAATAACCATTTATAGTATAACAAACAATGAAACTGACATAAACCAAAAACACCATACATTTAGTTAACTATATATATTTAAAAAACTATTTATTTAGATGGGTGACATTATCTGCCACTGTAGATAAAGAAGAGCTCTCCAGTAGGTGTACCAAAACATTCAAAGGCCATTTTCTCAAAATTGAGGTTACAAGTTTATCATCTTTCGAAGCAGAATAATTTTCCCATTGTTCCTCAACTGTAGTGTATGATATACCTTTTTCTAGCTGAGTCTCTACTTTTATCCATTGTAAAAAACACCATTTCAAATGTTGCTACATAAGACCGAATCGAGCCGGTCGGTCACATTTGACTGTGTAAAACCTAGCAGTACTACTTATTTCTCTGAGAGTGAGGCAGATATATTATTACTGTGTAAAACCTAGCAGTACTACTTATTTCTCTGATAGTGAGACAGATATATATTATTACTGTGTAAAACCTAGCAGTACTACTTATTTCTCTGAGAGTGAGGTAGATATATATTATTACTGTGTAAAACCTAGCAGTACTACTTATTTCTCTGAGATTGAGGCAGATATATATTATTACTGTGTGAAACCTAGCAGTACTACTTATTTCTCTGAGAGTGAGGCAGATATATATTATTACTGTGTAAAACCTAGCAGTACTACTTATTTCTCTGAGAGTGAGGCAGATATATTTTTACTGTGTAAAACCTAGCAGTACTACTTATTTCTCTGAGAGTGAGGCAGATATATATTATTACTGTGTAAAACCTAGCAGTACTACTTATTTCTCTGATAGTGAGACAGATATATATTATTACTGTGTAAAACCTAGCAGTACTACATATTTCTCTGAGAGTGAGGCAGATATATAGCATTATGCAAAAAAACATGATTATTTGTCTCTCTGAAATGACACCATCAAGTGATAGATTTAAACAAATACATGTCTGTCATTGAACAATCACATGCCATGATTAACTAGTGAAAAAACACACCAATCTCTTTCATAATTTCTTTAAACTATAAAAGCTAATTTACGAACATTTCTGAAAATGGATATATAGCGTTTTGGAATGAAACTCTTCTTATGTTTCCCCATCTGAGCTCAGAGTAGATGAGAGACGTAATGTTTGTCTCTGTTGTGTTGAAGTCCAATCAAGCAGGAGAGACCAGCCTCCCCTGTACCCAGCTGTGTGTCCATGAAGAGTGACAAGTCTATGGAAGCTCCTATATTCTTCAGAGAGGGAGACTTTTCTAGTGAACAAAGGTAAGAAGAACTCATGGGTCATGGTCAGTGAGTTAAACAACACTGTCTCTAGTCATTTCTCCTCTCCCATTTTCCCATTTCTTTTGGTTGTTTTCATAATCCATAGGCTAATCCTTTTTTTCCATTTTCATAGTCGTGAATCAATATTAAACTAACACAACATTCCCTCCCTGTGTGTGTGTGTGTGTGTGTGTGTGTGTGTGTGTGTGTGTGTGTGTGTGTGTGTGTGTGTACTCCCTGGATGAGGAGATGTAATCTCATGTTTTGTCCACAGAAACCAACAGGAGAGATCAGAGTCAGAGATTCTCAGTGGTCGGTCTTCCCAGAGTCATCAAACAGACCTGGCCTCCATATTCAGTGTATGTGGTCCTGTTATGTACATTTGTTTTTGTTTACCTCAAGTAAAGTTGTTCTGTCAATCATTCATTAATGTGTTAATGAGAAAGCATTTAGTCTCTTGCTTAACTTATTTACTTGATTTATTTCAGTTGCTTGAAGAGAATATTATGACATTTGTGAAGAACGAGCTGAAGATGTTCAAGAGGATTCTTAGTCCAGAACTCCCAGAAGGCTTTGAGAGTCAGAAGCAGGATAAGGAAGTGGTGGATGCTGAAGATGAGAAGCAGGAGAGCAGTGCCAGAGAGGGGGCTCTGAAGATCACACTGCACGTCCTGAGGAAAATGAACCAGAAGGAGCTTGCTGACACACTGGAGAAAAGTAAGAGCTGTCTGCCTCATGTTGAATGCTGTTTTAGAACATTTAAAAGCTGTAGCTAAAGTACAGCTAAAGTAGCTGTGTAACTCAATGATATTGTAGCAGCCTTAACACAACACCTAGTGACCTCATCAAGTAGCAGCAGGGATGTGTTGTGTTGATTCATTGAGAGAGAGAGAGAGGAGAGAGAGAGGGAGAGAGGGAGAGAGAGAGAGAGAGAGAGAGAGAGAGAGAGAGAGAGAGAGAGAGAGAGAGAGAGAGAGAGAGAGAGAGAGAGAGAGAGAGAGAGAGAGAGAGAGAGAGAGAGAGAGAGAGAGAGAGAGAGAGAGAGAGAGAGAGAGAGAGAGAGAGATAACACCAATAATAATATAATCAGTCACACCAGTCTGTAATGCATTATGAAAACATTTACACATTTATACAGTCAGTTAAGCGAAGAAATTATTATAATTTAAAATGTTATAACTGTCCTAGAATACTGTAGGCACTAAAACAGACGTAATATTAATATCCCCTGTGTTATTTCTAGATTCAGATGAGCTTGCTGTGATTTGCCAACGTGAACTCAAATCTAATCTAAAGAAGAAGTTTCAATGTGTATTTGAGGGGATCGCTAAACATGGAAACCAAACACTTCTCAATAAGATCTACACAGAGCTCTACATCACAGAGGGTGGAAAAGGAGAGGTCAATAATGAACATGAGCTGAGACAGATTGAGACAACAACCAGGCAACAAGCAAGACCAGAGACTGCAGTCAAATGTAACGACATCTTCAAACCCTTAACTGGACAAGACAAACTTATCAGAACTGTGCTGACAAAGGGAGTCGCTGGCATTGGAAAAACAGTCTCTGTGCAGAAGTTCATTCTGGACTGGGCTGAAGGTAAAGCAAATCAGGATGTCCAATTTGTATTTTCATTCCCTTTTCGGGAGCTGAATTTGATGAAAAAGGAAAAACACACTTTGATTGAACTTCTCAATCACTTCTCAATGGAAACCAAAGAATCAAGAATCTCCAACTACGACAAGTACAAAGTTCTGTTCATCTTTGATGGTCTGGATGAGTGCCGACTGCCCCTAGACTTCCAGAAGAACAAGATCTGTTGTGACGTCACAGAGTCAACCTCACTGGATGTTCTGCTGACAAATCTCATCAAGGGAAATCTGCTTCCCTCTGCTCTCCTCTGGATAACTACCCGACCTGCAGCAGCCAATAAGATCCCTTCAGGGTGTGTTGACCAGGTGACAGAGGTACGAGGGTTCAATGACCCACAGAAGGAGGAGTACTTCAGGAAGAGATTCAGTGATGAGGACCTGGCCAGCAGAATCATTTCACACATAAAGACATCAATGAGCCTCCACATCATGTGCCATATTCCAGTCTTCTGTTGGATTTCTGCAGTAGTCCTTGAACACATGCTGAAACATAAGAGAGAAGAGATGCCCAAGACTCTGACTGAGATGTTCATACACCTTGTGGTGTTTCATACCAAACAGAAGAATGAAAAGTATCTTGGGAAAGAAGAGACAGGTCCACACTGGAATAAAGAGAGCATTCTGTCACTGGGAAAACTGGCTTTTCAACAGCTTATGAATGGCAATCTGATTTTCTATGAAGAAGACCTGAAAGAGGCTGGAATTGATGTCAATGAAGCCTCTGTGTACTCAGGATTGTGCACACAGCTCTTTAAAGATGAATGTGGGCTGTACCAGGAAAAGGTGTACTGCTTCGTGCATCTGAGCATTCAGGAGTTTCTGGCTGCTGTATATGTGTTCCTCTCATTCATCAACAACAATGAGAATCTAATGGATGAACCTCAATCAAAGTCAAGGAACTTTTCTTCGCTGTTCAGAGACTACAAGCCTGAAGTCACTGTCTACAAGAGTGCTGTGGATAAAGCCTTACTAAGTGAGACAGGAAACCTGGACCTGTTCCTCCGCTTCCTTCTGGGCCTCTCACTGGAGTCCAATCAGAAACACTTACGAGGTGTACTGGCAAAGACAAGAAGCAGCTCACAGAGCCATAAAGAAACAGTCAAGTACATCAAGGAGAAGATCAGGGAGAATCCCTCTCCAGAGAGGTGCATCAATCTGTTCCACTGTCTGAATGAACTGAAGGACCATTCTCTAGTGGAGGAGATCCAAAGCTACCTGAGCTCAGGAAGTCTCTCAGAAGCCAAACTGTCACCTGCACAGTGGTCAGCTCTGGTCTTTGTGTTGCTGACTTCTGAAAAGGAGCTGGATGTGTTTGACCTGAAGAAATACTCCAGATCAGAGGAAGGTCTTCTGAGGCTGCTGCCAGTGGTCAAAGCCTCCAGAGCTGCTCTGTGAGTACATAAAATGACATTTAAGTACTAATCATCAGGAAGAAATATTCAGTTTAGAGAAATATATGTATTTTTGAAAAACATATTGAATCAATGCATTGATGTTCACATTAGTATAACAATATGAACATACAATTCTAGGAGACAGAAGATGAATCTATATGTTGTTGAAGAGAATAAACCAAATGCATCTGCCATTGTCCTTCTACACTACTGGTGTTAAATTAACAGTTTGTGAAATCATGATGATCTCTTTGTCAGGCTGTCAGGCTGTGGAGTCACAGAGAAAGGCTGTGCTTCTCTGGTCTCAGCTCTGAAGTCAAACCCCTCACACCTGAGAGAGCTGGACCTGAGTAACAATGACCTGAAGGATTCAGGAGTGAAGCTGCTCTCTGCTGTCCTGGGGAATCCCCACTGTAAACTGGAGACTCTGAGGTCAGTATTCCTGTAGTTGGTCAACAAGTGATAACTGTTCACCAGATCCACATGTGTTTACCAGGCACACATAGTCCACACCATATGTGTTTGGACAGTGAAGCTTACAGTTTTACATTTGGTGCTATGCTCCAGCATTTTGGATTTCAGATATAATGTTTCATATTAGGTCACAGTACAGAATGTCACCTTTTATTTGAGGTTAATGGTGAGAGGTTAGCATGTTTTTTGTTATAGCCTCTGTAACTTTCTCACTCATTATTATTCATGATTCATTCATGATTTTTCTTAATCATGGCATCATCAGGATTCATTTAGTAGTGTTTAGAAACATGTTATCTACTCACTTAGACAGAAAATTACTCCAGTCATCATCCACCATTCAGTTACTATTGGACAAAACATAACCCAAAACAAACTGCAAATGCAACCAATGAGTTTACAACCAAATACTCTACTTTTGAATACTTTAGTACACTATAAGTGAAATGGTCAGAATACTTATGACTTCTTCAAATGGGGGGACTAGATACATAAAGTGCTTTCATTTCTAAACGGTGAAACAGATATGTATTAAAATACCCTCAAATAAAAGGTGACATTATATACTGTCACATCATATGAAACATTTGATCTGAAATCCAAAATGCTGGAGTACAGAGCTACATTTAAAATGTTAGCTTCACTGTCAAAATAGATAAAGTGTGGACTGTATACTCAATACAATCTAAATCTGATACCTCACTGTCTGTCTTTTGACTGATACTGCTTTTTAAACTGCTCTGGTCAGTCTACTCAAATATTCGTACTATACATTTTTCTATCTACAAGCAATACTTTGATAATTTGTCATTTCTAATAATGATACATTCATTTATGAAAGATATGTCAGGTTTCAGGACACTGATGTATCTTAATATGTAGAAAAAATATACTGCCACTATTTTCACCACCAAAGAATAGCAGTGTGATTTTAATATGATTTGACTCTTTGAAGGCTGTCAGGCTGTCTAGTCACAGAGGAAGGCTGTGCTTCTCTGGTCTCAGCTCTGAAGTCAAACCCCTCACACCTGAGAGAGCTGGACCTGAGCTACAATCACCCAGGAGACTCAGGAGTCAGACTGCTCTCTGCTGGACTGGAGGATCCACACTGCAGACTGGAGAAACTCAAGTATGTAGAGGGTTTATGTCAATGTTCATATCAGACATGTTGGAGTTATCAGGCTAGTTAAGACAAACATTCTGACCACCACTTGGACTAAGTTATATAAAGACTGTGTGTGTGTGTGTGAGTGTGTGTGTGTGTCCAGTGTGTGTGTGTGGGTCCAGTGTGTGTGTGTTTGTGTGTGTGTGTCCGTGTGTGTGTGTGTGTCCAGTGTGTGTGTGTGTGTGTGTGTGTGTCCAGTGTGTGTCCTGTGTGTGTTTGTGTTTGTGTTTGTGTCCGGTGTGTGTGTCTGTGTGTGTCCTGTGTGTGTGTGTGTCGTGTGTGTGTGTTTTTGTCCAGTGTTGGTGTGTGTGTGTGTGTGTCCAGTGTGTGTGTATGCACGTGTATCAGCACACACACTGGACACACACACACACACTGGACACACATACACACTGGACACACACACACACACACTGGACACATACACACAAAGGACACACACACACACAAAGGACGCACACACACACACACACACTGGACAAACACACACACTGGACACACACACACTCACACTGGACACACACACACACACACTAGACACACACACACACTGGACAAACACACACACACTAGACAAACACACACACACTGGACACACACACACACTGGACAAACACACACACACACACACTGGACACACACACACACACACACTGGACACACACGCACACACACACACTGGACACACACACAAACACACACACACACTGGACACATACATACAAAGGACACACACACACACACAAACACACACTGGACACACACACAAACACACACACACACTGGACACACACTGGACACACACAGACTTACTCACACTGGACACACACACACACACACACGCACACACACACACTCTGGGCACACAAACACAAACACTGGACACACACATACACTGGACACACACACACACTGGACAAACACACACACACACTAGACACACACACACATACACTAGACACACACACAAACACACTATAGACATACACACACACTGGACACACACACACACACACACACACACACACTGGAAACACACACACACACACACTGGACACACACACACTGGACAAACACACACACACACACACACACACTGGACACACACACTGGACACACACACACACACTGGACACACACACACACTTGACATACACACACACACTGGACAGACACAAACACACACACACACACACTGGACACACACACACACACACTGGACACACACTGGACACACACTGGACACACACACTGTGTCCAGTGTGTGTGTATACAGTGTGTGTGTCCAGTGTGTGTGTGTGTGCGTGTGTGTGTGTGTGTGTGTCCAGTGTGTGTGTGTGTGTGGTGTGTGTGTGTGTGTTGTGTGTGTGTGTGTGTGTGTGTGTGTGTGTGTGTGTGTGTGTGTGTGTGTGTGTGTGTGTGTGTGTGTGTGTGTGTGTGTGTGTGTGTGTGTGTGTGTGTGTGTGTGTGTGTGAGTTCAGGTGTATCCCTCAATGACTGTCTGTTCTTCTGCTTACCGCTACAGTGTGGAACATGGTGGAGAGAACACAATGAAACCTGGACTTAGAAAATGTGAGTGTTGACTGCTGTGAAGAATATGACTAAGAATAAGTCTTAATTCAAGTGAAGTCAAAGTCAAAGACCACCATCATTACTTACTTGGTCATATTAAATATCAGCTGTAGTTCTACAGAAGCACAAATCAGGGACACCAAAGTTTACAAAGAGTTGCTTTGACAATGTGTGTGTCTGTGTGTGTGTGTGTGTGTGTGTGGCGTGTTTGTGTTTCTTTAGAAATGTGTGTGTGTGTGTGTTCATGCATGCATGAAGGTGTGTGTGTGTGTTCAGTGTGTGTGTGTTCAGGATGATGATGATGATTTGTAATATTGTGTGTGTGTGTGTGTTCAGGATGTGTGTGTGTGTGTGTGTGTGTGTGTGTGTGTGTGTGTGTGTGTGTGTGTGTGTGTGTAATTAATGGGAATAAGTGTGTTTTATATTACCATACAGTATAACATATGATCATTCAACAAGTCTCAAGTTACCTTAACTTCTCCTTTTGATACCTAGAAACATCTACATTAAATTAATTAGTGAAAAGTGAGTTAACATTCTAATGATTATGATTTGTAATATTGTGTCTGGTTTCATCCATCAGATGTATGTGATCTCACACTGGACCCAAACACAGTAAACAGACTCCTCTCTCTGTCTGAGGAGAACAGAAAGGTGACATGTAGGAGAGAGAAGCAGCCGTATCCTGATCACCCAGAGAGATTTGAGGTCTGGGGACAGGTGCTGTGTAGAGAGGGTCTGACTGGGCGCTGTTACTGGGAGGTAGAGTGGAGTGGGGGAGGGGCTGATATAGGAGTGGCATATAAAGGAATCAGCAGGAGAGGAAGTCTTGAGGACTGTTGTCTTGGATACAATGACAAGTCCTGGAGTCTGATCTGCTCTGACAACAGTTACTCTGCCTGTCACAATGATAATCTCACTACCATAGACGTCCCCTCCTCCAGCTCCCACAGAGTAGGAGTGTATCTGGACTGGCCAGCCGGCACTCTGTCCTTCTACAGAGTCTCCTCTGACACACTGACCCACCTGTACACATTCCACTCCACATTCACTGAGACCCTCTATCCAGGGTTTAATGTTTTGTATGATGGGGACTCAGTGTCCCTGTAAATAATGATAATAACCATGGTAACACTGACACACACACACACACACACACACACTGGACACACACACACACACACACACACACACACACACACACACACACACACACACACACACACACACACACACACACACTGGACACACACACACACTGGACAAACACCCACTGGACACACACACACACTGGACACACACACACACACTGGACACACACACACACTGGACACACACACACACAATGGACACACACACACACCCACTGGACACACACACACACACAATGGACACACACACACACTAAACTAACACACACACAGAACACACATACATACACTAGACACACACACACTGAACACATACATACACTGGACACACACACACCCACTGGACACACACACACACAATGGACACACACACACACACTGAACTCACACACACACTGAACACACATACATACACTAAACACACACACACTCACTGGACACACACACACACAATGGACACACACTGGACACACACACACACACACTGAACATATACACACACTGGACACACACACACTCACTGGACACACACACACACAATGGACACACACTGGACACACACACACATACTGGACACACACACACATACACTGGACACACACATACAAACACACACACTGGACACACACACACACACACACACACACACACACACTGGACACACACACACATACTGGACACACACACACACACTGGACACACACACATGCTGGACACACACACAAACACACTGGACACACATCCACACACACACACACTGGACACACACACACACACACACACACACACACACACACACTCACACACTGGATTCACACACACACTGGACACACACACATGCTGGACACACACACACACACACATATACTGGACACACACACACTGGACACACACACAGGACACACACACACACACTGAACAAACACACACACTGAACACACACACACACTGGACACACACACACACAATGGACACACACACACAGGACACACACACACATACTGGACACACACACACACACTGGACACACAAACACAAACACACACACTGAACACATTTCTATTTGTAGGATTTTGATGAAAGGAAATCCCATATAGCCTACTGGACAGGACTTTGCTATGGCATCTTCTGTTTGGGTGTCTCAGGTCAGGTCTGAGCCATGATCAGAATGTGTCTCTGTGTCTATTTCCAGCCCTGCCATTTCTACCTCTCCTGATCTAGTGTTTCACCCCTGACCTCCTCACACCGTCTCACTGTCCATGTCTGCTTTTAGCTCCCACCTCTACTTCACTGTGTTATAATGGACCTTATGCTTGTTATGTCACCTCTCGAACCAGTTATCAAACATACTGACCTTTCTGACCCTATCCCATGGCCCTACTTTCTACAACTGAACATTTAAATTCCTCTGAGTTTTGTTTAGTGTCCATTTCCTTATCTATGTATTTGTTGTATATTGGGGTTGTGCTGCAGAGCATCATGGGGGTTTGTATGTGTTGAGATGATCACGTTCCAGATAAATGGTGGAACTGATTCCTGTCTCCTGTCTCATCATTGTTGAATTGTTATACAGACGTGGTTATGAATCCAACGAGACATAACAGACTATTGGTGATGAGTAAGTCTGAATCTACAGGAACTATTCTGTCTGGAAGAAGTGGGTTTTTACAACTGTTTAAAACTGTTATTTTCTGTGGTACAGAATAGGCTAATGTTAGCACAGTGTATTGCTAGCAGAGGCAAGTGCATAGTCGAGCTAGATAAGAAAGAGAGTTAACCAGTGGTGTAAAGTACTTAAGTAAAAATACTTTAAAGTACTACTTAAGTAGTTTTTTTGGGTATCTGTACTTGACTTTACTATTTATATTTTTGACAACTTTTGCTTTTACTTCACTACATTCCTAAAGAAAATAATGTACTTTTTACTCCATACATTTTCCCTGACACCCAAAAGTACTCGTTACATTTTGAATGCTTAGCAGGACAGAAAATGGTCCAATTCACACACTTATCAAGAGAACATCCCTACTGCCTCTGATCTGGGGGACTCACTAAACACAAATGCTTTGTTTGTAAATTGTCTGAGTGTTGGAGTGTGCCCCTGGCTGAACGTAAATTTTTAAAAACAAGAAAATCGTCTGGTTAGCTTTATGTAAGGAATTTGAAATGATTTATACTTGTACTTTTACTTTTGATACTTTAGTATATTTTAGCAATTACATTTACTTTTGATACTTAAGTATATTTAAAACCAAATACTTTTAGACTTTTACTCAAGTAGTATTTTACTGGGTGACTTTCACTTTTAGTTGAGTCATTTTCTGGTAAGGTATCTTTACTTTTACTCAAGTATGACAATTGGGTACTTTTTCCACCACTGGAGTTAACATCGTCATGGACAGCAGAAAAGGACTCGAGACGGACATCGGAGTGGGAAAACAACGTGATTAAAAAGGAGGAATATACAGTGATTAAAGGAAAGGACATGTATTCAACTTCAAATTCAATTGATTGGACATGATTTGGAAAGGCACACACCTGTCTACATAAGGTCCCACAGTTGACAGTGCATGTCAGAGCAAAAACCAAGCCATGAGGTCGAAGGAATTGTCCGTAGAGCTCAGAAACAGGATTGTGTCGAGGCACAGATCTGGGGAAGGGTACCAAAAAATGTCTGCAGCATTGAAGGTCCCCAAGAACACAGTGGCCTCCATCATGCTTAAATGGAAGATGTTTGGAACCACCAAGACTCTTCCTAGAGCTGGCCGCCCGGCCAAACTGAGCAATCGGGGGAGAAGGGCCTTGGTCAGGGAGGTGACGAAGAACCCGCGAAGAACCCGATGGTCACTCTGACAGAGCTCCAGAGTTCCTCTGTGGATATGGGAGAACCTTCCAGAAGGACATCTCTGCAGCACTCCACAAATCAGGCCTTTATGGTAGAGTGGCCAGACGGAAGCCACTCCTCAGTAAAAGGCACATGACACCCGCTTGGAGTTTGCCAAAAGGCACCTAAAGGACTCTCAGACAATGAGAAACAAGATTCTCTGGTCTGATGAAACCAAGATTGAACTCTTTGGCTTGAATGCCAAGCGTCACGTCTGGAGGTAACCTGGCACCATACCTACAGTGAAGCATGGTGGTGGCAGCATGCTGTGTGGATGTTTTTCAGTGGCAGGGACTGGGAGACTAGTCAGAATCTAGGGAAAGATGAACAGAGCAAAGTACAGAGAGATCCTTGATGAAAACCTGCTCCAGAGCGCTCTGGACCTCAGACTGGGGTGAAGGTTCACCTTCTAACAAGACAATGAGCCTAAGCACACAACCAAGACAACACAGGAGTTCTAAAAACCCATAACTTTGTCATTATGAGATGTTGTGTGTAGATTGATGAGTAAAAAAAACAATTTAATCAATTTTAGAATAAGCCTGAAAATGTGGAAAAAGTCAAGGGGTCTGAATACTTTCCGAAAGCACTGTGTAACTATGTGTGCTCGATTGTATACACCTGTCAGTAACGGGTGTGGCTGAAATAGCAGAATCCACTCATTTGAAGAGTGTCCACATACTTGTGTATATTATGTTAATTATTTATGCATAGTCACTTTAACTCTACCCACATGTACATATTACCTCAACTAGCCGGTGCCCCCGCACATTGACTCTGCACCGGTACCCCCCTGTATATATAGCCTCCCTACTGTTATTTTATTTGACTTCTGCTCTTTTTTTCTACACTTTTTTGTTGAAGTTGTATTTTACTTTTTTTTTATAAAAAAAAAAAATGCACTGTTGGTTAAGGGCTGTAATTAAGCATTTCACTGTAATGTCTGCACCTGTTGTATTCGGCGCATGTGGCCAATAAAATTTGATTTGATTTGATTTGATAAATAGTGTATTTCCCTGGTATATTACTCATGTCTCACCAGTCCAGTTATGCTGCTCTGGCGCCATCCTGTGGACAGCTGGGAACACAACTTCAACTCCATTACATTCAATGTATCCCACAAAGTGCCACTTGGCTGGACAAAGCAGTCTGAATGGAAATCAGGTACATATATGAAATCAAGCAGACACACAGCCTTACATGTCATATCACTGAGTCTCAGTTTAAATCACGGTTTAAACATAACAAGTCATTGCAAGTGAAACCATTTCTCAATTAGGTTTTAGGTTTTATTCACACCAAAGAAAAGAAGTGAAAGACAAAACACTGCAGAAAAATAAACAGGTAAAAACGGTGTTCAGGTGAGGATGGGAAGCTCAAAAGGGCTGATATGAAAACCACACCACAAGTAAAAGTAAAAAAAAAAACATTTGTTCAATCAGTTTAACAAAACATATTAATTTTAATTATAAATGTATATATATATATAAGTGGTTTGCGAATGTATTCACTCCCCTTGGTATTTTTCCTACTTTGTTGCCTTACAACCTGGAATTAAAATAGATTTTTTGGGGGTTTGTATCAATTGATTTACACAACATGCCTACCACTTTGAAGATGAAAAATATTTTTTATTGTGAAACAAACAAGAAATAAGACAAAAAAACTGAAAACTTGAGCGTGCATAACTATTCACCCCCCCCCCCCCCCCCCAAAGTGAATACTTTGTAGAGCCATCTTTTGCAGCAATTACAGCTGCAAGTATCTTGGGGTATGTCTCTATAAGCTTGGCACATCTAGCCACTGGGATTCTTCAAGGCAAAACTGCTCCAGCTCCTTCAAGTTGGATGAGTTCTGCTGGTGTACAGCAATCTTTAAGTCATACCACAGATTCTCAATTGGATTGAGGTCTGGGCTTTGTTTCCCCTTAAAACACTCAAGTGTTGCTTTAGCAGTATGCTTAAGGTCATTGACCTGCTGGAAGGTGAACCTCCGTCCCAGTCTCAAATCTCTGGAAGACTGAAACAGGTTTCCCTTCAAGAATTTCCCTGTGTTTAGCGCCATCCATCATTCCTTCAATTCTGACCAGTAAGAGCTGATATATCATGTAGATTAAACACAGTGGAGAAACATTGGAGAACCACTCAGAGAGGTATTCATCTACAGGACTGAGACAGTGTAAAACCACTCAGAGAGGTATTCATCTACAGGACTGGGACACTGTAGAACCACTCAGAGAGGTATTCATCTACAGGACTGGGACACTGTAGAACCACTCAGAGAGGTATTCATCTACAGGACTGGGACACTGTAGAACCACTCAGAGATGTATTCATCTACAGGACTGAGACACTGTAAAACCACTCAGAGAGGTATTCATCTACAGGACTGGGACACTGTAGAACCACTCAGAGAGGTATTCATCTACAGGACTGGGACACTGGAGAACCACTCAGAGAGGTATTCATCTACAGGACTGGGACACTGTAGAACCACTCAGAGAGGTATTCATCTACAGGACTGAGACACTGTAGAACCACTCAGAGAGGTATTCATCTACAGGACTGAGACACTGTAAAACCAATCAGAGAGGTATTCATCTGCAGGACTGAGACACTATAAAACCACTCAGAGAGGTATTCATCTACAGGACTGGGACACTGTAAAACCACTCAGAGAGGTATTCATCTACAGGACTGGGACACTGTAAAACCACTCAGAGAGGTATTCATATACAGGACTGGGACACTGTAAAGCCACTCAGAGAGGTATTCATCTACAGGACTGGGACACTGTAAAACCACTCAGAGAGGTATTCATCTACAGGACTGGGACACTGTAAAACCACTCAGAGAGGTATTCATATACAGGACTGAGACACTGTAAAACCACTCAGAGAGGTATTCATCTACAGGACTGGGACACTGTAGAACCACTCAGAGAGGTATTCATCTACAGGACTGGGACACTGTAGAACCACTCAGAGAGGTATTAATCTACAGGACTGAGACACTGTAAAACCACTCGGAGAGGTATTCATCTACAGGACTGGGACACTAGAACCACTCAGAGAGGTATTCATCTACAGGACTGGGACACTGTAGAACCACTCAGAGAGGTATTCATCTACAGGACTGAAACACTGGAGAACCACTCAGAGAGGTATTCATCTACAGGACTGGGACACTGTAAAACCACTCAGAGAGGTATTCATCTACAGGACTGGGACACTGTAAAACCACTCAGAGAGGTATTCATCTACAGGACTGGGACACTGTAAAGCCACTCAGAGAGGTATTCATCTACAGGACTGGGACACTGTAAAACCACTCAGAGAGGTATTCATCTACAGGACTGGGACACTGTAAAACCACTCAGAGAGGTATTCATCTACAGGACTGAGACACTGTAAAACCACTCAGAGAGGTATTCATCTACAGGACTGGGACACTGTAGAACCACTCAGAGAGGTATTCATCTACAGGACTGGGACACTGTAGAACCACTCAGAGAGGTATTAATCTACAGGACTGAGACACTGTAAAACCACTCGGAGAGGTATTCATCTACAGGACTGGGACACTTGAACCACTCAGAGAGGTATTCATCTACAGGACTGGGACACTGTAGAACCACTCAGAGAGGTATTCATCTACAGGACTGAAACACTGGAGAACCACTCAGAGAGGTATTCATCTACAGGACTGGGACACTGTAGAACCACTCAGAGAGGTATTCATCTACAGGACTGAGACACTGTAAAACCACTCAGAGAGGTATTCATCTACAGGACTGGGACACTGTAGAACCACTCAGAGAGGTATTCATCTACAGGACTGGGACACTGTAAAACCACTCAGAGAGGTATTCATCTACAGGACTGGGACACTGTAGAACCACTCAGAGAGGTATTCATCTACAGGACTGGGACACTGTAAAACCACTCAGAGAGGTATTCATCTACAGGACTGGGACACTGTAAAACCACTCAGAGAGGTATTCATCTACAGGACTGGGACACTGTAAAGCCACTCAGAGAGGTATTCATCTACAGGACTGGGACACTGTAAAACCACTCAGAGAGGTATTCATCTACAGGACTGGGACACTGTAAAACCACTCAGAGAGGTATTCATCTACAGGACTGAGACACTGTAAAACCACTCAGAGAGGTATTCATCTACAGGACTGGGACACTGTAAAACCACTCAGAGAGGTATTCATCTACAGGACTGGGACACTGTAGAACCACTCAGAGAGGTATTAATCTACAGGACTGAGACACTGTAAAACCACTCGGAGAGGTATTCATCTACAGGACTGGGACACTAGAACCACTCAGAGAGGTATTCATCTACAGGAATGGGACACTGTAGAACCACTCAGAGAGGTATTCATCTACAGGACTGAAACACTGGAGAACCACTCAGAGAGGTATTCATCTACAGGACTGGGACACTGTAGAACCACTCAGAGAGGTATTCATCTACAGGACTGAGACACTGTAGAACCACTCAGAGAGGTATTCATCTACAGGACTGAGACACTGTAAAACCAATCAGAGAGGTATTCATCTACAGGACTGAGACACTATAAAACCACTCAGAGAGGTATTCATCTACAGGACTGGGACACTGTAAAACCACTCAGAGAGGTATTCATCTACAGGACTGGGACACTGTAAAACCACTCAGAGAGGTATTCATCTACAGGACTGGGACACTGTAAAGCCACTCAGAGAGGTATTCATCTACAGGACTGGGACACTGTAAAACCACTCAGAGAGGTATTCATCTACAGGACTGGGACACTGTAAAACCACTCAGAGAGGTATTCATCTACAGGACTGAGACACTGTAAAACCACTCAGAGAGGTATTCATCTACAGGACTGGGACACTGTAGAACCACTCAGAGAGGTATTCATCTACAGGACTGGGACACTGTAGAACCACTCAGAGAGGTATTAATCTACAGGACTGAGACACTGTAAAACCACTCGGAGAGGTATTCATCTACAGGACTGGGACACTAGAACCACTCAGAGAGGTATTCATCTACAGGACTGGGACACTGTAGAACCACTCAGAGAGGTATTCATCTACAGGACTGAAACACTGGAGAACCACTCAGAGAGGTATTCCTCTACAGGACTGGGACACTGTAGAACCACTCAGAGAGGTATTCATCTACAAGACTGGGACACTGTAGAACCACTCAGAGAGGTATTCATCTACAGGACTGGGACACTAGAACCACTCAGAGAGGTATTCATCTACAGGACTGAGACACTGTAGAACCACTCAGAGAGGTATTCATCTACAGGACTGGGACACTGGAGAACCACTCAGAGAGGTATTCATCTACAGGACTGGGACACTGTAAAACCACTCAGAGAGGTATTCATCTACAGGACTGGGACACTGTAAAACCACTCAGAGAGGTATTCATCTACAGGACTGAGACACTGTAAAACCACTCAGAGAGGTATTCATCTACATTACTGGGACACTGTAAAACCACTCAGAGATGTATTCATCTACAGGACTGGGACACTGGAGAACCACTCAGAGAGGTATTCATCTACAGGACTGGGACACTGTTAAACCACTCAGAGAGGTATTCATCTACAGGACTGGGACACTGTAAAACCACTCAGAGAGGTATTCATCTACAGGACTGGGACACTGTAGAACCACTCAGAGAGGTATTCATCTACAGGACTGAGACACTGTAAAACCACTCAGAGAGGTATTCATCTACAGGACTGGGACACTGTAGAACCACTCAGAGAGGTATTCATCTACAGGACTGGGACAATGTAAAACCACTCAGAGAGGTATTCATCTACAGGACTGGGACACTGTAGAACCACTCAGAGAGGTATTCATCTACAGGACTGGGACACTGTAAAACCACTCAGAGAGGTATTCATCTACAGGACTGGGACACTGTAAAACCACTCAGAGAGGTATTCATCTACAGGACTGGGACACTCTAAAGCCACTCAGAGAGGTATTCATCTACAGGACTGGGACACTGTAAAACCACTCAGAGAGGTATTCATCTACAGGACTGGGACACTGTAAAACCACTCAGAGAGGTATTCATCTACAGGACTGAGACACTGTAAAACCACTCAGAGAGGTATTCATCTACAGGACTGGGACACTGTAGAACCACTCAGAGAGGTATTCATCTACAGGACTGGGACACTGTAGAACCACTCAAAGAGGTATTAATCTACAGGACTGAGACACTGTAAAACCACTCGGAGAGGTATTCATCTACAGGACTGGGACACTAGAACCACTCAGAGAGGTATTCATCTACAGGACTGGGACACTGTAGAACCACTCAGAGAGGTATTCATCTACAGGACTGAAACACTGGAGAACCACTCAGAGAGGTATTCATCTACAGGACTAGGACACTGTAGAACCACTCAGAGAGGTATTCATCTACAAGACTGGGACACTGTAGAACCACTCAGAGAGGTATTCATCTACTGGACTGGGACACTAGAACCACTCAGAGAGGTATTCATCTACAGGACTGAGACACTGTAAAACCACTCAGAGAGGTATTCATCTACAGGACTGGGACACTGTAGAACCACTCAGAGAGGTATTCATCTACAGGACTGGGACACTGTAGAACCACTCAGAGAGGTATTAATCTACAGGACTGAGACACTGTAAAACCACTCGGAGAGGTATTCATCTACAGGACTGAGACACTGTAAAACCACTCAGAGAGGTATTCATCTACATTACTGGGACACTGTAAAACCACTCAGAGATGTATTCATCTACAGGACTGGGACACTGGAGAACCACTCAGAGAGGTATTCATCTACAGGACTGGGACACTGTTAAACCACTCAGAGAGGTATTCATCTACAGGACTGGGACACTGTAAAACCACTCAGAGAGGTATTCATCTACAGGACTGGGACACTGTAGAACCACTCAGAGAGGTATTCATCTACAGGACTGACACACTGTAAAACCACTCAGAGAGGTATTCATCTACAGGACTGGGACACTGTAGAACCACTCAGAGAGGTATTCATCTACAGGACTGGGACACTGTAAAACCACTCAGAGAGGTATTCATCTACAGGACTGGGACACTGTAGAACCACTCAGAGAGGTATTCATCTACAGGACTGGGACACTGTAAAACCACTCAGAGAGGTATTCATCTACAGGACTGGGACACTGTAAAACCACTCAGAGAGGTATTCATCTACAGGACTGGGACACTGTAAAGCCACTCAGAGAGGTATTCATCTACAGGACTGGGACACTGTAAAACCACTCAGAGAGGTATTCATCTACAGGACTGGGACACTGTAAAACCACTCAGAGAGGTATTCATCTACAGGACTGAGACACTGTAAAACCACTCAGAGAGGTATTCATCTACAGGACTGGGACACTGTAGAACCACTCAGAGAGGTATTCATCTACAGGACTGGGACACTGTAGAACCACTCAGAGAGGTATTAATCTACAGGACTGAGACACTGTAAAACCACTCGGAGAGGTATTCATCTACAGGACTGGGACACTAGAACCACTCAGAGAGGTATTCATCTACAGGACTGGGACACTGTAGAACCACTCAGAGAGGTATTCATCTACAAGACTGGGACACTGTAGAACCACTCAGAGAGGTATTCATCTACAGGACTGGGACACTAGAACCACTCAGAGAGGTATTCATCTACAGGACTGGGACACTGGAGAACCACTCAGAGAGGTATTCATCTACATGACTGGGACACTGTAAAACCACTCAGAGAGGTATTCATCTACAGGACTGGGACACTGTAAAACCACTCAGAGAGGTATTCATCTACAGGACTGAGACACTGTAAAACCACTCAGAGAGGTATTCATCTACATTACTGGGACACTGTAAAACCACTCAGAGAGGTATTCATCTACAGGACTGGGACACTGTAAACCACTCAGAGAGGTATTCATCTACAGGACTGGGACACTGTAAAACCACTCAGAGAGGTATTCATCTACAGGACTGAGACACTGTAAAACCACTCAGAGAGGTATTCATCTACAGGACTGAGACACTGTAGAACCACTCAGAGAGGTATTCATCTACAGGACTGGGACACTGTAGAACCACTCAGAGAGGTATTCATCTACAGGACTGGGACACTGTAGAACCACTCAGAGAGGTATTCATCTACAGGACTGGGACACTGTAAAACCACTCAGAGAGGTATTCATCTACAGGACTGGGACACTGTAAAACCACTCAGAGAGGTATTCATCTACAGGACTGAGACACTGTAAAACCACTCAGAGAGGTATTCATCTACAGGACTGAGACACTGTAGAACCACTCAGAGAGGTATTCATCTACAGGACTGGGTGGGTATTATTAGTCTGTTCTGAGTAGAAATGGATATAAACAGTGATTAAAACACAACAACAGCGAGTTTAGTGCCCAGATTCTGACACTTATCTCCAAGAAGATAATTCCCATTTATAGTTATTTTGATACTACACGCAATGGGTTCTTCGTTTGTCCCCATAGGAAAACCCTTTTTTTGTTTCAGGTAGAACTCTTGGGTGGTGAAAAATGTTCTACTTAGAACCTTTTAGTGGTGAAAGGGTTCCACTTGTAACAAAAACAATTTATTTTCAGAGGGTTCTCCTACGAGGATAATTGAAGAACCATTATGGTTCTAGGTAGCGCCTTCTTTTAGTGTAGTCTGAGCTGAATTTATAGAACATGACTTTTCCTGTTGATTCTTCTGCTCCAAGTCTTTCTCTAGTTCAGAGTTCTTCTGCTTTAAGTCTTCAGAAGTGTTCTCTAGCTCAGAGTTCTTCTGCTTCAAGTCCTTAGAAGTTTTCTTTAATTCAGAGTTCTCCTGCTTCAAGTCTATATCGATGTTTCTGTTCTGTTGCTCTAGCTCATATATCCTCCTCAATAGTTTGTCAGAATTCTCCTCAGCAGAATCTTCTTCCACTTTAATAACTTGCATCTTCATCTTTTTACAGAAGCTCCTCCTTTCCTCCTCCTCCTCCTCCTCCTCCTCCTCCTCCTCCTCCTCCTCCTCCTCAGTGTCACTTACCTAAGCATGACACACACAGTTCACAGTTTAGTTTCTCTAACTGAAATACAAAGAAATGGTTTATCAAATAGGAGTATTTATCAAATTGGGGTATTGTCAATGGCATTCAGGAACGTTAAATAACAGAAAATTACCTCGAGTTATCTTTGTCATTCCAGCATTGCCATGGTGGCCTTTGTGTCCCCCCGTCTCCAGTGACCTCGACCAGGATGTGTGTTTGCATTGTTGGGACGGTGTAGTGTCGCCTGACGTGGCTCTCACAGGAGGAGGCAGTGTAGCTCAAACAGTCTAATGTCTCTTCAAGCCTCTGGGCTGGTTAGATATCAGTCAGACAGTCTAATGTCTCTTCAAGCCTCTGGGCTGGTTAGATATCAGTCAGACAGTCTAATGTCTCTTCAAGCCTCTGGGCTGGTTAGATATCAGTCAGACAGTCTAATGTCTCTTCAAGCCTCTGGGCTGGTTAGATATCAGTCAGGAGGAGGCAGTGCAGGTCAGACAGTCTAATGTCTCTTCAAGCCTCTGGGCTGGTTAGATATCAGTCAGGAGGAGGCAGTGCAGGTCAGACAGTCTAATGTCTCTTCAAGCCTCTGGGCTGGTTAGATATCAGTCAGTCAGTCTAATGTCTCTTCAAGCCTCTGGGCTGGTTAGATATCAGTCAGACAGTCTAATGTCTCTTCAAGCCTCTGGGCTGGTTAGATATCAGTCAGACAGTCTAATGTCTCTTCAAGCCTCTGGGCTGGTTAGATATCAGTCAGGAGGAGGCAGTGCAGGTCAGACAGTCTAATGTCTCTTCAAGCCTCTGGGCTGGTTAGATATCAGTCAAACAGTCTAATGTCTCTTCAAGCCTCTGGGCTGGTTAGATATCAGTCAGACAGTCTAATGTCTCTTCAAGCCTCTGGGCTGGTTAGATATCAGTCAGACAGTCTAATGTCTCTTCAAGCCTCTGAGCTGGTTAGATATCAGTCAGACAGTCTAATGTCTCTTCAAGCCTCTGGGCTGGTTAGATATCAGTCAGACAGTCTAATGTCTCTTCAAGCCTCTGGGCTGGTTAGATAGCAGTCAGGAGGAGGCAGTGCAGGTCAGACAGTCTAATGTCTCTTCAAGCCTCTGAGCTGGTTAGATATCAGTCAGACAGTCTAATGTCTCTTCAAGCCTCTGGGCTGGTTAGATATCAGTCAGGAGGAGGCAGTGCAGGTCAGACAGTCTAATGTCTCTTCAAGCCTCTGGGCTGGTTAGATATCAGTCAGATAATCTAATGTCTCTTCAAGCCTCTGGGCTGGTTAGATATCAGTCAGACAGTCTAATGTCTCTTCAAGCCTCTGGGCTGGTTAGATATCAGTCAGGAGGAGGCAGTGCAGGTCAGACAGTCTAATGTCTCTTCAAGCCTCTGGGCTGGTTAGATATCAGTCAGGAGGAGGCAGTGCAGGTCAGAGAGTCTAATGTCTCTTCAAGCCTCTGGGCTGGTTAGATATCAGTCAGTCAGTCTAATGTCTCTTCAAGCCTCTGGGCTGGTTAGATATCAGTCAGACAGTCTAATGTCTCTTCAAGCCTCTGGGCTGGTTAGATATCAGTCAGACAGTCTAATGTCTCTTCAAGCCTCTGGGCTGGTTAGATATCAGTCAGGAGGAGGCAGTGCAGGTCAGACAGTCTAATGTCTCTTCAAGCCTCTGGGCTGGTTAGATATCAGTCAGACAGTCTAATGTCTCTTCAAGCCTCTGGGCTGGTTAGATATCAGTCAGGAGGAGGCAGTGCAGGTCAGACAGTCTAATGTCTCTTCAAGCCTCTGGGCTGGTTAGATAGCAGTCAGGAGGAGGCAGTGCAGGTCAGACAGTCTAATGTCTCTTCAAGCCTCTGAGCTGGTTAGATATCAGTCAGACAGTCTAATGTCTCTTCAAGCCTCTGGGCTGGTTAGATATCAGTCAGGAGGAGGCAGTGCAGGTCAGACAGTCTAATGTCTCTTCAAGCCTCTGGGCTGGTTAGATATCAGTCAGATAATCTAATGTCTCTTCAAGCCTCTGGGCTGGTTAGATATCAGTCAGACAGTCTAATGTCTCTTCAAGCCTCTGGGCTGGTTAGATATCAGTCAGGAGGAGGCAGTGCAGGTCAGACAGTCTAATGTCTCTTCAAGCCTCTGGGCTGGTTAGATATCAGTCAGGAGGAGGCAGTGCAGGTCAGACAGTCTAATGTCTCTTCAAGCCTCTGGGCTGGTTAGATATCAGTCAGTCAGTCTAATGTCTCTTCAAGCCTCTGGGCTGGTTAGATATCAGTCAGACAGTCTAATGTCTCTTCAAGCCTCTGGGCTGGTTAGATATCAGTCAGACAGTCTAATGTCTCTTCAAGCCTCTGGGCTGGTTAGATATCAGTCAGGAGGAGGCAGTGCAGGTCAGACAGTCTAATGTCTCTTCAAGCCTCTGGGCTGGTTAGATATCAGTCAGACAGTCTAATGTCTCTTCAAGCCTCTGGGCTGGTTAGATATCAGTCAGGAGGAGGCAGTGCAGGTCAGACAGTCTAATGTCTCTTCAAGCCTCTGGGCTGGTTAGATAGCAGTCAGGAGGAGGCAGTGCAGGTCAGACAGTCTAATGTCTCTTCAAGCCTCTGAGCTGGTTAGATATCAGTCAGACAGTCTAATGTCTCTTCAAGCCTCTGGGCTGGTTAGATATCAGTCAGATAATCTAATGTCTCTTCAAGACTCTGGGCTGGTTAGATATCAGTCAGACAGTCTAATGTCTCTTCAAGCCTCTGGGCTGGTTAGATATCAGTCAGGAGGAGGCAGTGCAGGTCAGACAGTCTAATGTCTCTTCAAGCCTCTGGGCTGGTTAGATATCAGTCAGGAGGAGGCAGTGCAGGTCAGACAGTCTAATGTCTCTTCAAGCCTCTGGGCTGGTTAGATATCAGTCAGTCAGTCTAATGTCTCTTCAAGCCTCTGGGCTGGTTAGATATCAGTCAGACAGTCTAATGTCTCTTCAAGCGTCTGGGCTGGTTAGATATCAGTCAGACAGTCTAATGTCTCTTCAAGCCTCTGGGCTGGTTAGATATCAGTCAGGAGGAGGCAGTGCAGGTCAGACAGTCTAATGTCTCTTCAAGCCTCTGGGCTGGTTAGATATCAGTCAAACAGTCTAATGTCTCTTCAAGCCTCTGGGCTGGTTAGATATCAGTCAGACAGTCTAATGTCTCTTCAAGCCTCTGGGCTGGTTAGATATCAGTCAGACAGTCTAATGTCTCTTCAAGCCTCTGAGCTGGTTAGATATCAGTCAGACAGTCTAATGTCTCTTCAAGCCTCTGGGCTGGTTAGATATCAGTCAGACAGTCTAATGTCTCTTCAAGCCTCTGGGCTGGTTAGATATCAGTCAGGAGGAGGCAGTGCAGGTCAGACAGTCTAATGTCTCTTCAAGCCTCTGGGCTGGTTAGATATCAGTCAGGAGGAGGCAGTGCAGGTCAGACAGTCTAATGTCTCTTCAAGCCTCTGAGCTGGTTAGATATCAGTCAGACAGTCTAATGTCTCTTCAAGCCTCTGGGCTGGTTAGATATCAGTCAGGAGGAGGCAGTGCAGGTCAGACAGTCTAATGTCTCTTCAAGCCTCTGGGCTGGTTAGATATCAGTCAGATAATCTAATGTCTCTTCAAGCCTCTGGGCTGGTTAGATATCAGTCAGACAGTCTAATGTCTCTTCAAGCCTCTGGGCTGGTTAGATATCAGTCAGACAGTCTAATGTCTCTTCAAGCCTCTGGGCTGGTTAGATATCAGTCAGACAGTCTAATGTCTCTTCAAGCCTCTGGGCTGGTTAGATATCAGTCAGACAGTCTAATGTCTCTTCAAGCCTCTGGGCTGGTTAGATATCAGTCAGACAATCTAATGTCTCTTCAAGCCTCTGGGCTGGTTAGATATCAGTCAGACAGTCTAATGTCTCTTCAAGCCTCTGAGCTGGTTAGATATCAGTCAGACAGTCTAATGTCTCTTCAAGCCTCTGGGCTGGTTAGATATCAGTCAGACAGTCTAATGTCTCTTCAAGCCTCTGGGCTGGTTAGATATCAGTCAGGAGGAGGCAGTGCAGGTCAGACAGTCTGGTCAGTCAGTGACGCAATCTAGTGGAAACAGACATTAAACATTTATATTATGGCTGTACACTATTGGCTGGTTTCCCATAAAACTGATTAAGCCTTGTCCTATAAAGTAGAAACAATGTTGATTCAACCAGTTCATGTCCTTTGGGAACTGTCAAATCGCAAGAATTTCTATCGGTGTCCGTGTTGCTGAATCCGCTTTGGGAATTCAGCAACTGGGGTGTGTTGCCGGACCGGACTGGCAACACACCCCAGTACCTCTCACCGTGCCTCTACATCCTCCTTCCCCCTGATGACCAGTGACTCCCGTAACCTGGCGGCCTCCTGCTGCCCCGTCGTCCACGGCGTGAGCCCCCCCCTAAACATTTTCTGGGCGTCTCTCCTCCCCGTGGGCCAGGCCTCCATGGCTCTCGCCAGACTCTCGCTCCTCTGCTCCCAAGTTCAGCCTCTCTCCTCCTCCCGCGGCTTGACCCAGTCGAGGTGGATATCCGCGAGATTCACCTCTGGCGTTGGCTCCTGGACACGCTGCTTGGTCCAGTTAGGGTGGGATCTTCTATCACGATCGTTGGAGGAAGTGGACCAATGCGCAGCGTGAGAAGTGAACATACCTTTTTTATTCCAGAACAAAACAACAAAACGATAACGTGACGTCCTTGGTAACAATACAAAACCATACGGAACAAGATCCCACAAAACACTGTGGAAAACCGGCTGCCTAAGTATGGTTCCCAATCAGAGACAACAAGCAACAGCTGATTCACGTTGCCTCTGATTGAGAACCACACCGGCCAACATAGAAACAAATTAACTAGATACTCAACCTAGCACACAAAAACACATAGAAACAACACACCCTGGCTCAACATAACAGAGTCCCAGAGCCAGGGCGTGACAATAGCTACAGTATATATATTTGGGAGCAGGATAACGTTCAGTGGTTGGCTATAGCTACAGTATATATATATATATATATATATATATATATATATATATATATATATTTGGGAGCAGGATAACGTTCAGTGGTTGGCTATAGCTACAGTATATATATATATTTGGGAGCAGGATAACGTTCAGTGGTTGGCTATAGCTACAGTATATATATGTTTGGGAGCAGGATAACGTTCAGTGGTTGGCTATAGCTACAGTATATATATTTGGGGGCAGGATAACGTTCAGTGGTTGGCTATAGCTACAGTATATATATTTGGGGCAGGATAACGTTCAGTGGTTGGCTATAGCTAGAGTATATATATATTTGAGAGCAGGATAACGTTCAGTGGTTGGCTATAGCTACAGTATATATATTTGGGAGCAGGATAACGTTCAGTGGTTGGCTATAGCTACAGTATATATATTAGGGAGCAGGATAACGTTCAGTGGTTGGCTATAGCTACAGTATATATATATATATATATATTTGGGAGCAGGATAACGTTCAGTGGTTGGCTATAGGTACAGTATATATATTTGGGGGCAGGGTAACATTCAGTGGTTGGCTATAGCTACAGTATATATATATGGGAGCAGGATAACGTTCAGTGGTTGGCTATATCTACAGTATATATATTTGGGAGCAGGATAACGTTCAGTGGTTGGCTATAGCTACAGTAAATATATATTTGGGAGCAGGATAACGTTCAATGGTTGGCTATAGCTACAGTATATATACATGCTGGACACACACACACACACACACACACACAATGGACACACACAGGAGACACACACACACTGGACACACACACTGGACACACACATACACAGGAGACACACACACACATATTGGACACACACACACACACACACACAAACACACACTGGACACACACACACACACACACACTGGACACACTCACACATCTTCCTATAATAGTGAAGACCTTGACACAGGACCTTCAAATGAGGACCATCATTTCTGATAGAATTGGGAACAAACAGACACCTCATTCCAGCACTAAGTGTCCAACAAACACAGACATCACTTCAACACCTGATAAACTCCAATGAACAAATAGACATGCAGGGCACCAGTCTAGTGAGGACCAGTGGTTGCTAGGCAGTTTCTGGATCCCAGGTTCCAGAACAGCTTCTATCCCAGTTCTATCTGCCTGTTAAATCAACCAACCAAAACTGTCTCCATCAGACTTTTAGAACATCACTGAACATTTTTTTCCTTTTATGATCTTTTACCACTTTGCATTTTTTATTGATGTTCTTATGATATATTTTACTGTTTGTGTGTACGTACCACAGGAGGTTGGTGGGACCGTAGTTGGGGAGGACAGGCTTGTAATGGCTGGAGCGGATTGAGTGGAATGGTATCAGATACATCAAATACATGGTTTCCATGGTTTCCATGTGTTTGATGCCATTTAATTGGCTCCGTTCCAGCCATTATTATGAGCCGTCCTCCCCTCAGCAGCCTCCACTGGTATGTACTGTCCTATATGAGCTCCAACAAGGAATTCCAATGTATGTATTACTTTTAATACCTGCAAATGGCAAATAAACTACTTGAACTCCTTATGAGTGTCTGCAGCCGACTAGGCTGTTGCCGTCTGACAAGATGCCATCTGACATTACAGGAATATTCTGCAAATGTTGATGAATCCACCCAAAGCAACATGCAGTCTTTCCACTAGACTCCCATGAAGTTATAGTGGGACGTTATGAGTTGATGTTAAGGTAACATACTCAGAACATACTGCACTTGTTTTATATTGTTTTAGATGTATCCTCTGTTTAACCATTTAAACTCTTACAATAACACTGTTAAAATACCAATGTGATAATTTGTTGAATATATTTTATGTTGAAAAATAAATTTTACAATTATATATGGACATATTCTCCATAATTGCACAATTGTACATGGATATATTGTACTTTTCATAATAAAACATACTTTAAACAAGAAAAAGCACGTTAATTGTGAAAACAATTTCGTTATCGATTTTACATTGTCCTCTCCCAGTCACAGGTTGACTTTTGTCATGAATTTTGCCCTTGAGGCAGAACTGCACGATTTCCTTTAGATATGCCAGCTGCAAAGTCAATATTGGCTATATCGTAAACATTTGTGGAAGATAATGTTGTTTTATGGTCTTAATTTAAGGTAAGGATTAGCAGTGAGGTTAAGGTTAGCATTAAAATCAGATATTATTACTTTATGCCTGTGCCAGCTAGTGACCACTTTGCAGAACTGCCTCCAGGGCAAGATTCATGACAATAAATGCCAACCTGCCTCCCAGTCATCCCCTCCCTATCTCTACAAGGCTGCAGAACATGCAAGCTAGTGATGCGGGGGTTGTCTCATAACCCACAGTCCCCAGGCGGGCGGGTGGCAGGCAGGTTCAATACAGAGAAAACAATAGACTACATAAGAAAAATCCATCAATGGATCATTATTGTGCAATTTACACTAAGTGGACAAAACATTAAGGACACCTGCTCTTTCCATGACAGACTGAGCAGGTGAATCCAGGTGAAAGCTATGATCCCTTATTGATGTCACTTGTGGATGAAGGGGAGGAAACAGGTTAAAGAAGGATTTTTAAGCCTTGAGACAATTGAGACAAGGATTGTGTATGTGTGCCATTCAGAGGGTGAATGGGCAAGACAAAATATTGAAGTGCCTTTGAACGGGGTATGGTAGTAGGTGCCAGGCACACCGGTTTGTGTCAAGAATTGCAACGCTGCTGGGTTTTTCACGCTCATGGTACACCACACAAAGGACATCCAGCCAACTTGACACAACTGTGGGAAGAATTGGCGTCAACATGGGCCAGCATCCCTGTGGAACACTTTCAACACCTTGTAGAGTCCATGCCCCGACGAATTGAGGCTGTTCTGAGGGCAAAAGTGGGGAGGTAACTCAATATTAGGAAGGTGTTTGATATAACGTCTTTTGATACAGCATTTATTAATGTCTTTAAAGTCATCAGCTGTAGGTGAGAGAGAGGAGAAGGACACGCCATGTGTTGTGTCGGTCACGGATGGGGGGCCAGAAGGTCGGCGTGCCAAGATAGATTAGGGGCCACTGTTGCTAATCTTAGAAAGAGTACGTGATGGAATGGCCTGGCTAGGGTGCCACACGATACTATGTACGGGGATCCTATTGTAGGAGATGAGTGACACTCAATAATGGTTGGCAACTGTGGGATGGAAGTAGCTCGGAGAGCATTATATAAACTGAGAGGTGTTCTATGGAAGTCATTCAGATGACAAGAGGCTACGCCCGTACCGCTTGTCATTGAATCCAGTACTGTAACCATTAAATAACAATGAATCAACTCTCCATCTAAGTGGTCGACTACTCTCTTACATCCTGAAGTACGAGTTACCAGAGAAACTGGTCATAACAGTGTTGTGAATATTTAGTCCACTCAGTGTATAACCTGTAGCTACACTGTGCAGTTAGCACCTTAACAGACGGCCCCTGTCTTTATCAGCATCATAAAAGATGACAGTATTTCAACCACATCAAATATGCATCCAAGCCAAAAGACTAATGACACAGGAGTGGTATCTGATTCTACACTATAGGAACCTTTTCAAGTGGTTATGAGAGGTCATATTATTTCATATGAGTCTGCCATAAAACAAAAGGGAATGACATGTGACTGGAGGAGATCGCCTGCCCAACATCCTCTATTCTGACCAACAGAGACAAATCCAGTCCCTTTGAACTACCTAGATCTGTCCAGCAGGGTTGCCCACTCAGTCCTCTGCTCTTCGCTGTCTCCCTTGAACCCCTGGCGATACAAGGGATCATCCTAATATCCAAGGTCTTAAAGTAGGAAACATAGAAAGCATCATTTCGTTATATATGCAGACGATGTGCTTTTATACCTCTCAGACCCAGTAGCCTCTGTCCCTAACCTACTAGACTTAATCAATTCATTTGGTAAACTATCTGGAAATTCAATAAATTGGGGAAAAAGTGACCTCATGTGTATCTCAGATAATTTTACAACAAGCGAGCTAGATAGGATACCATTTAAAGTGGTGCATGATCACTTAACTTACCTGGGACTAAACATACCTAGAAACCCAAAGTTAATCTTCAAGCTTAACTACAGTGATCTGGTTGCAAAGCTAAAACAAAACATAGAGAGCTGGGGAATATTGCCTCTTTCTATGATGGGGCGCATTAATGCCATAAAAATGGTTTCTCTTCCCAGGTTCCTTTTGTAACCAACTTCACATATCCCCCCAGAAGAAAGGAACATGGACACCCACACTTCAGGTTGACTCGGTTTTTATCTGCAGTAAAATATATCAAACAGTGATGACAGGCATTGACAGGACGGTCACATCCACACGTTCACTGCTCTCAGAATATCTCTCTCAGACTGAATCCACAAAGTGATCGTATAGTATACATGCGTTGTGTTTAGAAAATAACAAAAATATAGAAAAGCATACCTGCAGTAAAAGATATCAAACAGTGATATAATAATATATAATATGCCATTTAGCAGACCCTTTTATCCAAAGCGACTTACAGTCATGTGCGCATACATTTTTACGTATGGGTGGTCCCGGGGATCGAACCCACTACCCTGGTGTTACAAGTGCCATGCTCTACCAATTGAGCTACAGAGGACCTGATGACAGGCATTGACAGGACGGTCACAGCCTCACGTTCACTGGTTAGGTAGGACACAATATATATTTTAGATAGGAGCAACAGTAGTGATACATACCCTCAATGTGAAGTAATATTAATCCATAAATACAGAGCACAAGTACAACCCTTTTATATAAACCTTTTAAGGTATTAAAAAAATAAACATTCACTTAGTTTCAATAAGTCACCTGCTGGCAATAGCTAGCGTGACGTTGTAGTGCAGTGACCAACAGTGCTAGTTAGCTCATCATTAACATGGCTAGCTAAGCCAGCAAAAACTTGGTTCACTTGCTGAAATAGGTCTTCAATACATTAACGGCAAAATAAATATATACAGTGGGGAGAACAAGTATTTGACACACTGCCGATTTTGCAGGTTTTCCTACTTACAAAGCATGTAGAGGTCTGTAATTTTTATCATAGGTACACTTCAACTGTGAGAGACGGAATCTAAAACAAAAATCCAGAAAATCACATTGTATGATTTTTAAGTAATTAATTTGCATTTTATTGCATGACATAAGTATTTGATACATCAGAAAAGCAGAACTTAATATTTGGCACAAAACCATTGTTTGCAATTACAGAGATCATACATTTCCTGTAGGTCTTGACCAGGTTTGCACACACTGCAGCAGGGATTTTGGCCCACTCCTCCATACAGACCTTCTCCAGATCCTTCAGGTTTCGGGGCTGTCGCTGGGCAATACAGACTTTCAGCTCCCTCCAAAGATTTTCTATTGGGTTCAGGTCTGGAGACTGGCTAGGCCACTCCAGGACCTTGAGATGCTTCTTACGGAGCCACTCCTTAGTTGCCCTGCCTGTGTGTTTTGGGCCGTTGTCATGCTGGAAGACCCAGCCACAACCCATCTTCAATGCTCTTACTGAGGGAAGGATCCCAAGATCTCGCGATACATGGCCCCATCCATCCTCCCCTCAATACGGTGCAGTCCCCTTTGCAGAAAAGCATCCCCAAATAATTATGTTTCCACCTCCATGCTTCACGGTTCGGATGGTGTTCTTGGGGTTGTACTCATCCTTCTTCTTCCTCCAAACACGGTGAGTGGAGTTTAGACCAAAAAGCTCTATTTTTGTCTCATCAGACCACATGACCTTCTCCCATTCCTCCTCTGGATCATCCAGATGGTCATTGGCAAACTTCAGGCGGGCCTGGACATGCGCTGGCTTGAGCAGGGGGACCTTGCGTGCGCTGCAGGATTTTAATCCATGACGGCGTAGTGTGTTACTAATGGTTTTCTTTGAGACTGTGGTCCCAGCTCTCTTCAGGTCATTGACCAGGTCCTGCCGTGTAGTTCTGGGCTGATCCCTCACCTTCCTCATGATCATTGAAGCCCCACAAGGTGAGTTCTTGCATGGAGCCCCAGACCGAGGGTGATTGACCGTCATCTTGAACTTCTTCCATTTTCTAATAATTGCGCCAACAGTTGTTGCCTTCTCACCAAGCTGCTTGCCTATTGTCCTGTAGCCCATCCCAGCCTTGTGCAGGTCTACAATTTTATCCCTGATGTCCTTACACAGCTCTCTGGTCTTGGCCATTGTGGAGAGGTTGGAGTCTGTTTGATTGAGTGTGTGGACAGGTGTCTTTTATACAGGTAATGAGTTCAAACAAGTGCAGTTAATACAGGTAATGAGTGGAGAACAGGAGGGCTTCTTAAAGAAAAACGAACAGGTCTGTGAGATCCGGAATTCTTACTGGTTGGTAGGTGATCAAATACTTATGTCATGCAATAAAATGCCAATTACTTACTTAAAAAGCATACAATGTGATTTTCTGGATTTTTGTTTTAGATTCTGTCTCTCACAGTTGAAGTGTACCTATGATAAAAATTACAGACCTCTACATGCTTTGTAAGTAGGAAAACCTGCAAAATCGGCAGTGTACATAGCCCCATTTGCTATTGACTTTAGGATATATGAACCAGTTTTCCAAAACACTTATGTTATACAGCTTTAAACCGTTTTTATATACCGAGGAACACGAACCTGCTCTCAGAATATCTCTCTCAGACTGAGGAGCGGGCAGACCAACTTCCCAAATAGGGGAGAGGCACTCCAAACCCACTAGTTGTTCTTTCAAAAGAAAATAGTACAAAAATGCTAAGTCCGAAGACCTCTCGCATTACCAACCTTACTACAATGGCAGCAAATATTTTTATGAATTCAGTAACACAAAATTAAAGGAAACTTTATTTACATCACCCCTTTTCCTGAAGTTAATGGTTTCACCCACTACTCCACCACGAACTGCACCGTTCTTTGATGTCTACATTGCACCCAGGTTGATGGAAACTTTACATTTTCACTTTGTTACACTTTATCTTTGCCAGAATCTTCCTATTTGTCTTACCTCGTCATTTTTTAAGACTTTGGACTCGGCAATCTTGTCATTTGTCTGGGGTTACAAAAACCATCGTATTCGTAAAGCCCACTTGAAAAAGCCCAAGGAAAGTGGCGTCTTAGGCCTCCCCATCTTTAAGCATTATTACTGGGCAGCAAATGCCAGGGCGTTAACGTCCTGCCAACTGGGTTTCCCTGATCAGTTGGACACTGTTGTCCCCCTGTGGCATTAACGTCCTGCCAACTGGGTTTCCCTGATCAGTTGGACACTGTTGTCCCCCTGTGGCATTAACGTCCTGCCAACTGGGTTTCCCTGATCAGTTGGACACTGTTGTCCCCCTGTGGCATTAACGTCCTGCCAACTGGGTTTCCCTGATCAGTTGGACACTGTTGTCCCCCTGTGGCGTTAACGTCCTGCCAACTGGGTTTCCCTGATCAGTTGGACACTGTTGCCCCCCTGTGGCATTACAGTTTTTCTCAATTGCTAAAACACTAAAACCCATTGGCTGAACAAAGTTCTCAGTTGCCTGGACTCATTTAGCTAATTATGCAGTCTGTTGTCAATACCTTAAACCATTTCACATGGTAAAACACAATATGCAGATCTCACTTAGACTTTTCAGCAAAACTCTAAACACATTCTCATTCTCCAAACACATTCTGCACTCTAATGCACATGTCATCCAATGGCAAGAGGCAACAATCAAACACAAATAGAGAACACATGTCATTGATTGAACACAACCACTCAAAACGGATTTAACCTGTTTCAAATGATGCGACACAACCAATATAAGGCAGTTCAGAGAGCAAACAGGTTGTTGAAGGTGGGAAGGAGAAAGTCTGAGAAGAAACAATGTGAGAGGACGAGGATGAGTGCGTATGCCAGGTGGGCGACGAGGAGGAAGAGGAGGAGGAGGAGGGCAAGAAAGAGGAAGAGGAGGACGAAGAGGAAGAGACAATGATGGAAAAACATGAAATTTGTTTTGAGATTAAAAATGTACTTCTCCCTGAGAACTGTATGTTTTGAACAATGTGTTTTCTATTTTTCTGTGTATTGTTTACTGACTGCTTGAGAGTGTTTATCATTTTGATCACTTTGTTTATGATTTGAGAGCAGTGTTTGATTTTGAACACAGGTAAAAACTGTTTTGAGGGTGAATGTTTCATTTTGCGAGAGGAGTCAGAGGTTTTGTAAATAGTGCTTGAAGATGAGGTTTCGTGTTTAATGTTTTCAGGAAATGGAGCAAGGTTTCAGAAATTGTGTTTTAGCAATTGAGAACAACTGTAATGCCAAACACCACAGACTACAATTAAAATGTACTTTCCATAAATATGACCATTTACGTCACATTAAATTAATCTATTTTTCATATATCACTTCTAAACTGACAAATAAACATCAAATATACCTTTTACAAATACATCAGCATGTTTAATACATTTGTTTCAAGCAATATAGCATATGCTTTGAATACTGGTCTGTTGGGCAAATATGCAGTTTTGGCCAAATTCTCATATCACTTTGCTCAATGTGTCACATCCAAGGCTTTTGTATGGCTGTTGAAATGTGCAGAACAGTAATCAGCTATGCCTGCCCCATATGTACAGCCCTCTTTGAGTTGTTGCTGGTGCTGCTTTACTTTCATGTGACCTGCGCCTCCCCTTGTCACACTCCATTGAAGCAGCATCAGCTCTCACAACTCCTCTCTGATTGCTTCCAGTGTCGCCAAAGTGCTGCCAATACACAATTAGTCCATCCCATCTGATATAGCAGTGGCTCCCTCATTGAACGTAGCTACTGCCATACTGGCAATGAGGCTTTTGCCCAAGAAGACAGTTTTGGGGCGTCGCGACCATATTAGAGTTCAGACATTCATTTGCATTCTGGGTTTCTCCGTGCTACATTCTTTTGAGGATGTTATCATTTGACATCCTGTGATATACAGGTACCATTTTCTGTGCATCCTCTCAATTAAAGAATGTAAGGCCTTTTGTGACTGGGTGGATCTTCACCATTTTCTAGGGCTGGCTGGTACCAGCACCAATGTACAAGCCTATCCCGTAGTTGGAAGTGAATCATCTCTTGTGCCAAGAGCCATCAAAGGATCCATGAATGTCTATGATGGCATCCTCATCCTCCTTCAGCAACTCTGCTATGTCTGGGTCTATATCTGCATATTCTCATTTTGTCTCTCTTTACGTGGATTCCTCGCGGGAGATATTTTCAAACGAGCAAGCGCTGTGCGGCACATGAGGCCTTTTAACCAATCAGGTTGCCGGAAAGTGCCATTAAACGGCAGTAACCAATCAGGTTGCCGGAAAGTGCCATTAAATTCCAGTAACCAATCAGGTTGCCGGAAAGTGCCATTAAACGTTAGTACATTTACATTTATGTCATTTAGCAGACGCTCTTATCCAGAGCGACTTACAAATAGGTGCATTCACCTTATAGCCAGTGGGATAACCACTTTACAATATATATATATACATGTATATATATATTTTTTTTCTTTGGGGTGGGGTAAGGGGGGGTAGAAGGATTACTTTATCCTATCCCAGGTATTCCTTAAAGAGGTGGGGTTTCAAGTGTCTCCGGAAGGTGGTGAGTGACCGCTGTCCTGGCGTCATGAGGGAGCTTGTTCCACCATTGGGGTGCCAGAGCAGCGAACAGTTTTGACTGGGCTGAGCGGGAACTGTGCTTCCGCAGAGGTAGGGGGGCCAGCAGGCCAGAGGTGGATGAACGCAATGCCCTCGTTTGGGTGTTGATCAGAGCCTGAAGGTACGGAGGTGCCGTTCCCCTCACAGCTCCGTAGGCAAGCACCATGGTCTTGTAGCAGATGCGAGCTTCAACTGGAAGCCAGTGGAGTGTGCGGAGGAGCGGGTGACGTGAGAGAACTTGAACGGTTGAACGGTTGAAGGTTGAACACCAGACGGGCTGCGGCATTCTGGATGAGTTGTAGGGGTTTAATGGCACAGGCAGGGAGCCCAGCCAACAGCGAGTTGCAGTAATCCAGACGGGAGATGACAAGTGCCTGGATTAGGACCTGTGCCGCTTCCTGTGTAAGGCAGGGTCATACTCTCCGAATGTTGTAGAGCATGAACCTACAGGATCGGGTCACCGCCTTGATGTTAGCAGAGAACGACAGGGTGTTGTCCAGGGTCACGCCAAGGCTCTTCGCACTCTGGGAGGAGGACACAACGGAGTTGTCAACCGTGATGGCGAGATCATGGAATGGGCAGTCCTTCCCCGGGAGGAAGAGCAGCTCCGTCTTGCCAAGGTTCAGCTTGAGGTAGTGATCCGTCATCCATACTGATATGTCTGCCAGACATGCAGAGATGCGATTCGCCACCTGGTTATCAGAAGGGGGAAAGGAGAAGATTAGTTGTGTGTCGTCTGCGTAGCAATGATAGGAGAGGCCATGTGAGGATATGACCGAGCCAAGTGACTTGGTGTATAGCGAGAATAGGAGAGGGCCTAGAACTGAGCCCTGGGGGACACCAGTGGTGAGAGCACGTGGTGCGGAGACAGCTTCTCGCCACGCCACTTGGTAGGAGCGACCGGTCAGGTAGGATGCAATCCAAGAGTGAGCCGCGCCGGAGATGCCCATCTCGGAGAGGGTGGAGAGGAGGATCTGATGGTTCACAGTATCAAAGGCAGCAGACAGGTCTAGAAGGACAAGAGCAGAGGAGAGAGAGTTAGCTTTAGCAGTGCGGAGAGCCTCCGTGACACAGAGAAGAGCAGTCTCAGTTGAATGACCAGTCTTGAAACCTGACTGGTTTGGATCAAGAAGGTCATTCTGAGAGAGATAGCAAGAGAGTTGGCTAAAGACGGCACGCTCAATAGTTTTGGAGAGAAAAGAAAGAAGGGATACTGGTCTGTAGTTGTTGACATCAGAGGGATCGAGAGTTTTTTTTTTGAGAAGGGGTGCAACTCTCGCTCACTTGAAGATGGAAGGGACATAGCCAGTGGTCAAGGATGAGTTGATCAGCGAGGTGAGGTAAGGAAGAAGGTCACCGGAGATGGTCTGGAGAAGAGAGGAGGGGATAGGGTCAAGCGGGCAGGTTGTTGGGCGGCCTGCCATCACAAGTCGCAAGATTTTTTCTGGAGAGAGAGGGGAGAAAGAAGTCAAAGCATAGGGTAGGGCAGTGTGAGCAGGACCAGCAGTGTCATTTGACTTAACAAACGAGGATCGGATGTCGTCAACCTTCTTTTCAAAATGGTTGATGAAGTCATCCACAGAGAGGGAGGAGGGGGGGGGGGATTCAGCAGGGAGGAGAATGTGGCAAAAAGCTTCCTAGGGTTAGAGGCAGATGCTTGGAATTTAGAGTGGTAGAAAGTGGCCTTAGCAGCAGAAACAGATGAAGAAAATGTAGAGAGGAGGGAGTGAAAAGATGCCAGGTCCGCAGGGAGTCCAGTTTTCCTCCATTTCTGCTCAGCTGCCCGGAGCTCTGTTTTGTGAGCTCGCAATGAGTCATCAAGCCACGGAGCTGGAGGGGAGGACCGAGCCGGCCGGGAGGATAGGGCACATAGAGAGTCAAAGGATGCAGAAAGGGAGGAGAGGAGGGTTGAGGAGGCAGAATCAGGAGATTGGAGGAAGAAGTATTGAGCAGAGGGAAGAGATGATAGGATGGAAGAGGAGAGAGTAGCGGGAGAGAGAGAGCGAAGGTTGCGTTGGCGCATTACCATCTGTGTAGGGGCAGAGTGAGTAGTGTTGGAGGAGAGGGAGAGAGAAAAGGATACAAAGTAGTGGTCGGAGACATGGAGGGGAGTTGCAGTGAGATAAGGAGAACAACAGCATCTAGTAAAGATGAGGTCAAGCGTATTGCCTGCCTTGTGAGTAGGGGGTGGACGGTGAGAGGGTGAGGTCAAAAGAGGAGAGGAGTGGAAAGAAGGAGGCAGAGAGAAATGAGTCAAATGTAGATGTAGGGAGGTTGAAATCCCCCAGAACTGTGAGGGGTGAGCCATCCTCAGGAAAGGAACGTATCAAGGCGTCAAGCTTATTGATGAACTCTCCAAGGGAACCTGGAGGGCGATAGATGACAAGGATATTAAGCTTAAATGGGCTAGTGACTGTGACAGCATGGAATTCAAATGAAGAGATAGACAGATGGGTCAGGGGAAAAATTGAGAATGTCCACTTGGGAGAGATGAGGATTCCTGTGCCACCACCCCGCTGACCAGATGCTCTCGGGGTATGCGAGAACACATGGTCAGACGAGGAGAGAGCAGTAGGAGTAGCAGTGTTTTCAGTGGTAATCCATCTTTCCGTCAGCGCCAAGAAGTCGAGGGACTGGAGGGTAGCATAGGCTGAGATGAACTCAGCCTTGTTGGCAGCAGAACGGCAGTTCCAGAGGCTGCCTGAGACCTGGAACTCCACGTGGGTGGTGCGTGCAGGGACCACCAGGTTAAAGAGGCAGCAGCCACGCGGTGTGAGGCGTTTGTGTAGCCTGTGCAGAGAGGAGAGAACAGGGATAGGCAGAGGCATAGTTGACAGGCTGCAGCAGATGGCTCGAATAATGCAGAGGAGATCGGAATGAAATGAACTAAACATCTGGGAAAGGAGAGAGCGGGGCCTCCCTCACCACAACTCCCAAATATAACTCCCAACTTCCACCTCAGAATCTATAATTGTTGTAAACTACAGCGGTTCAATGTTTTCTAGGAATAGACTAACTTAGTTTATTCAGCTAGCTAACTAGGTGCAGTATTATTCCGTGAAAAACGTCCGGGCAGCTAGTCATAAGACGCCACAACCAGCTAGCATGCCGGACTCCAACAACACGGTTTAGCGCCAATACTCGGCCACAACAAACCACCAGTGTATCAACACGCAAGCAGATCGTTCGTGTCCGTGTCTAACGTTGTGGATTAGTCCCGACAGCTTGAGCGAGTCCGTCGTCAACTTATTCAGCCAGCTAGTTAGCTAGAATAGTTATCAAACTAGCTAGCCATTGCTTTCAGACAAAGAAGAACCCCTCCTTTCACGGCACGAACACACAGAGAGAGCCAAACTAACGTTAACTAGTCACCCATGTCCCGAATTCCTTGAACGACTCGGGCTATCAATATGTAAAAAACAAAACACAAATGTAGGTTATGACTTACCCCTAGCAGCTACTGTTAGCTAGCCAAGTGCAAAGCTAGCCACTGAATTGATTCAGCCAGTTCGCGTCTGTTCGCTCGGTCGTTCCGGCTGTTGTTTACTAGTAGCTATCCAGGTAGCAACAAGCTAGCTAAATTTCAAGCACAGTAGCCACTTGCTACCTAACGTTAACGGTTCAGACAATGAGGTTAGAAAACAGCTGAATGGTAGGCAATTATTGTATGTAATTATTGTAGGCATCCAGCTGGCTGAAGAACTGTGGGTAAAATCAAAGACCAACATTGGATGCATGAAACACACCAATTTTAGCTGTTAGGAAACCATCTGGTGATTATCGTGTTGTGCAAGACCTTAGACTAGTAAACGATGCATTACTTGCTAGAGCACCCCTGGTGCCAAACACTGGCACCATTTTATACCAGGTGCCTCCAGGTAGTTGTTGTTTTTCGGTGATTGATTTGGCAAATGCTTTTTTCAGTATCCCTGTGGCTGAAGAGTAACATGAGTGGTTCTCATTTACGTTTCTTGGTAAAACAAATGGACTTGGACTGTGATGCCCCAGGGGTATGTTCAATCAAATGCCATCTTTGCCCAAGAAATGGCTAGGAACCTAGAGGGTTTTGTTGCCCCTGGTGGAAGCATTTTGGTTCAATATTTTGATGATTTGTTGGTTTGCTCAAAATCAGAGGAGATATGTCACGAGGACACTCGGGCATTGTTGATTTTCTTAGCAGAAAATAGTCATAAAGTTTCCTCCAGTAAGATGCAGTTATTCCAGAGCTCCGTTAAATATTTGGGTCATGACATTATTTCTGAGGGCCGCGCCCTCTCCAAAGATAGATTAGATGCAATTAAAGTTTTGCCTAAACCTGTTACCAAGCAGCACATGATGTCTTTGTTGGGTGTGGCTGGTTACTGTCGTCCATGGTTGAAACACTATGCAGAGATAGTTCAACCACTGCAGGATTGTATTTATGGGAGAAAGATGGAGGCGAGTGAAGTTGTGGTCTGGACTGATGAAACTTGTGTCCTCTCTGTTGGAGGCTGTTAAACTCCCCTCGTCAATCTCGGTGATAAAGTGTCAGGCCCATACTCCCTCTAAGGATAACATTTCTCTGGGGAATGCCAAGGCTGACTGTGCTGCTAAATTGTCTGCTTCTTCTTCTGTTTCCCCCTTCCTACAGATGGCAGCAGTTCCAGCTCCCACCAACCCTTTCTCTGTTAATGATATCATTGCTTTACAGGCCATGGCTGATGCTTTCAGAAACTCAAGTGGGCGGAGTGCTGTCATAAGGACACCTCGTGTGTATGGCTTGATGTGTGGAGCAGACCTGCCATGCCCCATTGTACATTCCAGTTCCTCGCAAAATTGTCACATGGTCAAGACCTTGTGTCAAAAGGAGGGATGGTGGATCTTGTAAATAAATATTGGGGTACAGTAGGTTTTACTGTGTTTGCAGGAAATTTCAGTAAGACATGCTTGATTTGTATGACTAACAATGTTGGACGTGGCATTTCAGTATCCCCCGCATCCCATCCAAGGCCTGAAGGACCTTTTGAGCAGTTAATGATGGAGTTCATTGAGTTGACCCCTTGTGAGGGGAATAAGTATTGTTTGGTGACTGTTGACATGTTTTCTAAATGGATTGAAACTTTCCCTTGCAGGAGAGCCACAGCGAGAGAGAGATCATACCTAGGTGGGGACTGCCATCAAAAATATATTCTGACAATGGTGGCCAGTTTGTGAATGAGATTGTTCAGTCCCTGTCAGAGGCTTTGCAGATTGATTTGAGAACACATTGTGCCTATCATCCCCAATCTGGGGGCGCAGTCGAAAGGACCAACCAATCTTTGAAAACTAAATTAACCAAATTAATTGGTGAAACAAGCCTGACATGGGTGAAAGTGCTTCCATTGTCACTGATGACGATGAGAGGCAGATCCCCTACAGTCACTGGTCTCTCTCCACATGAGGTGCTGACTGGCCGTCCCATGTGGATGACAAATACACCTTTTTCCCAGAACAGGTTGTCCCTGCAAGAAATGGAGGAAGGCTTGGTTGAGTGTTGTGTCACCCTTAACAGTGTTCTTAAGACTCTTTTCCCCCGGTTGAAGGCGTCTTTGCTAAATCTAGCAGATGGAGCTGAACACTGTTTGAACCCAGGTGATTTCATGGTGGTGAAAGACTTCAGGAGAAATAGTTGGAAGGACCCCTGTGTAGAGGCCCGTACCAAGTTCTTCTGACCACCCCCCTCTGCGGTGAAGGTTGCTGAGAGAGATACCTGGACCCACCTGTCGCACTGCAGACGAGTTCCTGATCCAGAAGAAGATGGGGCCTGGCCAGTTCCGGTGGTGCAGTGTGGCCCTCCTCTGTATTAGCACAGTAGTGCTAATAAGAACTGTAGGTTGTCCTCTTGTTGGAGATCTGACAGAGGATGAGAAGAGTCCCGAGCCAAAGGGGCCAACGCAGTCACGGAGTAGTGGCCCAGAAGTAGATGGTAATGACAGAAGGAGTCCTGAGCCAAAGGGGCCAACACAGGCCTGGAGTAGTGGCCCAGAAGTAGATGGTCATTGTAGAAGGAGAACCCTGCTGGGCCCTCACAACCATAAGGACAATTTGTTCTTTTCTAGAGCAGAAATGGTTGCCGACCTGACATCAAAAGAAAAGGACTGTTGGGTGTGTGGGATGGGTCCGGTTAAGGTAGGGGCAGGCTTGCCCCTTACAGGAGTCCCAATAGGGATGAACTTTATTATAGCATTGGCAGGAAAAATTCCTTTTTATACTATGACCAGCAATGTTAAGGTATATAATCAACCCAATGTATCCTATTACCTGAGGCCTGGTAATGTCTCACTCCCGCCCATTTCAGTGGCTGGGGTGATGACTGCCCCTTGGTGTATTAGAGGATATGGAGATCACGATTTGGGTGAATTGAAATGTAATTGTAATATGAATCTTAATGGATCAAATGTTTGCAATTTAACAGTGATACAGGAGAATGGTCAGGCCGATAAGGAACCGTTTAAAATGTGGGTTGACAAACATAGCACAACTCTGAAAGGAGCCCCGAATGGCACCTATTGGCTATGTGGTAAGATGGCTTACTATAGCCTTCCATCGAACTGGGGAGGTACTTGTACTGTTGGATTTTTGGTGACTGCTATGAGAACCGTTCCAGATAACGAAAAGGATCTGAAGGCTCTGTTTAGAGACTACAAACTTCCTGGAATGAGGAGAGATAAGAGGTCTCTAGCTGACGTCACTCACACTCAGGCACCAGCCTCCAGGTTCTTTGGGGTGTTTTTCTCTGGGTATGGAGTTGCATGTGCCCTAGACCAAATTCGTGACATCTCTAGACACATAGAGCAATTTGGCAATGCTACTAGAAATGCCCTAGAACAATTGAATGGGGAACTAAAAGAATTGCTTAAGTTAGCTCTGCAAAACAGAGAGGCTCTTGACTATATTCTGGCAGGTCAAGGGGGCACTTGTGCAGTCATTGATGATGAATGTTGTACTTTTGTACTCCCAGATCACTCTTCTAATGTGACTGATCTTCCAGAAAACATTGCCACTGTTGCTGAGAATAATTCCCCAAAACCAGAGTGGATGCTTGCAACTTGGTTGGAATCCCTGTTTGGAAGTTGGGGAACCCAAATTGGCCAATGGGCTGCAGCATGCATTTTTTGCTTAGTTTGCTATGTTGTGTTATTAACATGCTATAAGGCTATCAGTGTCTCCAGGGCTAATAAGATCTCAGCAGCTGTCATGTGTTTTCTTTTTTTTGTTTTGTTCCATCAACTTTGAAATGCAAGAGAAAGGCCACAATATAATATTGCAGTTTAGGCGCAGTTTAGATTTTGGCCACTAGATGGCAGCAGTGTTTGTGCAAAGTTTCAGATTGATCCAGTGAAGCATTGCAATACTGGACTATTTTGTATCAAGTATGCCCAAATGTGCTGAATTGGTCAATTGATACATTTCCAAGTACATAACTATACAGAACATACAAAAATGATATGGTAATACAAAATGTAAGTTTACACACTCCCAGGAATGTCATAAATGATGGATCATTAGCTTATACACTAACTTTCACACATCTAGATGGCCGGGCGGGGAGGGTGTAGAGCCAGAGACAGCAGGGGTTCAAACTGTAGAACCCAGTTCCTACATTTCAATATAAAAATTGATTTTATCAAACAAAACTATGTTACATTTTATCTCTGGGACCCTTAGGATGACAAATCAGAGCAAGATTACTGAATGTAAGTATATTATTTATCTTCAGAGGTGAATGTATCAAACCAGTTGCCGTGATACGTTAATGCAGAACATATGTTAATACAACCCGATTGTGGTAAGTAACTATGGAAACAATGGTTAAACCTTCAGAGATTTATTCACCTCTGAATCTACATATCCCTTGTGTATGTGTGTGTATTTTTGATAGATCCACTCCCGTTGATAAAAGTATAACCTTATTGTAGATTTGAGCTTTATGATGATGATTATTAATTAAATTAGATTAGCTCCTGTTAATAGAAGGATAACCTTTATTATGATTTATTATGATGATAGTATCATGAATTAAATTATGTAATGTCTTTTTGATAGAACCTCCTTTGATTTAAGTCATACGCATTACATTTGAACAATTATTATCATAGAAGTGATAAGAGGGGGGAATGTGGAGGAAAAATGTATAGTCTGGAGGGACAGCCTTGAAAATGTTCATATTGTCCACTCTGTCATAAACAATCATTGGTTCCTGCCTGTGCTGGGTAAAGATATAAGGGGGGGTGGGGGGGAGGGGGGGGGGGGGGGGGGTGACGGACGTCATGACCCCTTTCTTAAGACCATCTGGCAGAATGTCCAGAATATGTTCTATAAGTTAAGATAGGAGATGGTGCCAGTCACATGCAGGACCCAATCAAATGAATCATGTTTATGTAGGTTTTTGTGTAGCCGTATAAGGCATTATGAAAGGACCATCACTTCAGACCGGCACTTTATGCATCTAAGTTTGACTGTGACCTCTCGCTGACAATAAAGAATGTTTCATTTAAGATTGACTTTGAGTGTCCTTGTGTTGAATTTCCATGACAGTTGCAACCGAGGACAGACGGTTTTACACACTTCAGCACTCGGCACTCCAGTTCTGTGAGCTTGTGTGGCCTACCACTTTACGGTTGCTCCAAGACATTTTCACTTCACAATAACAGCACACAGTTGACCGGGGCAGCTCTAGCAGGGCAGAAATGTGATGTCTCAGAATTTTGACGAACTGACTTGTTGGAAAGGTGGCATCCTATGACGGTGCCACATTGAAAGTCACTTTGCTCTTTTGTAAGGCCATTCTACTTCCAATGTTTGTCTATGGAGATTGCATGGCTGTCTGTTCGATTTTATACACCTGTCAGCAACAGGTGCGGCTGATATAGACAAATCCACTAATTTGAAGGGGTGTCCACATACCTTTGACCATGTAGGGTATATTGAGACAAATTACAGACAGTAGCCTACAAGTAGCAAAATAGAACTCAATTAATTGAACATGAAATGTATTTCAATATGATTGAAATAGGCCTATAGCCTGATGTTTATATTTTAATGCAGTCATCTCAGTTTTCATTTGAAGCATAATTGTATACATCACTTCTTTGTATCGATTGCGAAGACATTGGCAACTAGGTATTTGTAGTCAACTTTGTTGTGAAGTTATTGGAAGTCACAGAGATACGGATAGATCATGTAATTCTATGCTTAGCGGAGATCTTCTGTGTATAAAGTGACACCGGAAACCGGGCCCTGGATAAGAGCAACTGCTAAATTACTAAAATGTTCAAGGTAAATGTTTTATACCAAAAATCGATCAAATTGTATTGGTCACATACACATATTTGAAAAACAATACCCACAAATCCCCAAAATAAAAATAAGAAATTAAGAAATATCAGGAAAAAACAATGCCTTCACTAGAATACAGTATATACATATAAAGAGGGTAAGCAGTATGTAAACACTATTAAAGTGAACAGTGTTCAATGACTAGGTACATAGGGCAGCAGTCTCTAAGGTGCAGGGTAGAGTACTGGGTGATAGCCAGCTAGAAACAGTGACTAAGTTCAGGGCAGTGTACTGGGTGATAGCCAGCTAGAAACAGTGACTAAGTTCAGGGCAGTGTACTGGGCAGAGGCCAGCTAGAAACAGTGACTAAGTTCAGGGCAGTGTACTGGGCAGAGGCCAGCTAGAAACAGTGACTAAGTTCAGGGCAGTGTACTGGGCGGAGGCCAGCTAGAAACAGTGACTAAGTTCAGGGCAGTGTACTGGGCGGAGGCCAGCTAGAAACAGTGACTAAGTTCAGGGCAGTGTACTGGGTGATAGCCAGCTAGAAACAGTGACTAAGTTCAGGGCAGTGTACTGGGCGGAGGCCAGATAGAAACAGTGACTAAGTTCAGGGCAGTGTACTGGGCGGAGGCCAGCTAGAAACAGTGACTAAGTTCAGGGCAGTGTACTGGGCGGAGGCCAGCTAGAAACAGTGACTAAGTTCAGGGCAGTGTACTGGGCGGAGGCCAGCTAGAAACAGTGACTAAGTTCAGGGCAGTGTACTGGGCGGAGGCCAGCTAGAAACAGTGACTAAGTTCAGGGCAGTGTACTGGGCGGAGGCCAGATAGAAACAGTGACTAAGTTCAGGGCAGTGTACTGGGCGGAGGCCAGCTAGAAACAGTGACTAAGTTCAGGGCAGTGTACTGGGCGGAGGCCAGCTAAAAACAGTGACTAAGTTCAGGGCAGTGTACTGGGCGGAGGCCAGCTAGAAACAGTGACTAAGTTCAGGGCAGTGTACTGGGTGATAGCCAGCTAGAAACAGTGACTAAGTTCAGGGCAGTGTACTGGGCAGAGGCCAACTAGTCTGATGGCCTGGAGATTAAAATCTCATAAAACTGGACTGTATATAATTATTTTTCAAACTTTTTTTTAAATATTGATGTCACAAATGTATCATTTGTACAGATTGTATATGTCGTTACATGAGTTTGTTACATTTGACAATGTAAAACCTAGCAGTACTATTTATTTCTCTGAGAGTGAGGCAGATATATAGCATTTTGGAGAAAAAAAAATAGATTATTTGTCTATCTGAAATGAAACCATCAAGTGATAGATTTTAAACAAATACATTTCTGTCATGAAATAATCCCATGCCAAGATTAGATGGTGAAAAAACCCACACATATCTTTAATCATTTCTTTAAACAAAAAAAGGTAATTTACCAGGGTTTCTGAAAATGGTTATATAGCATTTTTGGAATTAAACTCTTCTTATGTTTCCCCATCTGAGCTCAGAGTAGATGAGAGACTTAATGTTTGTCTCTGTTGTGTTGAAGTCCAATCAAGCAGGAGAGACCAGCCTCCCCTGTACCCATCTGTGTGTCCATAAAGAGTGACTGGTCTATGGTTCAACCTAGAGTGAGGGAGACTTTTCTACTGACAAAGGTAAGAAGAACTCATGGGTCACGGTCAGTGAGTTAAACAACACTGACTCTAGTCATTTCTCCTCTCCCATTTTCCCATTTCTTTTTGTTCTTTTCATAATCCATAGGCTAATTAATTTTTCAATTTTCATAGTCCTAAAACACAAAATTCCCTCATGTTAGTGTGTGTTTGTGTGTGTGTGCAATCCTTGGATGTTTTGTCCACAGAAACCAACAAGAGAGATCAGAGTCAGAGATTCTCAGGGGTCAGTCTTCCCAGAGTCATCAAACAGACCTGGCCTCCATATTCAGTGTATGAGGTCCTGTTATGTACATTTGTTTTTGTTTACCTCAAGTAAAGTTGATCTGTCAATCATTAATTAATGTGTTAATGAGAAAGCCTTTCTTCTCTTGCTTAACTTATTTAATTTATTTATTTCCGTTTATAGCCGTATATATTTTAATATATTTTACCGAACAGGCACTCAAGGCACGTGTGTCTCTCTCTGTCTCTCTCTCTGTCTCTCTCTGTCTCTTTCTCTGTCTCTGTCTCTCTGTCTCTGTCTCTCTCTGTCTCTGTCTCTCTCTCTCTCTGTCTCTCTCTCTCTCTCTGTCTCTCTCTCTCTTCTCTCTCTCTTCTCTGTCTCTCTCTCTTCTCTGTCTCTCTCTCTTCTCTGTCTCTCTCTCTGTCTCTCTGTCTCTCTCTCCTTTCCTCCCCCTTCCTCTCTCTTCCTCCCCCTCTCTCCAGGTCTTTGTGATGTGTGGCTCAATAATCTACATGGTGATGTGTCCGGATGGGGAGGTGGATGCTGCGTTGGGCTTTGCCTACGTCCTGGCCTGGGTGTCCTTCCCTCTGTGTCTGGTCAGTGGTCTCGTCTACATGGTACTGAGGAAGAGGGAATGAGAGAGGGAGGGAGGCTGAGGTTAAGGCCTCACACCACCACCACCAGCAGAACACAGCACTTTGTCCCAGGGTTGGAGTCAATTCAGGAAGTACACTAACGTTACAATTCTCTTCAATGCTTCTTAATGTTTACCTTCTGAATTTATTGAAATTTAAATGGAATTGAGCCCAACCATGCTGTGCCCACTGACCACCAGAGGAGGCTGGTGAGGGGAGGATGAACGGCTCATCATAATACTGGAATGAAGTGAATGGAATTGTACGTATGTGTTTGATGCGTTTGATACCATTCCATTCATTTTATTCCAGTCATTATTATGAGCCTGTCCTCCAAGCCACCAGCCACCACTGCTGACCACAGACCAGAGACCAGACAAACAGTCTAACTGGCAACCCACGGATACATTAGTCTGGTCCCAGATCTGTGTGTGCTTTAGCCAACTCCTTTAGATATAGAGGGCATGACAATGAGTCAGAAGAGTTGGTTTAAACAGATCTGAATCAGGACACTAAGAGTTGGTTTCAACAGATCTGAACCAGGAAACTAAGAGTTGGTTTAAACAGATCTGAATCAGGAAACTAAGAGTTGGTTTCAACAGATCTGAATCAGGAAACTAAGAGTTGGTTTCAACAGATCTGAATCAGGAAACTAAGAGTTGGTTTCAACAGATCTGAATCAGGAAACTAAGAGTTGGTTTCAACAGATCTGAATCAGGAAACTAAGAGTTGGTTTAAACAGATCTGAATCAGGAAACTAAGAGTTGGTTTGAACCACACAGATCTGAATCAGGAAACTAAGAGTTGGTTTAAACAGATCTGAATCAGGAAACTAAGAGTTGGTTTCAACAGATCTGAATCAGGAAACTAAGAGTTGGTTTAAACAGATCTGAATCAGGAAACTAAGAGTTGGTTTCAACAGATCTGAATCAGGAAACTAAGAGTTGGTTTAAACAGATCTCAATCAGGAAACTAAGAGTTGGTTTCAACAGATCTGAATCAGGAAACTAAGAGTTGGTTTAAACAGATCTGAATCAGGAAACTAAGAGTTGGTTTAAACAGATCTGAATCAGGAAACTAAGACTTGGTTTCAACAGATCTGAATAAGGAAACTAAGAGTTGGTTTAAACAGATCTGAGAGAGAGAGAGAGAGAGAGAGAGAGAGAGAGAGAGAGAGAGAGAGAGAGAGAGAGAGAGAGAGAGAGAGAGAGAGAGAGAGAGAGAGAGAGAGAGAGAGAGAGAGAGAGAGAGAATTAACAGGCCTGGCCTGGTCCTACCAGTGTTTAGTTGTACCTTTACCTTCCTGTAGTTGGTCATTTGGAAGGATTCTGTATGTAGGAATTGTCTAATATCACTCCCAATGTGTTCTCGCAAGGGAGGTATTGAACGGGGGTGTCAATTTTGACCGCTACCTTTTTGAGAAAAAAAGTATTACTTGTTAAACTATCTCTTTCTCTGAGCAATTGTATTAGTATAACATCTTTTAATTTAATATTTGAACTTATAAGTTAGAGATATGTTGAAACTGGATCCGTCATAATGATTCAACATTTTATAGTATGCCATGGCCATTACTGGCCAAAGGTTAAACTACTGTTATGTTAATGATATACTATGGTGTTGTGCCACTAGACTTTGACCAGATATTATTGCATCCAAAGATCAACTGTACCTAGAACATAGATACAGAGCCACTTGTCATCAGGAAGGTGCTCTCTCAGCAGAACGGAAAATATCTCAATGACTTGACATGTTCTGGTTGTGAATACAGGCTACAAGGTAAGAATCTTCCAAGGGATTATTGTAAAGTGTGTAGGGAAATTAAAGATATGGTATTATTATAGTATAGAGAATGACAGTAAAACACTCAGATCTAACAGTCCATTTCACCTGGGACAGGTACGTGACAGTTCAATCATACAAAATGGCGCTAACTGGGCGTAGGCAAGTCAAATTCAAAAACATATTGTTTATATCTCGTATTATAGGATTCGTATATCGTGGTTATTTTACAATTTGTAAAAATGTTAATGTATCATAGTTCTAAATCATCTTTCAGAATATCAGAACTTTTGTTGTTTTCAAAATTACAATGAGCTTCTACTTCCTGTGTAATTTGGTATGAAACCTGAACGTACTTTTCTTAACATTGATATTATGAATTAAATAAAATAATATCATAATCATATCAGACCTGTTGAACAAAGCAACACACTAGAATGAGTGGAATTATTACAAGAGAAAGTGGGACATTATTATTATTATTATTATTATTATTATTATTATTATTATTATTAATAGTTCCACTACATGGAGAAAAGGTTAAAAATATCAGTCATGACTACGTGTTGATGTGATTGCATTAAATCTCCTGACCGTTTGGACGTATCTGTTAGTAAATGTTTTATTTCTAAGAGATAATGAATAAAATAGAATAATTGACATTCAATAATTAGTTGTCACTGTGTTAACCACAACCAACATGCTGGATCTCTGTTTAGGGGTCAGTGAACGAAAATGAGTCTCTCTGGGGAGAGAGAGGAGGGGGGCCCTGCCTCTAAAATGAATCTCTCTGGGGAGAGAGAGGAGGGGGTCCCTGCCTCTAAAATGAGTCTCTCTGGGGAGAGAGAGGAGGGGGGCCCTGCCTCTAAAATGAGTCTCTCTGGGGAGAGAGAGGAGGGGGGCCCTGCCTCTAAAATGAGTCTCTCTGGGGAACATGACACCAAAACTAAGAGGTGAGATGACAATGTTGTTTAAGAATTTATAAGGAGTTTATTTCTAAAACGTTATATCCACAATTTTTCACGTTTGTTATTTTACATCAGAAATGATTGCTTATGGGTACCTTCATGTGTCTGTCAAATATTTTTGTTCTAAGATTTTAATTAATAGATTTTTGTGTATGAATTTTTGTTTAGCAAAACGCTATATAGCTGGAATGAAATGTTTGTATCCTGTATATTTGACTGTGATATGTGGATGTCTCACCAGCACACACACACACACACACACACACACACACACACATACATCTTTACCATCATACACACACACATCTATAGAAGTTTTGCATGACACAATCATTTATCCTACTCTTAGTTATTGTCTAATATGTTGTCATGCATAACCTTATTGTTTTTACTAATTCTGATCGTTGTTACAAGCGGAATTTTGACAATACTACCGTCAAATCAACACACTCTTCACTCCTGTTTTAACCAAAAAGGGTTCTATCACTTGCTTAATATATGGAACCACTAAAAGTTCTATATAGAAACCTTTTATAGGGTTCTTTGATCAGAACTCTAGAGGTTCTTCTTCCCTGAACCAAAATGGTTCCATATAGAACCCTGCATGGTGTCATTTATGAATTATGGCTACTACTATTAAATAGGAATATTTTTTGCAAAGAATATAATTTATAGGAAAATTGGAATGGTTGAAAAATCCCAATATTCATTAAAAATTATCCTTAGAAATAGCAGTGCTGGGGATTTGGAAAGCCATAGTCAGTCAATCAACAATAGAATAATACTCTTATGATAAATATGTATCTTTAATTTAGTCTGTGGATACTATGTGACTAGAAAGGTTAAACATGCATGTATGACATCACAGCACAGTTGAAAAAAATATGGCAGGTGGAAATCAAAAGAGGATGTTCTACGGAGATAGGTGGGCGGGGCTGAGAGTAGCAGAGGGGTGGGATTAAAAAAGATCATGATCGGTAATAGTCATTACTCTAAACACTATAGATGTCTGAGTACTATCTATTAAAAATGTAATGTGTATGATTCATTATTATTATTATTATTATTATTATTATTATTATTATTATTATTATTATTATTATTATTATTATTATTATTATTATTATTATTATAAAAGTAATTACTGTGTATAAAAGTATTGTATGGGGGGTAGAATTGATATTGGTTGTATGCAAACACACTGTTGGCCAGGGAGGCATCTCTTTGTTTGAACGATGTCCCACGTCAACTCTGGCTGACTTCTTTACAATACAATACATTACAATACAGTACAACTTTGTCCATTAGTTACAGCAAACAACAAAAATGTATTTTCTGCTCCGTTCTTAACCCCCCAAACAGCAGACCTCACACATACAGTTGAGACCAGCACAGGTTCAAGCTGCAGTGCAGTTCCCCTGGATGGAGAGCATGTTGTAGGGTTAAGGGCCTTGCTCAAGGGCCCAATGAAAGGTGAATGTTTTGAGGATGTGAACCCAGCAGCCCTCCAGGGGTCAGATCAATTCCGCCCATTTTTTCCAGCGCCTGTCCCGGTATTCAAACTGGACACTTTTCGGCCACAGGTCCAACGCCTGCCACAGCTCCAACTCATTTGCCGCTGGGCGAAAACCTGAGTTAATATTCAGAAATAAGCATGAGTTAATCTGCCAAAATGAAGACAAAATGTTATGCAGACATCATTATTATGAAAACATACATGCAGTTGTCATCAGCAGCAGCCACAAGAGAGAGAGCCTCTGATAGTTCTGGGTAACTGCCAGACTGAGCAAAACATAGATAGTGTGTTAAAAGACATGTAATGATTAACTAGGCTATTGAATCACCAACATTTATTATACATAATTATTATACAGAAATCATTGCCAAAAGCACAAGACATACGGTTGCATGTAGGTCTATATTATTTATGGATTGATCATATAGAAATATAGAAACATTATTTAAACTACTCCAAAGCAATTACATGTGCCGCAGGAACCACTGACTCACTGCATTATTATATAGTATTATCAAGACACCTGCTGTTAATTCTTAACTGGTTAGGACAGCTCATGAGGTGTCCTAAATATCTACCGACTAGGTGGGACTAGAGGCTTCATGCATAGCTTTAATTTATACCCATAAGTGTAAAATGTCTTTCTTCTCAGCACTTATACGACCAATGTTCTACTCTGAGACACTTTGTTATTAAAAAACATTGAATGTTTGTTTTGCATATAAAAATAAATAAATGAATATTACTAATGTAAGCCAGTGTAAAGACTGGGTTGTGTATGCACTCACTAACTGTAAGTCGCTCTGGATAAGAACGTCTGCTAAGTGATTAAAATGTAAATGTATTGTGTTGCTCTGCTCATGTCCGCGTTCTGGAACTGTCCGCGTCCCCGTACAGAACTGCCCGCGTCCACGTACGGTTTGGCGCCAAGCATATTGTCCAGTTACGCGCAGAGTGGACTGAGGTGATGTTGGGGAACAACGACGGAGTTCGTTACAGTGTTGAGACGCCGAAGTTTATTGTTCAATTAGCTTTTTTGCGTAATGGTCAGTGACAGTATGAGTGTAGCCAGATCCTTTTCACTCGCTATCCTTGTTTCATCTTGTGGTTCACCGGATTCGTCATCATCCTCGAGGGACAGACGAACGACCTGCTAGCTAGCCAAGCTAGTCGGTACAGCTAGCTAAGCTAGCTACCACTACATCATCACCGGCTGCCTGCTTTTCTTGTGGACCGATGGAGCTCCCGGGTTGTTTCTTCCACCTGTTAAATACGGTGGAGGGCTTCTCCCTCTCTCGTTGACGGATGCTGGCTACCTACCATCCCTCTGTCCGGTTCTCCTCTTCACTAGATGGACGGTAACTTTAGTGTTTAACCCCTCTGTGTCCAAGGACTGAACTTTTTGAATATTATTTTCGGGGCGCCTCAAGTTACATTTTTTACAAAGTTTATTTCTGATAAAATTAGTTCATTGCATCCGCCATGGAGCCCAGTTACATAATATTACCTTCTGTCCCTGGTTATGAAGTAATCGCGAAAAAACAGGCCTTATGTTTGGGCATTTTTCACCCTGCCAGCTCCTATTAGTTCTACTGTAGGTTTACCTCAGGTAACTTATTATTAACAAGGTTACGGCTACTTGGTGAGCGCGCTCAATGTTAACCTGAGTACATGTTGTGGTGAGCCACAGTCTAAGAGGTGTTGTCTGGCGCAAAGCCATCAAACGTTAAACATTTTCTGGTCATGGTTAAACATATTTGTTTTAAGAAAAAAGTGTACAATCTAAACAAAACGCATGTCCCTGTCCTCTTTTTCAAGATGTGGCAGATTTAAACAGCCAGAATATTTTTATTATTAAGAAATAACAATTTTTCTGATGACTTGTTGTTTCTAAATGGCTGCTGGGTAATTTGATATGCATCGAAATCTTCGTTCATAGGCATCAAATTGAGCGAATGCTGCGCAGGTTCACTGAGTTGCAAACCAAATGGGGATAATGGGGTGATTGTTGTCTAATTGGGTGGTCTAGCTAATGGATTTGTAGATCTGACACAGTTGCTACCTCAGATTATGAGCCTAGCAAGTGTCATATAGCTCAGTTGGTACAGCATGGCGCTTGCAACGCCATGGTTGTGGGTTCGTTTCCCACGGGGGGCCAGTATGAAAATGTATGCACTCACTAACTGTAAGTCGCTCTGGATAAGAGCGTCTGCTAAATATGTAAAATGTAAATGTAAAAAATGTAATGAATGAGTTATGTAGTACCCACAGATGGCCAAAGGGAGGCGCAAGAGTGCTATAAACCCATACAGTTTTTTGCCATAAAAACCCTAAACCTAACAATCAATCAAATGTATTTATAAAGCCCTTTTTACACCAGCAGATGTCACAAAGTGCTATACAGAAACTCTTACCCCACTTATAACCTATTTTAGCCGTAACCCCTAATTCTAGGGTAGGGTAGCCTAGAACACTTTTAGAAACTATTTTAGTAATAATATTATCTTAATAAATACAATTATAGTATTAAATAGTGTTTTAATTATTTTGTTGTTATTTTATTATATGTATAATAGCAAGACAGAGCACTTGATAAATAAGACACATTTGTTTTATTTTTCAAATGTGGTTTGAATTGGGTGACCTAATAAACTCTGTGTGAAAGTCCAGCAATTGGCGTGGGGCAGGTTTGAGACTGATCTAATACACTTTATTTCTCAGCTGCCTCACCAACGTCTATACGTGAATTAATAACTTTTAATAGCTAAATATTTCCAATAGATGGCAGCATAAGACCACGAAGCATCAGTTATAGGCTACAAGCAGCAATATGCTTGACATAAAATAGCATGCAACCAAATACTATATGTCCCATGATTTTCTGAAATGGTCACTCATTACTTTAGTTAGCTATATATCTCGTATTAGACCTGTGATGCTTTTGGAAGAGCAATTAAATAGTGACTATAGCAGGTGTTGAACCCCTGGTAAATAATCACTAGTCAGATGCTCCAACCTCAACCCTAGTATACATGCATTTTTAAATATCTAATATTGCGATTAAACAACCTCGGAATAGATAAGAAAAGAGTGCGTCTTCCAGCCCACCAATAAATTACATCATGCAACCCTTGCGGTTAGCAAATGTACCTCAACATGCCCCTCGCTTGTGCTAGAAGGCAGAGTGCTTGCTGCTGGTTGATGAATCTGACAATGAATGTACTAGGAAAATACGTTTTTCTCGACCAGAGGTGACTAAATTAATGTTCAGGCTTATTGATAATCATTATAGTAATGAAGTATGATTTCAAAACATGAGTATAAAAACAGCTAATAATAAACATGAATCATCATTATATTATTTCACAGTAATCTGTCAAATGCTTTTTCAGTCGTTCCTCTTGCGTTAGCAGTGTGGAAAGGGACAGTAAAAAGCATGTGCAGGAGTTTTCCTGTGAGGGGGAGTGGTGGTGTATCCAGGGAGAAAACTAAACTAACCTTCTGAAATGTCATTCGTGGTCTTATGCTGCCATGTATTGGAATTATTTAGTAACTGCAGTAATACTGAATAAAGTATATCCTTACTAAAGTAGTAATTACTCAGAATTGCAAAATATGACATTTTCTAGTTCATTTTACCACTTACAACCATAAAATAACAATTTATAGCATAACAAACAATGAAACTGACATAAACCAAAAACACCATACATTTAGTTAACTATATATATATACTATTTATTTAGATGGGTGACATTATCTGCCAAAGTAACACCACTGTAGATAAAGAAGAGCTCTCCAGTATGTGAACCAAAACATTCAAAGACCATTTTCTCAAAATTGAGGTTACAAGTTTATCATCTTTCAAAGCAGAATTACTTTCCCATTGTTCCTCAACTATAGTGTATGATATACCTTTTTCTAGCTGAGTGTCTACTTTTATCCAATGTAAAAAACACAATTTCAAATGTTGCTACAGAAGACCGAATCGAGCAGGTTGGTCACATTTGACTGTGTAAAACCTAGCAGTGCTACTTATTTCTCTGATAGTGAGGCAGATATATATTATTACTGTGTAAAACCTAGCAGTACTACTTATTTATCTGAGAGTGAGGCAGATATATATTATTACTGTGTAAAACCTAGCAGTACTACTTATTTCTCTGTGAGTGAGGCAGATGTATAGAAAATTGCACAAAAAAACATGATTATTTGTCTCTTTGAAATGAAACCATCAATTGATAGATTTTAAAGAAATACATGTCTGTCATTGAACAATCGCATACCATGATTAGCTACTGAAAAAACACCAATCTCTTTCATCATTTCTTGAAACAATAAAAGCTAATTTACGAACATTTCTGAAAATGGATATATAGCGTTTTGGAATGAAACTCTTCTTATGATTCCCCATCTGAGCTCAGAGTAGATGAGAAATTGAATGTTTGTCTCTGTTGTGTTGAAGCCCAATCAAGCAGGAGAGACCAGCCTCCCCTGTACCCAGCTGTGTGTCCATGAAGAGTGACCAGTCAATGAGTCGTCCTATAGAGTTTAGAGAGAGAGACTTTTCTAGTGAACAAAGGTAAGAAGAACTCATGGGTCATGGTCAGTGAGTTAAACAACACTGTCTCTAGTCATTTCTCCTCTCCCATTTTCCCATTTATTTTTGTTGTTTTCATAATCCATATGCTAAACCTTTTTTCCATTTTCATAGTCCTGAAACAATATTAAACAAACACTACATTCCCTCCCTGTGTGTGTGTGTGTGTGTGTGTGTGTGTGTGTGTGTGTGTGTGTGTGTGTGTGTGTGTGTGTGTGTGCGCACTCCCTGGATGAGGAGATGTAATCTCATGTTTTGTCCACAGAAACCAACAGGAGATATCAGAGTCAGAGATTCTCAGTTGTCAGTCTTCCCAGAGTCATCAAACAGATCTGGCCTCCATATTCAGTGTATGTGGTCCTGTTATGTACATTTGTTTTTGTTTACCTCAAGTAAAGTTGTTCTGTCAATCATTCATTCATGTGTTAATGAGAAAGCATTTAGTCTCTTGCTTAACTTATTTACTTGATTTATTTCAGTTGCTTGAAGAGAATATTATGACATTTGTGAAGAATGAGCTGAAGATGTTCAAGAGGATTCTTAGTCCAGAACTCCCAGAAGGCTTTGAGAGTCAGAAACAGGATAAGGAAGTGGTGGATGCTGAAGATGAGAAGCAGGAGAGCAGTGCCAGAGAGGGGGCTCTGAAGATCACACTGCACGTCCTGAGGAAAATGAACCAGAAGGAGCTTGCTGACACACTGGAGAAAAGTAAGAGCTGTCTGCCTCATGTTGAATGCTGTTTTATAACATTTAAAAGCTGTAGCTAAAGTACAGCTAAAGTAGCTGTGTAACTCAATGATATTGTAGCAACCTTAACACAACCCCTAGTGACCTCATCGAGTAGCAGCAGGGATGTGTTGTGTTGAGAGAGAGAGAGAGAGAGAGAGACAGAAAGAGAGAGAGAGAGAGATTATAATAATATAATCAGTCACTCCAGTCTGTAATGCATTATGACAACATTTATACAGTCAGTTAAGCGAAGAAATGATTATAATTTAAAATGTAACAGTCCTAGAATACTGTAGGCATGAAAACAGACATAATATTAATATGCTCTGTGTTATTTCTAGATTCAGATGAGCTTGCTGTGATTTGCCAACGTGAACTCAAATCTAATCTAAAGAAGAAGTTTCAATGTGTATTTGAGGGGATCGCTAAACAAGGAAACCCAACACTTCTCAATAAGATCTACACAGAGCTCTACATCACAGAGGGTGGAACAGGAGAGGTCAATAATGAACATGAGCTGAGACAGATTGAGACAACAACCAGGAAACAAGCAAGACCAGAGACTGCAGTCAAATGTAACGACATCTTCAAACCCTTAACTGGACAAGACAAACTTATTAGAACTGTGCTGACAAAGGGAGTCGCTGGCATTGGAAAAACAGTCTCTGTGCAGAAGTTCATTCTGGACTGGGCAGAAGGAAAAGCAAATCAGGATGTCCAATTTGTATTTTCATTCCCTTTTCAGGAGCTGAATTTGATGAAAAGGGAAAAACACAATTTGATTGAACTTCTCAATCACTTCTCAATGGGAACCAAAGAATCAAGAATCTCCAACTACGACAAGTACAAAGTTCTGTTAATCTTTGATGGTCTGGATGAGTGCCGACTGCCCCTAGACTTCCAGAAGAACAAGATCTGTTGTGACGTCACAAAGTCAACCTCAGTGGATGTTCTGCTGACAAATCTCATCAATGGAAATCTGCTTCCCTCTGCTCTCCTCTGGATAACTACCCGACCTGCAGCAGCCAATAAGATCCCTTCAGGGTGTGTTGACCAGGTGACAGAGGTACGAGGGTTCAATGACCCACAGAAGGAGGAGTACTTCAGGAAGAGATTCAGTGATCAGGACCTGGCCAGCAGAATCATCTCACACATAAAGACATCAAGGAGCCTCCACATCATGTGCCACATTCCAGTCTTCTGTAGGATTTCTGCAACAGTCCTTGAACCCATGTTGAAACATAAGACAAAAGAGATGCCCAAGACTCTGACTGAGATGTACTCACACCTTGTGGAGTTTCATACCAAACAGAAGAATGAAAAGTATCTTGGGAAAGAAGAGACAGGTCCACACTGGAATAAAGAGAGCATTCTGTCACTGGGAAAACTGGCTTTTCAACAGCTTATGAATGGCAATCTGATTTTCTATGAAGAAGACCTGAAAGAGGCTGGCATTGATGTCAATGAAGCCTCAGTGTACTCAGGATTGTGCACACAGATCTTTAAAGAGGAATGTGTGCTGTATCAGGACAAGGTGTACTGCTTCGTGCATCTGAGCATTCAGGAGTTTCTGGCTGCTGTATATGTGTTTCTCTCATTCATCAACAACAATCAGAATCTAATGGCCGAGCCTCAATCAACATCCAGTAACTTTTCTTTGCTGTTCAGACACAAGTCTGAAGTTACTGTCTACAAGAGTGCTGTGGATAAAGCCTTACAAAGTGAGACAGGAAACCTGGACCTGTTCCTCCGCTTCCTTCTGGGCCTCTCACTGGAGTCCAATCAGAAGCACTTACGAGGTCTACTGACAAAGACAAGAAGCAGCTCACAGAGCCATGAAGAAACAGTCAAGTACATCAAGAAGAAGATCAGGAAGAATCCCTCTCCAGAGAGGTGCATCAATCTGTTCCACTGTCTGAATGAACTGAATGACCATTCTCTAGTGGAGGAGATCCAAAGCTACCTGAGATCAGGAAGTCTCTCAGAAGCCAAACTGTCACCTGCACAGTGGTCAGCTCTGGTCTTTGTGTTGCTGACTTCAGAAAAGGAGCTGGATGTGTTTGACCTGAAGAAATACTCCAGATCAGAGGAAGGTCTTCTGAGGCTGCTGCCAGTGGTCAAAGCCTCCAGAGCTGCTCTGTGAGTACATAAAATGACATTTAAGTACTAATCATCAGGAAGAAATATTCCTATTAGAGAAAAATATATTATAATATGTATATAATATATATTTAAAACATATTGAATCAGTGCATTGTTGTTCACATTAGTATAACAATATGACCATACAATTCTAGGAGACGGAAGATGAATCTAAATGTTGTTTAAGAGAATAAACCAAATGCATCTGCCATTGTCCTTCTACACTACTGGTGTTAAATTAACATTTGTGAAATCATGATGATCTCTTTGTCAGGCTGTCAGGCTGTGGAGTCACAGAGAAAGGCTGTGCTTCTCTGGTCTCAGCTCTGAAGTCAAACCCCTCACACCTGAGAGAGCTGGATCTGAGTAACAATGACCTGAAGGATTCAGGAGGGAAGCTGCTCTCTGCTGGACTGGGGAATCCCCACTGTAAACTGGAGACTCTGAGGTCAGTATTCCTGTAGTTGGTCAACAAGTGATAACTGTTCACCAGATCCACATGTGTTTACCAGGCAAACATAGTCCACACCATATGTGTTTGGACAGTGAAGCTTACCGTTTTAAATTTGGCGCTATGCTCCAGCATTTTGGATTTGGGATAGAATGTTTCATATTAGGCAACAGTACAGAATGTCACCTTTTATTTGAGGATATTTTCATACATATCTGTTTTACCGTTTAGAAATGAAAGCACTTTATGTGTTTAGTTCTCCCATTTGAAAAAGTATTAATAATTTGGACATATTCACTTATATTGTATTAAAGTAGTCATAAGTTTAGTATTTGGTCCCATATTCCTTACCTGCAGTGATTACATCAAGCTTGTGATTCTACAAACTTATTGAATACATTTGCAGTTTGTCTTGGTTGTGTTTTGGATGATGTTTCCCCCAATGGTGAATAATGGCCTGTCATTTTGGAGTCACTTCACTTGTATTGTCAGTAAGAATAGAAGATGTTTCTGAACACTTCTACATTCATGTGGATGCTACCATGATTATGAATAATCATGAATGAATCGTGAATGATGATGAATGAGAAAGTTACAGAAGAACAAGGATCAGACCCCCTCTGTTATTGGTAATGGTGAGAGGTTAGCATGTTTTGTTGTAGCCTCTGTAACTTTCTCACTCATTATTATTCATGATTCATTCATGATTTTTCTTCATGTCATCATAAGGATTCATTTAATAGTGTTTAGAAACATGTTATCTACTCACTTAGACAGAAGATTACTCCAGTCATCATCCACCATTCAGTTACTATTGGGCAAAACATAACCCAAAACACAACCAAAATAACCTGCAAATGCAACCAACGAGTTTGAGACCAAATACTCAACTTTTGACTACTTTAATACACTATAAGTGAATTGGTCAGTATACTTATGACTTCTTCAAATAGGGGGACTAGATACATAAAGTGCTTTGATTTCTAAACGGTGAAACAGATATGTATTAAAATACACTCAAATAAAAGGTGACATTATATACTGTCACCTCATATGAAACATTTGATCTCAATTCCAAAATGCTGGACTATAGAGCCACATTTAAAATGTTAGCTTCAAGGACAAAATAGATATGGTGTGGACTGTATACTCGATACAATCTAAATCTGATACCTCACTGTCTGTCTTTTGACTGATACTGCTTTTTAAACTGCTCTGGTCAGTCTACTCAAATATTTGTATTATACATGTTTCTCTCTACAAGCAATATTATTATAATTTCTAGTAATGATACATCAATTCATTTATGAATAGATATGTCAGGTTTCAGGACACTGATATATCTGAATATGTTGAAAAAAATATACTGCCACAATTTTCACCACCAAAGAATAGCAGTGTGATTTTAATATGATTTGACTCTTTGCAGGCTGTCAGGCTGTCTAGTCACAAAGAAAGGCTGTGCTTCTCTGGTCTCAGCTCTGAAGTCAAACCCCTCACACCTGAGAGAGCTGGATCTGAGTAACAATGACCTGAAGGATTCAGGAGTGAAGCTGCTCTCTGATGGACTGGGGAATCCCCACTGTAAACTGGAGACTCTGAGGTCAGTATTCCTGTAGTTGGTCAACAAGTGATAACTGTTCACCAGATCCACATGTGTTTACCAGGCACACATAGTCCACACCATATGTGTTTGGACAGTGAAGCTTACAGTTTTACATTTGGTGCTATGCTCCATCATTTTGGATTTGAGATAGAATGTTTCATATTAGGCAACAGTACAGAATGTCACCTTTTATTTGATGTTAATGGTGAGAGGTTAGCATGTTTTGTTGTAGCCTCTGTAACTTTCTCATTCATTATTATTCATGATTCATTCATGATCTTTCTCAATCATGGCAGACACAGTGGATGCTACCATGATTATGAATAATCATGAATGAATCGTGAATGATGATGAATGAGAAAGTTACAGAGGAACAAGGATCAGACCCCCTCTGTTATTGGTAATGGTGAGAGGTTAGCATGTTTTGTTGTCGCCTCTGTAACTTTCTCACTCATTATTATTCACGATTCATTCCTGATTTTTCTTAATCATGACATCATCAGGATTAATTTAGTAGTGTTTAGAAACATGTTATCTACTCTCTTAGACAGAAAATTACTCCAGTCATCATCCACCATTCAGTTACTATCGGGCAAAACATAACCCAAAACACAACCAAAACAAACTGCAAATGCAACCAACGAGTTTACAACCAAATACTCAACTTTTGACTACTTTAATACACTATAATTGAATTGGTCAGAATACTTTTGACTTCTTCAAATAGGGGGACTAGATACATAAAGTGCTTTCATTTCTAAACGGTGAAACAGATATGTATTAAAATACCCTCAAATAAAAGGTGACATTATATACTGTCACCTCATATGAAACATTTGATCTCAAATCCAAAATGCTGGAGTATAGAGCCACGTTTAAAATGTTATCGTTGTCAAACTAGATATGGTGTGGACTGTATACTCAATACAATCTAAATCTGATACCTCACTGTTTGTCTTTTGACTGATACTGCTTTTTAAACTGCTCTGGTCAGTCTACTGAAATATTTGTATTATACATGTTTCTCTCTACAAGCAATATTATTATAATTTCTAGTAATGATACATCAATTCATTTATGAAAGATATGTCAGGTTTCAGGACACTGATATATCTGAATATGTTGAAAAAAATATACTGCCACTATTTTCACCACCAAAGAATAGCAGTGTGATTTTAATATGATTTGACTCTTTGCAGGCTGTCAGGCTGTCTAGTCACAAAGAAAGGCTGTGCTTCTCTGGTCTCAGCTCTGAAGTCAAATCCCTCACACCTGAGGGAGCTGGATCTGAGTAACAATGACCTGAAGGATTCAGGAGTGAAGCTGCTCTCTGCTGGACTGGGGAATCCCCACTGTAAACTGGAGACTCTGAGGTCAGTATTCCTGTAGTTGGTCAACAAGTGATAACTGTTCACCAGATCCACATGTGTTTACCAGGCACACATAGTCCACACCATATGTGTTTGGACAGTGAAGCTTACAGTTTTACATTTGGTGCTATGCTCCATCATTTTGGATTTGAGATAGAATGTTTCATATTAGGCAACAGTACAGAATGTCACCTTTTATTTGATGTTAATGGTGAGAGGTTAGCATGTTTTGTTGTAGCCTCTGTAACTTTCTCATTCATTATTATTCGTGATTCATTCATGATCTATCTCAATCATGGCAGTCACAATGGATGCTACCATGATTATGGATAATCATGAATGAATCGTGAATGATGATGAATGAGAAAGTTACAGAGGAACAAGGATCATACCCCCTCTGGTATTGGTAATGGTGAGAGGTTTGCATGTTTTGTTGTCGCCTCTGTAACTTTCTCACTCATTATTATTCACGATTCATTCCTGATTTTTCTTAATCATGACATCATCAGGATTAATTTAGTAGTGTTTAGAAACATGTTATCTACTCTCTTAGACAGAAAATTACTCCAGTCATCATCCACCATTCAGTTACTATCGGGCAAAACATAACCCAAAACACAACCAAAACAAACTGCAAATGCAACCAACGAGTTTACAACCAAATACTCAACTTTTGACTACTTTAATACACTATAATTGAATTGGTCAGAATACTTTTGACTTCTTCAAATAGGGGACTAGATACATAAAGTGCTTTAATTTCTAAACGGTGAAAAAGATATGTATTAAAATACCCTCAAATAAAAGGTGACATTATATACTGTCACCTCATATGAAACATTTGATCTCAAATCCAAAATGCTGGAGTATAGAGCCACATTTAAAATGTTATCTTTGTCAAACTAGATATGGTGTGGACTGTATACTCAATACAATCTAAATCTGATACCTCACTGTCTGTCTTTTGACTGATACTGCTTTTTAAACTGGTCTGGTTAGTCTACTCAAATATTTGTACTTTTATATTTTTCTCTCTACAAGCAATACTTTGATAATTTGTCATTTCTAATAATGATACATTCATTTATGAAAGATATGACAGGTTTCAGGACACTGGTATGAATGAAAATGTTGAAAAAATATACTGCCACTATTTTCACCACCAAAGAATAGCAGTGTGATTTTAATATGATTTGACTCTTTGCAGGCTGTCAGGCTGTCTAGTCACAGAGAAAGGTTGTGCTTCTCTGGTCTCAGCTCTGAAGTCAAACCCCTCACACCTGAGAGAGCTGGACCTGAGCTACAATGATCCAGGAGACTCAGGAGTCAGACTGCTCTCTGCTGGACTGGAGGATCCACACTGCAGACTGGAGAAACTCAAGTATGTAGAGGGTTTATGTCAATGTTCATATCAGACATGTTGGAGTTATCAGGCTAGTTAAGACAAACATTCTGACCACCACTTGGACTAAGTTATATAAAGACTGTGTGTGTGTGTGTGTGTGTGTGTGTGTGTGTGTGTCCAGTGTGTATGTGTGCACGTGTATCAGTGTATCACACACACACACACACTGGACACAAAAAATATACTGCCACTATTTTCTTTCCAGGCTGTCAGGCTGTCTAGTCACAGAGGAAGGCTGTGCTTCTCTGGTCTCAGCTCTGAAGTCAAACCCCTCACACCTGAGAGAGCTGGCTCTGAGTATCAATGACCTGAAGGATTCAGGAGTGAAGCTGCTCTCTGCTGGACTGGGGAATCCCCACTGTAAACTGGAGACTCTGAGGTCAGTATTCCTGTAGTTGGTCAACAAGTGATAACTGTTCACCAGATCCACATGTGTTTACCAGGCACACATAGTCCACACCATATGTGTTTGGACAGTGAAGCTTACAGTTTTACATTTGGTGCTATGCTGCAGCATTTTGGATTTGGGATATAATGTTTCATATTAGGCAACAGTACAGAATGTCACCTTTTATTTGAGGATATTCATACATACCTGTTTTACTGTTTAGAAATGAAAGCACTTAATGTATCTAGTTCTCCCATTTGAAAAAGTCATAAGTATTTGGACAAATTCATTTAGTCCAAAGTTTAGTATTTGGTCCCATATTCCTTACCCACAGTGATTACATCAAGCTTGTGATTCTACAAACTTGTTGAATGCATTTGCAGTTTGTCTTGGTTGTGTTTTGGATTATGTTTTTCCCAATAGAAACTGAATGGTGAATAATGTCCTGTCATTTTGGAGTCACTTCACTTGTATTGTCAGTAAGAATAGAAGATGTTTCTGAACACTTCTACATTCATGTGGATGCTACCATGATTATGAATAATCATGAATGAATCGTGAATGATGATGAATGAGAAAGTTACAAAGGAACAAGGATCATACCCCCTCTGTTATTGGTAATGGTGAGAGGTTAGCATGTTTTGTTGTAGCCTCTGTAACTTTCTCATTCATTATTATTCATGATTCATTCAAGATCTTTCTCAATCAAGTCATCATCAGGATAAATTTAGTAGTGTTTAGAAACATGTTATCTACTCACTTAGACAGAAAATTACTCCAGTCATCATCCACCATTCAGTTACTATCGGGCAAAACATAACCCAAAACACAACCAAACAAACTGCAAATGTATTCAACAAGTTTGTAGAATCACAAGCTTGATGTAATCACTGTGGGTAAGGAATATGGGACCAAATACTAAACTTTGGACTACTTTAATACACTATAAGTGAATTGGTCAGAATACTTATGACTTCTTCAAATGGGGGACTGGATACATAAAGTGCTTTCATTTCTAAACGGTGAAACAGATATGTATTAAAATACCCTCAAATAAAAGGTGACATTATATACTGTCACCTCATATGAAACATTTGATCTCAAATCCAAAATGTTGGAGTATAGAGCCACATTTAAAATGTTAGCTTCCCTGTCAAAATAGATATGGTGTGGACTGTATACTCAATACAATCTAAATCTGATACCTCACTGTCTGTCTTTTGACTGATACTGCTTTTTAAACTGCTCTGGTCAGTCTACTCAAATATTTTGACTATACATTTTTCTCTCTACAAGTAATACTTTGATAATTTGTCATTTCTAATAATGATACATCCATTTATGAATAGATAGAGCAGGTTTCAGGACACTGATTTAACTGAAAATGTTGAAAAAATATACTGCCACTATTTTCACCACTAAAGAATAGCAGTGTGGTTTTAATATGATTTGACTCTTTGCAGGCTGTCAGGCTGTCTAGTCACAGAGGAAGGCTGTGCTTCTCTGGTCTCAGCTCTGAAGTCAAACCCCTCACACCTGAGAGAGCTGGACCTGAGCTACAATCACCCAGGAGACTCAGGAGTCAGACTGCTCTCTGCTGGACTGGAGGATCCACACTGCAGACTGGAGAAACTCAAGTATGTAGAGGGTTTATGTCAATGTTCATATCAGACATGTTGGAGTTATATAAAGACTGTGTGTGCGTGTGTGTCCAGTGTGTGTGTGTGTGTGTGTGTGTCCAGTGTGTGTGTGTCTGTCCAGTGTGTGTGTGTGTGTCCAGTGTGTGTGTGTGTCCTGTGTGTGTGTGTGTCCTGTGTGTGTGTGTGTGTGTCCTGTGTGTGTGTGGGTCCAGTGTGTGTGTGTGTCCAGTGTGTGTGTGTATCCAGTGTGTTTCTGTGTGTGTGTGTGTGTCTAGTGTGTGTGTGTGTGTGGGGGGGGGGGGGGCTCCAGTTTGTGTGTGTGTGCATGTGTATCAGTACACACACTGGACACACACACACACACTGGACCCACAAACACACACTGGACCCACAAACACACACACACTGGACACACACACACACTGGACCCACACACACACAGGACACACACACACACACACACAGGACACACACACACTCACTCACTCAAACTGGACACACACACACACACACACTCACAAACACTGGACGGACACACAAAAAGGAAACAAACACACACACTGGACACAAACACACTCACACTGGACACACACACACACTGGACACACACACACACACACACACACACTGGACACACACACACACTGGACAAACACACACTGGACAAACACACACATACTGGACACACACACACACTGGACACACACACACACTGGACACACACACACACACTGGACACAAACACACTCACACTGGACACACACACACACTGGACACACACACACACTGGACACACACACACACACACACACACACACACACACACACACACACACACACACACTGGACACACTTGACACACACACACACACACACTGGACACACATATACACTGGACACACACACTGTTCACACACTGTACACACACACACACACATACACACACACACACTGGACACACACAGACACACACACACACACACACTCACACTGGACACACACACACACACACAATGGACACACACATTCACACAGACACTGGACACACACACACTGGACACACACACACACACACACACACACTGGAAACATATGCACAAAGGACACACACACACACAAAGGAAACACACACACACACACACAAAGGAAACACACACTGAACACATACACACACTGGACACTCACACACACACACTGGACACACACACACACTGGACACACACACACATACACTGGACACACACACAAACACACACACACACACAAACACACACACTGGACTCACACACACACTGGACACAGACACACACTGGACAAAGTTATATGCTGTTATATGCTGACTGTGTGTGTGTGTGTGTGTGTGTGTGTGTGTGTGTGTGTGTGTGTGTGTGTGTGTGTGTGTGTGTGTGTGTGTGTGTGTGTGTGTGTGTGTGTGTGTGTGTGTGTGTGTGTGTGTGTGTGTGTGTGTGTGTGTGTGTGTGTGTGTGTGTGTGTGTGTGTGTGTGAGTTCAGGTGAATCCCTCAATGACTGTCTGTTCTTCTGCTTACCGCTACAGTGTGGAACATGGTGGAGAGAACACAATGAAACCTGGACTTAGAAAATGTGAGTGTTGACTGCTGTGAAGAATATGACTAAGAATAAGTCTTAATTCAAGTGAAGTCAAAGTCAAAGACCACCATCATTACTTACTTGGTCATATTAAATATCAGCTGTAGTTCTACAGAAGCACAAATCAGGGACACCAAAGTTTACAAAGAGTTGCTTTGACAATGTGTGTGTCTCTGTGTGTGTGTGGCGTGTTCGTGTTACTTTAGAAATGTGTGTGTGTGTGTTCATGCATGCATGAAGGTGTGTGTGTGTTCAGGGTGTGTGTGTCCAGGGTGTTTGTGTGTGTGTGTTCAGGATGTGTGTGTGTTTGTGTGTGTGTGTGTGTGTGTTCAGGATGTGTGTGTGTGTGTGTGTGTTCAGGATGTGTGTGTGTGTGTGTGTGTGTTCAGGATGTGTGTGTGTTTGTGTGTGTGTGTTCAGGATGTGTGTGTTTGTGTGTGTGTGTGTGTTCAGGATGTGTGTGTGTGTTTTTGTGTGTGTGTTCAGGATGTGTGTGTGTGTGTGTTCAGGATGTGTGTGTGTTTGTGTGTGTGTGTTCAGGATGTGTGTGTTTGTGTGTGTTTGTGTGTTCAGGATGTGTGTGTGTTTGTGTGTGTGTATTCAGGATGTGTGTGTGTGTGTGTGTGTGTGTTCAGGATGTGTGTGTGTGTTTGTGTGTGTGTGTTCAGGATGTGTGTGTGTGTTTGTGTGTGTGTGTTCAGGCTGTGTGTGTGTGTGTGTGTATTCAGGATGATGATGATTTCTAATATTGTGTCTGGTTTCATCCATCAGATGTCTGTGATCTCACACTGGACCTAAACACAGTAAGCAGACTCCTCTCTCTGTCTGAGGAGAACAGAAAGGTGACATATACGAAAGAGAAGCAGCCGTATCCTGATCACCCAGAGAGATTTGAGTTCTGGGGACAGGTGCTGTGTAGAGAGGGTCTGACTGGGCGCTGTTACTGGGAGGTAGAGTGGAGTGGGAGAGGGGCTGATATAGGAGTGGCATATAAAGGAATCTGCAGGAGAGGAGTGGTTGGTGTCTGTGGGATTGGACGCAATGACAAGTCCTGGAGTCTGTTCTGCTATGGCAACCGTTACTCTGCCAGGCACAATAATAAGTACACTACCATAGACGTCCCCTCCTCCAGCTCCCACAGAGTAGGAGTGTATCTGGACTGGCCAGCCGGCACTCTGTCCTTCTACAGAGTCTCCTCTGACACACTGACCCACCTGAACACATTCCACACCACATTCACTGAGCCCCTCTATCCAGGGTTTGGGGTTTGGAATGTTGACTCCTCAGTGTCCCTGTAAATAATAACCATGGTAACACTGACACACACAAACACACACACACTGGACACACACAAACAATGGACACACACACACACACTGGACACACACACACACATACTGAACACACACACACACACTGGACACACACACTGACACACACTGGACACACACAAACACTGGACACACACACACACACACACACACACACTGGACACACACACACACACATACTGAACACACACACACACACACACTGGACACACACACTGACACACACTGGACACACAAAAACACTTGATACACAAACATTGTACACACACACACACACACACACACACACACACACACACACACACACACTGAACAAACACACTGAACACACACACACCGGACAAACACACACTGGACACACACACACACACACACACACACACACACAGGACACACACACACTGATCACACACACACACACACACTGGACACACACTGGACAAACACACCCACACACTGGACACACACAAACAAAGGAACACACGCATTCTGGACACACACACACACACTGAAGACACACACTGGACACACACACACTGGACACACACACACACACACACAGAGGACACACACACACTGGACACACACACTGGACACACACACACACACACACACACACACACACACACACTGGACACACACACACTGGACACACACACACACACACACACACACACAGGACACACACTCATACACACTGGACACACACACATACACACTGGAAACACATACACAGGACACATACATACACACTGGACACACACACACCTGACACACACACACACACACACACACACACAGGACACACACACACACTGGACACACACACACATACTGGACACACACATAGGACACACACACACACTGGACACACACACACACCTGACACACACACAGGAAACACACACAGGACACACACACACACTGGACACACACACACACACACACACACACACACACACACACACACACACACTGGACACACACACTCAAACACACTGGACACACACACACACACCTGACACACACACACACACACACACACAGGACACACAGGACACACACACACACACAGGACACACACACACTGGAAACACACACACACACCTGACACACACACACACAGGACACACACACACTGGACACACACACACACACACACACACACACTGGACACACACGCTCACACACACTGGACACACACAAACTGGACACACACACTGGACACACAAACACACACACTCACACTGGACCCACACACATATACACTGGACACACACACACACGACACACTCACATACACACTGGACACACACACACCTGACACACACACACACACAGGACACACACACTGGGGACACACACACACTGGACACACACACACACACTGGACACACACACACACACACACAGGACACACACACAGGACACACACACACACTGGACACACACACTCACACACACTGGACACACACACAGACACTGGACACACACACATACACACTTACACACACACTCACACACACTGGACACACACACACACTGCACACACACACTCACACACACTGGACACACACAAACACACACACACACACTCACACTGGACCCACACACATACACACTGGACACACACACACATACACACTGGACACACACACCTGACACACACACCCACAGGACACACACACTGGACACACACACTCACACACACTGGACACACACACACACACACTGGACACATTTCCATGTGTTGGATTTTTTATTTCCAGCCCTGCCATTTCTACCTGTCCTGATCTAGTGTTTCACCCCTGACCTCCTCACACCGTCTCACTGTCCATGTCTGCTTTTAGCTCCCACCTCTACTTCACTGTGTTATAATGGACCTTATGCTTGTTATGTCACCTCTGTAACCAGTTATCAAACATACTGACCTTTCTGACCCTATCCCATGGCCCTACTTTCTAGAAATGAACATTTAAATTCCTCTATGAGTTTTGTTTTGTGTCCATTTACTTATGTATTTGTTGTATATTGGGGTTGTGCTGCAGAGCATCATGGGGGTTTGTATGTGTTGAGATGATCACGTTCCAGATAAATGGTTGAACTGATTTCTGTCTCCTGTCTCATCATTATTGAATTGTTATACAGACGTGGTTATGAAACCCACGAGACATAACAAAAGATTGGTGATGAGTAAGTCTGAATCTACAGGAACTATTCTGTCTGGAAGAAGTGTGTCACGGTTTCGGCCGAGGCTGCCTCTCTCCCTTGTTCGGGCAGGTTTCGGCGTTCGTCGTCTCCGGAATTCTAGCTGCCACCGTTGTATGTTCCATGTTTCCTGTTTGATTAGTTTTGTCTGTTAGCCACACCTGTCTTGTGTTATGTCTCATTAAGCACCCTATTTAGTTTCCTTGTTGTTAGTGGAGTGTTGTGTGTAATTGTTTCGTGTCAGGTGTTTGTGCGTTACCCGTGTTTAGGTACGCCAGTTACGATATAGCTTCCTCCTCGGTTGAGGAGAGTTTTTGCGCCCTGTGTTTGTGCGCTCGTGTTTGACGCCTGTGTGCGTCTGTTTGGCCTCTGGCCGTTTTGTATTATTTTTGCACTCGCTAGTAAAGTCTTGTTGGACTGTACATCTGCTTCTGCGCCTGATTCCACACCACACCATTTCTAACACCGTGACAGAATTACACACCCGACATGAAATCAGCAGGAGCCGAAGCAGCCCCGACGAGACTGGAGGTCCAGGTTCGGGAACAACAGGACCAGATACAGCAGATGGGGACCGCCCTGCAGGAGGTGATCACCACGCTCCGAGGCTGGGGAGCGCCTCCACCACCTCCCTCCCTGCCTGCACCATCGGCCAGTCCGCCCATTCCAGCGCCGGCACCGGAACCCCGAGGAATCCGACTCTCTCTCCCGAGGGCCTACGACGGAACCGCGGCTGGGTGTCAGGGATTCCTCCTCCAGGTGGAGCTGTACCTGGCCACCGTACACCCGGCACCCTCGGGGCATGAGAGCGTGTCCGCCCTGATCTCCTGCCTGTCCGGGAAGGCGTTGGAATGGGCCAACGCGGAGTGGAGGAAGATCGACGCCGAGACTATCACCTACAACGAGTTCTCCCGCCGCTTCAGGGCGGTGTTTGACCATCCCCCGGAAGGGAAAGCGGCGGGGGAGCGTCTGGTCTTCCTCCGGCAGGGGAGGAGGAGTGCCCAAGAATTCGCTCTCGAATTCCGTACTCTAGCGGCAGATGCAGGGTGGAATGAGCGGGCCCTCGTCGATCTATACAGATGTAGCCTACGAGAGGACGTCCGTCGGGAGCTGGCTTGTAGGGACACCAGTCTCTCTTTCGACCAGCTGGTCGACATGTCCATCAGGCTGGATAACCTATTGGCCACCCGCGGACGTCCTGAGGGGGGTCCGTCCATTTCACCCTCCAGCGCCTCCGAGCCGTGTCCTATGGAGCTCGGGGGCGCTGGCGCTAGAGAGAGGAGGAGTCGGTTGGTTAGGGGGTCCATCCACTGCACCAACTGTGGTCGGGGAGGACACACCGCGGCTAGGTGCTGGGGATGGCCTCCTAGGGAGGATAACGACAGGTCCCGCACTGGGGATTCCCTCCAGGTGAGTAGGCGCCCCACTCACCCAGAGCTCACTGTTGCCCATTTTTGGATGCCTGTGCGTTTTCCACAGGTAGCACCTCATTCCCAGCATAAGGCGCTGGTAGATTCAGGCGCGGCTGGGAATTTTATTGATAAAAAGTTTTGTTTAGCGTTAGGGATTCCCCTTATTCCGGTTGATGTTCCTTTCCCCGTTCATGCCCTAGATAGTCGTCCGTTGGGTACGGGCTTAATCAGGGATGTCACGGCGCCACTTAGGATGTGTGCGCAGGGGGATCATCAGGAGATGATTCAGCTGTTCCTGATTGACTCTCCTGCGTATCCGGTGGTGCTGGGCATGCCCTGGTTGAGTACCCATAACCCAGCTATTTCGTGGCAGGAGAGGGCTCTGATGGAGTGGTCTGCTCAGTGTGTGGGTAGATGTTTGGGCGTTTCCGTAGGGGCTACCTCGGTGGAGAGTCCAAACCAGGTGCCCGCATTGCACGTTCCCCCTGAGTATGGGGATTTGGCTATTGCGTTTAGTAAGGCGAGGGCGACGCGGTTGCCACCCCATAGGCAGGGAGATTGTGCGATAGACCTCCAGGCAGGAGCTGCGCTCCCACGGAGCCATGTGTATCCTCTGTCTCAGGAGGAGAAGAAAGCTATGGAGATTTACATAGACGAATCTCTGAGACAAGGATACATACGGCCTTCCACTTCCCCTGCGTCCTCGAGTTTCTTTTTTGTGAAGAAAAAGGATGGTGGTTTGCGCCCGTGCATCGATTACCGTGGTCTCAATCAGATTACGGTGAAGTACAGTTATCCACTCCCGCTGATTGCGACCATGACTGAGTCGTTGCATGGGGCGCGTTTCTTCACTAAATTAGATCTCAGGAGCGCGTACAACTTGGTGCGCATCAGGGAGGGTGATGAATGGAAGACAGCCTTTAGTACCACCTCGGGCCATTACGAGTATCTGGTCATGCCATACGGGTTGATGAACGCTCCGTCAGTTTTCCAATCATTCGTGGATGAGATCATCAGGGACATGCAGGGGCAGGGGGTGGTTGTGTACATTGATGACATTCTCGTGTACTCGCCTACCCGTGTCGAGCATGTGGCCCTGGTGCGTAGAGTGTTGCGGAGGCTGGTGGAGCACGACCTGTATGTGAAGGCAGAGAAGTGTCTGTTTTTCCAGGAGTCGGTCTCCTTTTTGGGTTATCAGTTGTCTGCGTCAGGGGTGAAGATGGAGGTAGACCGGGTGTCGGCCGTGCGTAATTGGCAAACACCAACCACTGTGAAGGAGGTGCAGCAGTTTTTGGGGTTTGCAAATTACTACCGGAGGTTTATCCGGGGTTTTGGACAGGTGGCAGCTCCCATCACGTCTCTTTTGAAGGGGGGTCCGGTGCGTCTGCAGTGGTCGGCCGAGGCGGACAGGGCGTTTGGGAGGCTGAAGGACCTGTTTACCTCGGCCCCGGTGCTGGCGCATCCGGATCCCTCTTTGCCGTTCCAGGTAGAGGTGGACGCGTCAGAGGCCGGTTTAGGAGCCGTGCTTTCACAACGGTCTGGCGCGCCACCTAAACTCCGCCCCTGTGCTTTTTATTCTAAGAAGCTCAGTTCGGCGGAGCGGAACTATGACGTAGGGGACAGGGAGCTGTTAGCCGTGGTACAGGCTCTAAAGGTGTGGAGGCACTGGCTTGAGGGGGCTCAACACCCTTTCCTCATTTTGACGGACCACCGTAACCTGGAGTACATCCGGGCGGCGAGGAGGCTGAACCCTCGCCAGGCAAGATGGAGTATGTTCTTGACCAGGTTTACTTTTAAGATCACGTACATCCCTGGTTCACAAAATGGTAAGGCAGATGCGCTGTCTCGGCGGTATGACACGGAGGAGAGGTCCGTGGAGCCCACTCCCATACTGCCTGAGTCGTGTCTGGTGGCACCGGTAGTGTGGGAGGTCGATGCTGAACTCGAGCGGGCGTTACGCACCGACCCTAGTCCACCACAGTGCCCGGAGGGTCGGAAGTACGTTCCGCTCGAGGTTCGGGATCGATTGATCTATTGGGCTCACACGTCACCCTCCTCTGGACATCCGGGTATCGGCCGGACAGTGCACTGTCTTAGTGCCAAGTACTGGTGGCCCACGTTGGCAAGGGATGTGAGGGTTTATGTTTCCTCCTGCTCGGTGTGCGCCCAGTGTAAGGCGCCTAGACATCTGCCTAGGGGTAAGTTGCTACCCTTGCCCGTTCCACAACGACCATGGTCCCACCTCTCTGTGGACTTTATAACAGACCTTCCCCTCTCCCAAGGGAATACTACCATCCTGGTCGTTGTGGACCGGTTCTCTAAGGCCTGTCATTTGCTCCCCATGCCGGGTCTTCCTACTGCCCTACAAACTGCCGAGGCACTGTTCACCCATGTGTTCCGGCACTACGGGGTACCCGAGGACATTGTGGCTGATCGGGGTCCCCAATTCACCTCCAGAGTCTGGAGAGCGTTTATGGAGCGGTTGGGGGTCTCGGTGAGCCTCACCTCGGGGTACCACCCGGAGAGTAATGGGCAGGTGGAACGCGTAAACCAGGAGGTGGGTAGGTTTCTCAGAACATACTGCCAGGACCGGCCGGAGGAGTGGTCAAGGTACGTTCCCTGGGCCGAGATGGCTCAGAATTCCCTACGCCATTCCTCCACTAACCTAACTCCATTTCAATGTGTGTTAGGTTACCAGCCGGTTCTGGCACCCTGGCAGCAGAGCCAGATCGAGGCTCCTGCGGTGGATGAGTGGGCGCGGCGCTCGGAGGAGACTTGGAACGCTGCACACGTCCACCTGCAGCGGGCCCTCCGACGTCAGAAGGCGAGCGCTGATCTCCACCGCAGTGAGGGACCGGTGTACGCACCTGGTGATCGAGTCTGGCTCTCTACCAGAAACCTGCCCCTCCGCCTGCCCTGTCGGAAACTGGGTCGGCGGTTTGTAGGGCCATTTAAAGTCCTGAGAAGGTTGAACGAGGTATGTTATAGATTACAGCTACCTGTGGAGTATAAGTGTATTAACCCCTCGTTCCATGTGTCCCTTCTCAGGCCGGTGGTAGCGGGCCCGCTCCAAGAAAATTAGATAGGGGAGACTCCCCCGCCCCCATTGGACATCGAGGGGGCACCGGCGTACTCCGTGAGGTCCATCTTGGATTCGAGACGTCGGATGGGGGGTCTCCAGTATCTAGTGGAGTGGGAGGGGTACGGTCCGGAGGAGCGGTGCTGGGTGCCGAGGAGAGACATTTTGGACCCGTCGCTCCTGACGGAATTCCATCGGGAGTATCCGACGCGCCCTGCTCCACGTCCTCCGGGTCGTCCCCGAGGCCGGAGTCGGCGCACGTCTGGAGCCGCGCGTCAAGGGGGGGGTACTGTCACGGTTTCGGCCGAGGCTGCCTCTCTCCCTTGTTCGGGCAGGTTTCGGCGTTCGTCGTCTCCGGAATTCTAGCTGCCACCGTTGTATGTTCCATGTTTCCTGTTTGATTAGTTTTGTCTGTTAGCCACACCTGTCTTGTGTTATGTCTCATTAAGCACCCTATTTAGTTTCCTTGTTGTTAGTGGAGTGTTGTGTGTAATTGTTTCGTGTCAGGTGTTTGTGCGTTACCCGTGTTTAGGTACGCCAGTTACGATATAGCTTCCTCCTCGGTTGAGGAGAGTTTTTGCGCCCTGTGTTTGTGCGCTCGTGTTTGACGCCTGTGTGCGTCTGTTTGGCCTCTGGCCGTTTTGTATTATTTTTGCACTCGCTAGTAAAGTCTTGTTGGACTGTACATCTGCTTCTGCGCCTGATTCCACACCACACCATTTCTAACACCGTGACAAAGTGGGTTTTTACAACTGTTTAAAACTGTTATTTTCTGTGGTCCAGTCTAGGCTAATGTTAGCACAGTGTATTGCTAGCAGAGGCAAGTGCATAGTCGAGCTAGCTAAGAAAGAGAGTTATCCAGTGGTGTAAAGCACTTAAGTAAAAATACTTTAAAGTACTACTTAAGTAGTTTTTTGGGGTTTCTGTACTTGACTTAAATTTATATTTTTGACTACTTTTACTTTTACTTCACTACATTCCTAAAGAAAATAATGTACATTTTACTCCATACATTTTCCCTGACACCCAAAAGTACTCGTTACATTTTGAATGCTTAGCAGGACAGAAAATGTTCCAATACACACACTTATCAAGAGAACATCCCTACTGCCTCTGATCTGGCAGACTCACTAAACACAGATGCTTTGTTTGTAAATTGTCTGAGTGTTGGAGTGAGCCTCTGGCTGAACGTACATTTTAAAAACAAGAAAATCGTCTGGTTTGCTTTATGTAAGGAATTTGAAATTATTTATACTTGTACTTTTACTTTTGATACTTAAGTATATTTTAGCAATTACATTTACTTTTGATACTTAAGTATATTTAAAACCAAATACTTTTAGACTTTTACTCAAGTAGTATTTTACTGGGTGACTTTCACTTTTAGTTGAGTCATTTTCTGTTAAGGTATCTTTACTTTTACTCAAGTATGACAATTGGGTACTTTTTCCACCACTGGAGTTATCATCATCATGGACGGCAGAAAAGGACTGGAGATGGACATCGCATAACTTTGTCCAAGTGGTGGTCAGAATGTTTGTCTTAACTAGCCTGATAACTCCAACATGTCTAATATGAACATTGACATAAACCCTCTACATACTTGAGTTTCTCCAGTCTGCAGTGTGGATCCTCCAGTCCAGCAGAGAGCAGTCTGACTCCTGAGTCTCCTGGGTGATTGTAGCTCAGGTCCAGCTCTCTCAGGTGTGAGGGGTTTGACTTCAGAGCTGAGATCAGAAAAGCACAGCCTTCCTCTGTGACTAGACAGCCTGACAGCCTGCAAAGAGTCAAATCATATTAAAACCACACTGCTATTCTTTGGTGGGGAAGATATTGGCAGTATATTTTTCAACATTTTCAGTTAAATCAGTGTCCTGAAACCTGCTCTATCTATTCATAAATTGATGTTTCATTATTAGAAATGACAAATTATCAAAGTATTGCTTGTAGAGAGAAAAATGTATAGTCCAAATATTTGAGTAGACTGACCAGAGCAGTTTAAAAAGCAGTATCAGTCCAAGACAGACAGTGAGGTATCAGATTTAGATTGTATTGAGTATACAGTCCACACCATATCTACAGTGCATTCAAAAAGTATTCAGACCCCTTGACTTTTTCCACATTTTGTTAAGTTACAGCCTTATTCTAAAATAGATTAAAATTAGTTATTTTTCCCCATCAATTTACACACAATACCCCATAATGACAAAGTGAAAACAGGTTTTTAGACATGTTTGCAAATATATAGAAATACCTTATTTACAGAAGTCTTTATACCCTTTGCTATGAGATTCGAAATTGAGCTCATGTGCATCCTGTTTCCGTTGATCATCCCTGAGATGTTTCTACAACTTGATTGGATTCCACCTGTGGTAAATTCAATTGATTGGACATGATTTGGAAAGGCACACACCTGTCTATATAAGGTCCCACTGTTGACAGTGCATGTCAGAGCAAAAACCAAGCCATGAGGTCGAAGGAATTGTCCGTAGAGCTCCGAGGCAGGATTGTGCCGAGGGGAAGGGTACCAAAAAATGTCTGCAGCATTGAAGGTCCCCAAGAACACAGTGGCCTCCATCATTCTTAAATGGAATAAGTTTGGAACCACCAAGATTCTTCCTAGAGCTTGCCGCACGGCCAAATTGAGCAATCGGGGGAGAAGGGCCTTGGTCAGGGAGGTGACCAAGAACCCGATGGTCACTCTGACAGAGCTCCAGAGTTCCTCTGTGGATATGGGAGAACCTTCCAGAAGGACATCTCTGCAGCAGTCCACCAATTAGGTCTTTATGGTAGAGTGGCCAGACGGAAGCCACTCCTCAGAAAAAAGGCACATGACAGCCCGCTTGGAGTTTGCCAAAAGGCACCTAAAGACTCTCAGACCATGAGAAACAAGATTCTCTGGTCTGATGAAACCAAGATTGATCTCTTTGGCCTGAATGCCAAGCGTCACATCTGGAGGAAACCTGGCACCATCCCTACGGTGAAACATGGTGGTGGCAGCATGCTGTGGGGATGTTTTTTAGTGGCAGGGACTGGGAGACTAGTCAGGATCGAGGGAAAGATGAACAGAGCAAAGTACAGAGAGATCCTTGATGAAAACCTGCTCCAGAGCGCTCTGGACCTCAGACTGGGGTGAAGGTTCACCTTCCAACAGGACAATGAGCCTAAGCACACAACCAAGACAACACAGGAGTTCTAAAAACCCATAACTTTGTCATTATGGGATGTTGTGTGTGGATTGATGAGGGAAAAAAACAGTTTAATCAATTTTAGAATATGGCTTTAACGTAACAAAATGTGGAAAAAGTCAAGGGGTCTGAATACTTTCCGAAAGCACTGTGTAACTATACACAGTATGTGGACACCCTTTCAAATTAGTGGATTTGGATATTTCAGCCACACCGGTTGCTGACAGGTGTATAAAATCGAGCACACAGCCATGCAATCTCCATAGACACTAAGCGGTCCCGTTCTGTGAGCTTGTGTGGCCTACAACTTCACGGCTGAGCCGTTGTTGCTCCTAGACGTTTCCACTTCACAATAAAAGCACTTACTGTTGACCGGGGCAGCTCTAGCAGGGCAGAAATGTGACTTGTTGGAAAGGTGGCATTCTATGACGGTGCCATGTTGAAAGTTAATGAGCACTTCAGTAAGGCCATTCTACTGCCAGTGTTTGTCTATGGAGATTGCATGGCTGTGTGCTCGATTTCATACACCTGTCAGCAACAGGTTTGGCTGAAATAGCCGAATCCACTAATTTGAAGGGTTGTCCACATACTTTTGTATATATAGTGTTTTTCCCTGGTATATTACTCATGTCTCACCAGTCCAGTTATGCTGCTCTGGCGCCATCCTGTGGACAGCTGGGAACACAACTTCAACTCCATTACATTCAATGTATCCCCAAAGTGCCACTTGGCTGGACAAAGCAGTCTGAATGGAAATCAGGTACAAATATGAATACAGGCAGACACACAGCCTTACATGTCATATCACTGAGTCTCAGTTTAAATCACGGTTTAAACATAACAAGTCATTGCAAGTGAAACCATTTCTCAATTAGGTTTTAGGTTTTATTTATTCACACCAAAGAAAAGAAGTGAAAGACAAAACACTGCAGATAAATAAACAGGTAAAAACGGTGTTCAGGTGAGGATGGGAAGCTCAAAAGGGCTGATATGAAAACCACACCACAAATAAAAGTAAAAAAAAAAAAGTTTGTTCAATCAGTTAAACAAAACATATTAATTTTAATTATAAATGTATATATATATATATATAAGTGGTTTGCGAAAGTATTCACTCCCCTTGGCATTTTTCCTATTTTGTTGCCTTACAACCTGGAATTAAAATGGATTTTTGGGGGGTTTGTATCAATTGATTTACACAACATGCCAACATGCCTACCCCCCCCCCCCCCCCCCCCCCCCCCCCCCACACCCACACAACTTTTGCAGCAATTACAGCTGCAAGTCTCTTGGGGTATGTCTCTATAAGCTTGGCACATCTAGCCACTGGGATTTTTGCCCATTCTTCAAGGCAAAACTGCTCCAGCTCCTTCAAGTTGGATGGGTTCTGCTGGTGTACAGCAATCTTTAAGTCATACCACAGATTCTCAATTGGATTGAGGTCTGGGCTTTGACTAGGCCATTCCAAGATATTTAAATGTTTCCCCTTAAACCACTCAAGTGTTGCTTTAGCAGTATGCTTAGGGTCATTGACCTGCTGGAAGGTGAACCTCCGTCCCAGTCTCAAATCTCTGGAAGACTGAAACAGGTTTCCCTCAAGAATTTCCCTGTGTTTAGCGCCATCCATCATTCCTTCAATTCTGACCAGTAAGAGCTGATATATCATGTAGATTAAACACAGTGGAGAAACATTGTAGAACCACTCAGAGAGGTATTCATCTACAGGACTGGGACACTGTAAAACCACTCAGAGAGGTATTCATCTACAGGACGGAGACACTGTAGAACCACTCAGAGAGGTATTCATCTACAGGACTGAGACACTGTAAAACCACTCAGAGAGGTATTCATCTACAGGACTGAGACACTGTAAAACCACTCAGAGAGGTATTCATCTACAGGACTGGGACACTGTAAAACCACTCAGAGAGGTATTCATCTACAGGACTGAGACACTGTAAAACCACTCAGAGAGGTATTCATCTACAGGACTGAGACACTGTAAAACCACTCAGAGAGGTATTCATCTACAGGACTGAGACACTGTAAAACCACTCAGAGAGGTATTCATCTACAGGACTGGGACACTGTAAAACCACTCAGAGAGGTATTCATCTACAGGACTGAGACACTGTAAAACCACTCAGAGAGGTATTCATCCACAGGACTGGGACACTGTAGTACCACTCAGAGAGGTATTCATCTACAGGACGGATACACTGTAAAACCACTCAGAGAGGTATTCATCCACAGGACTGGGACACTGTAAAACCACTCAGAGAGGTATTCATCCACAGGACTGAGACACTGTAAAACCACTCAGAGAGGTATTCATCTACAGGACTGAGACACTGTAAAACCACTCAGAGAGGTATTCATCCACAGGACTGAGACACTGTAAAACCACTCAGAGAGGTATTCATCTACAGGACTGAGACACTGGAGAACCACTCAGAGAGAGGTATTCATCTACAGGACTGGGACACTGTAAAGCCACTCAGAGAGGTATTCATCTACAGGACTGGATGGGTATTATTAGTCTGTGCTGAGTAGAAATGGATATAAACAGTGATTAAAACACAAAAACAGCGAGTTTAGTGCCCAGATTCTGACACTTATCTCCAAGAAGATAATTCCCATTTATAGTTATTTTGATACTACACGCAAAGGGGTTCTTCGTTTGTCCCCATAGGAAAACCCTTTTTTGTTTCAGGTAGAACCCTTGGGTGGTGAAAAATGGTTCTACTTGGAACCTTTTAGTGGTGATAGGGTTCCACTTGTAACAAAAAAAATTTATTTTCAGAGGGTTCTCCTACGAAGATAATTGAAGAACCGTTATGGTTCTAGGTAGCGCCTTCTTTTAGTGTAGTCTGAGCTTAATTTATAGAACATGACTTTTCCTGTTGATTCTTCTGCTCCAAGTCTTTCTCTAGTTCAGAGTTCTTCTGCTTCAAGTCTTCATAAGTTTTCTCTAGCTCAGAGTTATTCTGCTTCAAGTCTTCAGAAGTTTTCTCTAGTTCAGAGTTCTTCTGTTTTAAGTCTTCAGAAGTTTTCTCTAGCTCAGAGTTCTTCTGCTTTAAGTCTTCAGAAGTGTTCTCTAGCTCAGAGTTCTTCTGCTTCAAGTCCTTAGAAGTTTTCTTTAATTCAGAGTTCTCCTGATTCAAGTCTATATCGATGTTTCTGTTCTGTTGCTCTAGCTCATATATCCTCCTCAATAGTTTGTCAGAATTCTCCTCAGCAGAATCTCCTTCCACTTTAATAACTTGCATCTTCATCTTTTTACAGAAGCTCCCCCGTTCCTCCTCCTCCTCCTCCTCAGTGTCACTTTCCTAAGCATGACCCACACAGTTCACAGTTTAGTTTCTCTAACTGAAATACAAAGAAATGGTTTATCAAATAGGAGTATTTATCAAATTGGGGTATTGTCAATGGCATTCAGGAACGTTAAATAACAGAAAATTACCTCGAGTTATCTTTGTCTTTCCAGCGTTGCCATGGTGGCCTTTGTGTCCCCCCGTCTCCAGTGACCTCGACCAGGATGTGTGTTTGCATTGTTGGGACGGTGTAGTGTCGCCTGACGTGGCTCTCACAGTAGGAGGCAGTGTAGCTCAGACAGTCTAATGTCTCTTCAAGCCTCTGGGCTGGTTAGATATCAGTCAGACAGTCTAATGTCTCTTCAAGCCTCTGGGCTGGTTAGATATCAGTCAGACAGTCTAATGTCTCTTCAAGCCTCTGGGCTGGTTAGATATCAGTCAGACAGTCTAATGTCTCTTCAAGCCTCTGGGCTGGTTAGATATCAGTCAGACAGTCTAATGTCTCTTCAAGCCTCTGGGCTGGTTAGATATCAGTCAGACAGTCTAATGTCTCTTCAAGCCTCTGGGCTGGTTAGATATCAGTCAGGAGGAGGCAGTGCAGGTCAGACAGTCTAATGTCTCTTCAAGCCTCTGGGCTGGTTAGATATCAGTCAGACAGTCTAATGTTTCTTCAAGCCTCTGGGCTGGTTAGATATCAGTCAGACAGTCTAATGTCTCTTCAAGCCTCTGGGCTGGTTAGATATCAGTCAGACAGTCTAATGTCTCTTCAAGCCTCTGGGCTGGTTAGATATCAGTCAGACAGTCTAATGTCTCTTCAAGCCTCTGGGCTGGTTAGATATCAGTCAGACAGTCTAATGTCTCTTCAAGCCTCTGGGCTGGTTAGATATCAGTCAGGAGGAGGCAGTGCAGGTCAGACAGTCTAATGTCTCTTCAAGGCTCTGGGCTGGTTAGATATCAGTCAGACAGTCTAATGTCTCTTCAAGCCTCTGGGCTGGTTAGATATCAGTCAGACAGTCTAATGTCTCTTCAAGCCTCTGGGCTGGTTAGATATCAGTCAGGAGGAGGCAGTGCAGGTCAGACAGTCTGGTCAGTCAGTAACGCAATCTAGTGGAAACAGACATTAAACATTTATATTATGGCTGTACACTATTGGCTGGTTTCCCATAAAACTGATTAAGCCTTGTCCTATAAAGTAGAAACAATGTTGATTCAACCAGTTCATGTCCTTTGGGAACTGTCAAATCGCAAGAATTTCCATCGGTGTCCGTGTTGCTGAATCCGCTTGTTTTTAGTGAGTGCATACATTTTTCATCCTCAGCTTGTAGGCTACTTGACTGTTTGTTTGTTTACCTATCATGTGGCAAGTCACTACTGACCATATCAACTGCAATGGTTGGCTATAGCTACAGTATATATATTTGGGGGCAGGATAACGTTCAGTGGTTGGCTATAGCTACAGTATATATATTTGGGAGCAGGATAACGTTCAGTGGTTGGCTATAGCTACAGTATATATATATTTGGGAGCAGGATAACGTTCAGTGGTTGGCTATAGCTACAGTATATATATATATATATATATATATATATATATATATATATTTGGGAGCAGGATAACGTTCAGTGGTTGGCTATAGCTACAGTATATATATTTGGGAGCAGGATAACATTCAGTGGTTGGCTATAGCTACATTATATATATTTGGGAGCAGGATAGCGTTCAGTGGTTGGCTATAGCTACAGTATATATATTTGGGAGCAGGATGACGTTCAGTGGTTGGCTATAGCTACAGTATATATATTTGGGAGCAGGATAACGTTCAGTGGTTGGCTATAGCTACAGTATATATATATGGGAGCAGGATAACATTCAGTGGTTGGCTATAGCTACAGTATATATATTTGGGAGCAGGATAACGTTCAGTGGTTGGCTATAGCTACAGTATATATATATATATATATATATATATATATATATATATATATATATATATATATATATATATATATATATATATATATATATATATATATATATATATATTTGGGAGTATGATAACGTTCAGTGGTTGGCTATAGGTACAGTATATATATTTGGGGCAGGGTAACATTCAGTGGTTGGCTATAGCTACAGTATATATATTTGGGAGCAGGATAACGTTCAGTGGTTGGCTATAGCTACAGTATATATATATATTTGGGAGCAGGATAACATTCAGTGGTTGGCTAAAGCTACAGTATATATATATGGGAGCAGGATAACGTTCAGTGGTTGGCTATAGCTACAGTATATATATTTGGGAGCAGGATAACGTTCAGTGGTTGGCTATAGCTACAGTATATATATTTGGGAGCAGGATAACGTTCAGTGGTTGGCTATAGCTACAGTATATATATATTTGGGAGCAGGATAACGTTCAATGGTTGGCTATAGCTACAGTATATATACATGCTGGACACACACACACACACACAATGGATACACACAGGAGACACACACACACTGGACACACACACTGGACACACACATACACAGGAGACACACACACACATATTGGACACACACCCACTCACACACACACTGGACACACACACACACTTTGGATACACACACACACTGGACACACGCTCACACATCTTCCTATAATAGTGAGGACCTTGACACAGGACCTTCAAATGAGGACCATCATTTCTGACAGAATTGGGAACAAACAGACACCTCATTCCAGCACTAAGTGACCAACAAACACAGACATCACTTCAACACCTGATAAACTCCAATGAACAAATAGACATGCAGGGCACCAGTCTAGTGAGGACCAGTGGTTGCTAGGCAGTTTCTGGATCCCAGGTTCCAGAACAGCTTCTATCCCAGTTCTATCTGCCTGTTAAATCAAGCAACCTAAACTGTTTCCATCATACTTTTAGAACATCACTGAAATTTTTTTTCCTTTTATGATCTTTTACCACTTTGCATGTTTTATTGATGTTCTTATGATATATTTTACTGTTTGTGTGTACGTACCACAGGAGGTTGGTGGGACCTTAGTTGGGGAGGACAGGCTTGTAATGGCTGGAGCGGATTGAGTGGAATGGTATCAAATACATCAAATACATGGTTTCCATGGTTTCCATGTGTTTGATGCCATTTAATTGGCTCCGTTCCAGCCATTATTATGAGCCGTCCTCCCCTCAGCAGCCTCCACTGGTATGTACTGTCCTATATGAGCTCCAACAAGGAATTACAATGCATGTATTACTTTTAATACCTGCAAAGGGCAAATAAACTACTTGAACTCCTTATGAGTGTCTGCAGCCGACTAGGCTGTTGCCGTCTGACAAGATGCCATCTGACATTACAGGAATATTCTGCAAATGTTGATGAATCCACCCAAAACAACATGTAGTCTTTCCACTAGACTCCCATGAAGTTATAGTGGGACGTTATGAGTTTACGTTAAGGTAACATACTCAGAACATACTGCACTTGTTTTATACTGTTGTAGATGTATCCTCCGTTTAACCATTTAAACTCTTACAATAACACTGTTGAAATACCAATGTGATATTTTTTTGTATGTCTTTTATGTTGAAAAACAAATTGTACAACTGTATATGGACATATGCTCCATAACTGTACAATTGTACATGGATATATTGTACTTTTCATAATAAAAAGCATGTTAATTCTCAAAACAATGTCGATATCGATTTTACATTGTCCTCTCCCAGTCACAGGTTTACGTTTTGTCATGGATCTTGCCCTGGAGGCAGAACTGCGCGATTTCCTCTAGATATGACAGCTGCATAGTCAAAATTGGCTATATCGTAAACATTTGTGGAAGATAATTGTGTTTTATGGTCTTAATTTAAGGTAAGGATTAGCAGTGAGGTTAAGGTTAGCATTAAAATCAGATATTATTACTTTATGCCTGTGCCAGCTAGTGACCACTTTGCAGAACTGCCTCCAGGGCAAGATTCATGACAATAAATGCCAACCTGCCTCCCAGTCATCCCCTCCCTATCTCTACAAGGCTGCAGAACATGCAAGCTAGTGATGCGGGGGTTGTCTCATAACCCACAGTCCCCAGGTGGGTGGGTGGCAGGCAGGTTCAATACAGAGAAAACAATAGACTACATAAGAAAATCCATCAATGGATCATTATTGTGCAATTTACACTAAGTGGACAAAACATTAAGGACACCTGCTCTTTCCATGACAGACTGAGCAGGTGAATCCAGGTGAAAGCTATGATCCCTTATTGATGTCACTTGTAGATGAAGGGGACGGGACAGTTTAAAGAAGGATGTTTAAGCCTGGAGACAATCGAGACATGGATTGTGTGTGTGTGCCATTCAGAGGGTGAATGGGCAAGACAAAATATTGAAGTGCCTTTGAACGGGGTATGGTAGTAGGTGCCAGGCACACCGGTTTCTGTCAAGAACTGCAACGCTGCTGGGTTTTTCACGCTCATGGTACACCAACCAAAGGACATCCAGCCAACTTGACACAACTGTGGGAAGAATTGGTGTCAACATGGGCCAGCATCCCTGTGGAACGCTTTCAACACCTTGTAGAGTCCATGCCCCAACGAATTGAGGCAGTTCTGAGGGCAAAAGTGGGGCGGTAACTCAATATTAGGAAGGTGTTTGAATTAACGTCTTTTGATACAGCATTTATTAATGTCTTTAAAGTCATCAGCTGTAGGTGAGAGAGAGGAGAAGGACACGCCATGTGTTGTTGGTCACGAATGGGGGGCCAGAAGGTCGGCGTGCCAAGATAGATTAGGGGCCACTGTTGCTAATCTTAGAAAGAGTATATGATGGAATGGCCTGGCTAGGGTGCCACACGATACTATGTATGGGGATCCTATTGTAGGAGATGAGTGACACTCAATAATGGTTGGCAACTATGGGATGGAAGTAGCTCGGAGAGCATTATATAAACTGAGAGGTTTTCTATGGAAGTCATTCAGATGACAAGAGGCTACGCCCGTACCGCTTGTCATTGAATCCAGTACTGTAACCATTAAATAACAATGAATCAACTCTCCATCTAAGTGGTCGACTACGCATCTGGGGAAGCATCTGGGGAAGCATCTGGGGAAGCAGCTGACTCTGCAACGGTACCCCCCTGTATATATAGCCTCCCTACTGTCACTTTATTTTACTGTATATATAGCCTCCCTACTGTCACTTTATTTTACTTCTGCTCTTTTTTTCTCAACACTTTTTTGTTGTTGTTTTATTCTTACTTTTTTTTGTTTAAAATAAATGCACTGTTGGTTAAGGGCTGTAAGTAAGCATTTCACTGCAATGTCTGCACCTGTTGTATTCGGCGCATGTGACCAATAAAATTAGATTTACTTGATTTACTTGTGTAGTGGGGAGAGCAGGTTTCTCTGGGGAAGCAGTGGGGAGGGGCGGTTTCTCTGGGGAAGCAGTGGGGAGGGGGGGTTTCTCTGGGGAAGCAGTGGGGAGGGGGGGTTTCTCTGGGGAAGCAGTGGGGGGGGTTCTCTGGGGAAGCAGTGGGGGGGGGGCGGTTTCTCTGGGGAAGCAGTGGGGAGGGGGGTTTCTATGGGGAAGCAGTGGGGAGGGGGGGTTTCTCTGGGGAAGCAGTGGGGAGGGGGGGTTTCTCTGGGGAAGCAGTGGGGAGGGGGGGTTTCTCTGGGGAAGCAGTGGGGGTGAGGGGGGGTTTCTCTGGGGAAGCAGTGGGGAGGGGGATTTTCTCTGGGGAAGCAGTGGGGAGGGGGGGGGGGTTCTCTGGGGAAGCAGTGGGGGGGGGGGTTCTCTGGGGAAGCAGTGGGGAGTGGGGAGGGGTTTCTCTGGGGAAGCAGTGGGGAGGGGGGGTTTCTCTGGGGAAGCAGTGGGGGGAGAAGGGTGATTGATCAATTTGAGTGGGGGGGGGTTCTGTAGGGTCTGTTACTGTGTTTGGTTTTCTGCTGCCAGACAAGTTTTATTTTAATTTGTACATGCTTAAGATGTTTTTATTTGAAATGCTTTTGGATATAAATGTCAGGAAACGATCTTGGGAATCAGTCAGATGTTAAAGGTGTCACATTAGTCTCGTGGAATGTGCACAGTCAAGGGCACTCGCGCAAAAGGGGGTATGGTATTTAAGCACTTGAAATCACTTGGTGCTGACATAATTTTCCTGCAAGAAACACACATAAAAGCCACGGTGCAGCGACATCTGAGATCCAACTGGATTTCTCAAATTGATCAATCACCCTTCTCCTCCAAAGCTAGAGGTGTTGCTATTCTCTTTGGTAAAAACCTCCCTTTTCAACTCTCCTCCATGTCCACAGACCCACATGGTAGGTACATCATAGTATCAGGGAACATGAACTCTTTCCCTGTCACCCTGTTGAATGTCCATGGCCCAAACATTGACCACCCACATTTCTTTCCTAATGTTTTTGATTTGCTCCCAGATCTTAGTACCACTGATCTAATAAACGGAGGCAATTTTAATTGTTACCTTGAATCCGTATCTTGACAGACTGTCTACACGTACTCCACCAAATATCACCTCTGTCCAGGTTGTAAATAATCTAATCTAATCCAGGAATCTAGTGGACATCTGGAGACTGCAACATCCCACAGACAGACTACTCATTCATCTCTTAATAATCTAATCTAATCCAGGAATCTAGTGGCCATCTGGAGACTGCAACATCCCACAGACAGACTACTCATTCATCTCTTAATAATCTAATCAAATCCAGGAATCTAGTGGACATCTGGAGACTGCAACATCCCACAGACAGACTACGCATTCATCTCTTAATAATCTAATCTAATCCAGGAATCTAGTGGACATCTGGAGACTGCAACATCCCACAGACAGACTACTCATTCATCTCTTAATAATCTAATCTAATCCAGGAATCTAGTGGACATCTGGAGACTGCAACATCCCACAGACAGACTACTCATTCATCTCTTAATAATCTAATCTAATCCAGGAATCTAGTGGACATCTGGAGACTGCAACATCCCACAGACAGACTACTCATTCATCTCTTAATAATCTAATCTAATCCAGGAATATAGTGGACATCTGGAAACTGCAACATCCCACAGACAGACTACTCATTCATCTCTTAATAATCTAATCTAATCCAGGAATCTAGTGGACATCTGGAGACTGCAACATCCCACAGACAGACTACTCATTCATCTCTTAATAATCTAATCTAATCCAGGAATCTAGTGGCCATCTGGAGACTGCAACATCCCACAGACAGACTACTCATTCATCTCTTAATAATCTAATCTAATCCAGGAATCTAGTGGACATCTGGAGACTGCAACATCCCACAGACAGACTACTCATTCATCTCTTAATAATCTAATCTAATCCAGGAATCTAGTGGCCATCTGGAGACTGCAACATCCCACAGACAGACTACTCATTCATCTCTTAATAATCTAATCTAATCCAGGAATCTAGTGGACATCTGGAGACTTCAACATCCCACAGACAGACTACTCATTCATCTCTTAATAATCTAATCCAGGAATCTAGTGGACATCTGGAGACTGCAACATCCCACAGACAGACAACTCATTCTACTCATGTTCACAAGTCTTATTCTACAAACCACTACTTCCTAATAGAATTTTACTCAGAGTTATATTCGGCGGCCATCTTGCTGACAGATCCTAAAGAGATAAACAACTGCTTTAAAGAATTTGACTCAGAGTTCTATTCTTCCAGATCCGATGCATCTAGTTCTGATGTAGCAGCCTTCTTTGACTCCATCAGCCTGACAAAACTTGATGATAGCGCCAAAAACAGAATTGAACTCAAATTCCACAACAGAGGAAATAATTGAGGCAATAAAAGCTTCCCGACCTGGAAAGGCTGCAGGCCCGGATGGTTTTGGCTGTGAATTTTACAAAACATTCAGTGAAGCTCTCACTCCCCTCTTACTCAGGATGATCACTGATTCAACAGAAAATAATATTTTTGCTGAAATCATTGTATGAAGCCAATATTTGACTTCTGTTAAAAAAAGGCAGAGGTAACAAATCCTGCAAATTATAGACCAATAGCATTGCTTAATTTCGCTTTAAAAAAATATCACCAAAGTGCTCGCTACTAGGTTGAACAAACATGTAAGAAGCATTATTCCCCCAGATCAGACAGGGTTTATCCCTGGCAGGTTCTCCTTCTCTAATGTGCGCAGGCTGCTTAACATTCTACATGCAAATCATGGGAAAGGCTCCAAGGAGGCTATTATATCACTAGATGCTCAAAAAGCGTTTGACCAAATAGAATGGTCATACATGTTCCAAGCACTCACTAGATTTGGATTTGGAGACTCATTTATCACCTGGGTCAAAACGCTCTACGCCTGCCCAACATCCTCTATTCTGACCAACAGAGACAAATCCAGTCCCTTTGAACTACCTAGATCTGTCCAGCAGGGTTGCCCACTCAGTCCTCTGCTCTTCGCTGTCTCCCTTGAACCCCTGGCGATACAAATAAGGGATCATCCTAATATCCAAGGTCTTAAAGTAGGAAACATAGAAAGCATCATTTCGTTATATGCAGACGATGTGCTTTTATACCTCTCAGACCCAGAAGCCTCTGTCCCTAACCTACTAGACTTAATCAATTCATTTGGCAAACTATCTGGAAATTCAATAAATTGGGGAAAAAGTGACCTCATGTGTATCTCAGATAATTGTACACCAAGTGAGCCAGAGAGGATACCATTTAAAGTGGTGCATGATCACTTAACTTACCTGGGACTAAACATACCTAGAAACCCAAAGTTTATCTTCAAGCTTAACTACAGTGATCTGGTTGCAAAGCTAAAACAAAACATAGAGAGCTGGGGAATATTGCCTCTTTCTATGATGGGGCGCATTAATGCCATAAAAATGGTTTCTCTTCCCAGGTTCCTTTTGTAACCAACTTCACATATCCCCCCAGAAGAAAGGCACACGGACACCCACAGTTCAGGTTGACTCGGGTTTTATCTGCAGTAAAAGATATCAAACAGTGATGACAGGCATTGACAGGACGGTCACAGCCTCACGTTCACTGCTCTCAGAATATCTCTCTCATACTGAATCCACAAAGTGATCGTATAGTATACATGCGTTGTGTTTAGAAAATAACAAAAATATAGAAACGCATACCTGCAATAAAAGATATCAAACAGTGATGACAGGCATTGACAGGACGGTCACAGCCTCACGTTCACTGGTTAGGAAGGACACAATATATATTTTAGATAGGAGCAACAGTAGTGAAACATACCCTCAATGTGAAGTGATATTAATCCAGAAATACAGAGCACAAGTACAACCCTTTTATATAAACCTTTTAAGGTAGTAAGAAAATAAATATTCACTTAGTTTCAATAAGTCACCTGCTGGCAATAGCTAGCGTGACGTTGTAGTGCAGTGACCAACAGTGCTAGTTAGCTCATCATTAACATGGCTAGCTAAGCCAGCAAAAACGTGGTTCACTTGCTGAAATAGGTCTTCAATACATTAACGGCAAAATAAATATATACATAGCCACATTTGCTATTGATTTTAGAATATATGAACCAGTTTTCCAACAACACTTATGTTATACAGCTTGAAACCGTTTTTATATACAGAGAAACACGAACCTGCTCTCAGAATATCTCTCTCAGACTGAGGAGCGGGCAGACCAACTTCCCAAATAGGGGAGAGGCACTCCAAACCCACTAGTTGTTCTTTCAAAAGAAAATAGTACAAAAAATGCTAAGTCCAAAGACCTCTCGCATTACCAACCTTACTACAATGGCAGCAAATATTTTTATGAATTCAGTAACACAAAATGAAAGGAAACTTTATTTATATCACCCCTTTTCCTGAAGTGAATGGTTTCACCCACTACTCCACCACGAACTGCACCGTTCTTTGATGTCTACATCGCACCCAGGTTGATGGAAACTTTACATTTTCACTTTGTTACACTTTATCTTTGCCAGAATCTTCCTATTTGTCTTACCTCATCATTTTTTAAGACTTTGGACTCGGCAATCTTGTCATTTGTCTGGGGTTACAAAAACCATTGTATTTGTAAAGCCCACTTGCAAAAGCCCAAGGAAAGTGGCGTCTTAGGCCTCCCCATCTTTAAGCATTATTATTGGGCAGCAAATGCCAGGGCATTAACGTCCTGCCAACTGGGTTTCCCTGATCAGTTGGACACTGTTGTCCCCCTGTGGCATTAACGTCCTGCCAACTGGGTTTCCCTGATCAGTTGGACACTGTTGTCCCCCTGTGGCATTAACATCCTGCCAACTGGGTTTCCCTGATCAGTTGGACACTGTTGTCCCCCTGTGGCATTAACGTCCTGCCAACTGGGTTTCCCTGATCAGTTGGACACTGTTGTCCCCCTGTGGCATTAACGTCCTGCCAACTGGGTTTCCCTGATCAGTTGGACACTGTTGTCCCCCTGTGGCATTAACGTCCTGCCAACTGGGTTTCCCTGATCAGTTGGACACTGTTGCCCCCCTGTGGCATTAACGTCCTGCCAACTGGGTTTCCCTGATCAGTTGGACACTGTTGTCCCCCTGTGGCATTAACGTCCTGCCAACTGGGTTTCCCTGATCAGTTGGACACTGTTGTCCCCCTGTGGCATTAACGTCCTGCCAACTGGGTTTCCCTGATCAGTTGGACACTGTTGTCCCCCTGTGGCATTAACGTCCTGCCAACTGGGTTTCCCTGATCAGTTGGACACTGTTGCCCCCCTGTGGCATTAACGTCCTGCCAACTGGGTTTCCCTGATCAGTTGGACACTGTTGCCCCCCTGTGGCATTACAGTTTTTCTCAATTGCTAAAACACTAAAACCCATTGGCTGAACAAAGTTCTCAGTTGCCTGGACTCATTTAGCTAATTATGCAGTCTGTTGTCAATACATTAAACCATTTCACATGGTAAAACACAATATGCAGATCTCACTTAGACTTTTCAGCATAACTCTAAACACATTCTCATTCTCCAAACACATTCTGCACTCTAATGCACATGTCATCCATACTGGTAAACACAAGAAGCAACAATCAAATACAAATAGAGAACACATGCCATTGATTGAACACAACCACTCAAAATGGATTTAACCTGTTTCAAATGATGCGACACAACCAATATAAGGCAGTTCAGAGAGCAAACAGGTTGTTGAAGGTGGGAAGGAGAAAGTCTGAGAATGGATAGAAGAAACAATGTGAGAGGACGAGGACGAGTGCGTATGCCAGGTGGGCGACGAGGAGGAAGAGGAGGAGGAGGGCAAGAAAGAGGAAGAGGAGGACGAAGAGGAAGAGACAATGATAGAAAAACATGAAATTTGTTTTGAGATTCAAAATGTACTTCTCCCTGAGAACTGTATGTTTTGAACAATGTGTTTTCTATTTTTCAGTGTATTGTTTACTGACTGCTTGAGAGTGTTTATCATTTTGATTACTTTGTTTATGATTTGAGAGCAGTGTTTGATTTTGAGGCGAATGTTTCATTTTGCGAGAGGAGTCAGAGGTTTTGTAAATAGTGCATGAAGATGAGGTTTTGCGTTTAATGTTTTCAGGAAATGGAGCAAGGTTTCAGAAATGGTGTTTTAGCAATTGAGAACACCTGTAATGCCAAACACCACAGACTACAATTAAAATGTACTTTCCATAAATATGACCATTTACGTCACATTAAATGAATCTCTTTTTCATATATCACTTCTAAACTGACAGATAAACATCAAATATACCTTTTACAAATACATCAGCACGTTTAATACATTTGTTTCAAGCAATAGAGCATATGCTTTGAATACTGGTCTGTAGGGCAAATATGCAGTTTTGGCCAAATTCTCATATCACTTTGCTCAATTTGTCACATCCAAGGCTTTTGTATGGCTGTTGAAATGTGCAGAACAGTAATCAGCTATGCCTGCCCCATATGTACGGCCCTCTTTGAGTTGTTGCTGGTGCTGCTTTACTTTCTTGACTGTGTCATGTGACCTGCGCCTCCCCTTTTCACACTCCATTGAAGCAGCATCAGCTCTCACAACTCCTCTCTGATTGCTGCCAGTGTCACCAAAGTGCTGCCAATACACAATTAGTCCATCCCATCTGATATAGCAGTGGCTCCCTCATTGAACGTGGCTACTGCCATACTGGCAATGAGGCTTTTGCCCACGAAGACAGTTTTGGGGCATCGCAACCATATTAGAGTTCAGACATTCATTTGCATTCAGGGTTCCTCCGTGCTACATTCTTTTGAGGACGTTATCATTTGACATCCTGTGATATACAGGTACCATTTTCTGTGCATCCTCTCAATTAAAGAATGTATAGCCTCCATGTTTTTTTGCGACTGGGTGGATCTTTACCATTTTCTAGGGCTGGCTGGTACCAGCACCAATGTACACACCTATCCCGTAGTTGGAAGTGAATCCTCTCTTGTGCCAAGAGCCATCAAAGGATCCATGAATGTCTATGATGGCATCCTCATCCTCCTTCAGCAACTCTGCTATGTCTGGGTCTATATCTGCGTGTTCTAATTAGCTTTGCAGCACTCCCCATTGGCTGTTGCCCTCTCTGAATCTCTGCTACTAAAGTGGGGGAAAAAGTACTTATTATGATGTCTGTCGACATTACAGTCATAACTGCAGGACTAAATATCAGCATGTTACCCTATGTACATATTAGCATATCAGCATGTTACCCTATGTACATATTAGCATATCAGCATGCATTTACTTTATGTAAAGCTAATTTCTCAGTAATCACAGTTGGCTACTAAATATTATTTATCCACAGCAAGTCACCTGACAATAATGGGCTACTCTCCCTTTTTATTGACCTGTCACTCTCCTGTCATGTCTCTGATATGAGCTGAGACTCAAGGAAGGAATCCCTAGGACTTTGTTTATTTTCTTTAGAGCTGCATAACCAAGTCCAAGTTCGTGTGCTAGAAGAACCATCCTCACATTTATATAAAATGCCACATCTCCCCTGGAGCCCTCCTGCAGCCTGGAGGAAGTGTAAACACTCCTCCTAAATGCATCACGGTCACCTTCTCAGGGTGCCCATTCTATCATGACAGAATTACAGAATCCCTGGTTGGTGGGGCTCTATGGTGATTTTCAGTGCAGTGTTTAGACACTTAGGGCAAATCAAATCATGTACAAGTTGGTTTCTTTGTGACATGTGGAATAAAAGCCACTGTTGGCTGTCTGTCTGGCTGTCTGCTGTCTGTCTGTCTGTCTGTCTGTCTGTCTGTCTGTCTGTCTGTCTGTCTGTCTGTCTGTCTGTCTGTCTGTCTGTCTGTCTGTCTGTCTGTCTGTCTGTCTGTCTGTCTGTCTGTCTGTCTGTCTGTCTGGTTGACTCCATCCTAGCTGGAGGGGTGCTCTCCTCTTATCTACCAACATAGATAGGAATCTAACTCCTCTAGCCCCACAGTGAAATAGGGTGCAGGCCAGGCAGCAGGCTGTTAGCCAACCTGCCAGCTTAGTGGAGTCTGCCAATAGCACAGTCAGTGTAGTCAGCTCAGCCATACCCATTGAGACTGTGTCTGTGCCTCGACATAGGTTGGGCAAAACTAAACATGGCGGTGTTCACCCTAGCAATCTTATTAGGATAAAGACCTCCTCCATTCCTGCCATTATTGAAAGAGATCGTGATACCTCACATCTCAAAATAGGGTTACTTAATGTTAGATCCCTCACTTCAAAGGCAGTCATAGTCAATGAACTAATCACTGATCATAATCTTGATGTGATTGGCCTGACTGAAACATGGCTTAAGCCTGATGAATTTGCTGTGTTAAATGAGGCCTCACCTCCTGGTTACACTAGTGACCATATTCCCCGTGCATCCCGCAAAGGCGGAGGTGTTGCTAACATTTACGATAGCAAATTTCAATTTACAAAAAAAAAAATGGCGTTTTCATCTTTTGAGCTTCTAGTCATGAAATCTATGCAGCCTACTCAATCACTTTTTATATAGCTACTGTTTACAGGCCTCCTGGGCCATATACAGCGTTCCTCTCTGAGTTTCCTGAATTCCTATCAGACCTTGTAGTCATAGCAGATCATATTCTAATTTTTGGTGATTTTAATATTCACATGGAGAAGTCCACAGACCCATTCCAAAAGTCTTTCGGAGCCATTATCGACTCAGTGGGTTTTGTCCAACATGTCTCTGGACCTACTCACTGCCACAGTCATACTCTGGACCTAGTTTTGTCCCATGGAATAAATGTTGTAGATCTTAATGTTTTTCCACAAAATCCTGGACTATCGGACCACCATTTTATTACATTTGCAATCGCAACAAATAATCTGCTCAGACCCCAACCAAGGAGCATCAAAAGTCGTGCTATAAATTCTCAAACAACACAAAAATTCATTGATGCCCTTCCAGACTCCTTCTGCCTACCCAAGGACGTCAGAGGACAAAAATCAGTTAACCACTTAACTGAGGAACTCAATTTAACCTTGCGCAATACCCTAGATGCAGTTGCACCCCTAAAAACGAAAAACATTTGTCATAAGAAACTAGCTCCCTGGTATACAGAAAATACCCGAGCTTTGAAGCAAGCTTCCAGGAAATTGGAACGGAAATGGCGCCACACCAAACTGGAAGTCTTCCGACTAGCTTGGAAAGACAGTACCGTGCAGTACCGAAGAGCCCTCACTGCTGCTCGATCATCCTACTTTTCCAACTTAATTGAGGAAAATAAGAACAATCCAAAATTTCTTTTTGATACTGTTGCAAAGCTAACTAAAAAGCAGCATTCCCCAAGAGAGGATGGCTTTCACTTCAGCAGTGATAAATTCATGAACTTCTTTGAGGAAAAGATCATGACCATTAGAAAGCAAATTAAGGACTCCTCTTTGAATCTGCGTATTCCTCCAGGGCTTAGCTGTCCTGGATCTGCACAGCTCTGTGAGGGCCTGGGATCGGGAGAGACACTTAAGTGTTTTAGTACTATATCTCTTGACACAATGATGAAAATAATCATGGCCTCTAAACCTTCAAGCTGCATACTGGATCCTATTCCTACTAAACTGCTGAAGGAGCTGCTTCCTGTGCTTGGCCCTCCTATGTTGAACATAATAAACAGCTCTCTATCCACCGGATGTGTACCAAACTCACTAAAAGTGGCAGTGATAAAGCCTCTCTTGAAAAAGCCAAACCTTGACCCGGAAAATATAAAAAACTATCGGCCTATATCGAATCTTCCATTCCTCTCAAAAATTTTAGAAAAAGCTGTTGCGCAGCAACTCACTGCCTTTCTGAAGACAAACAATGTATACGAAATGCTTCAGTCTGGTTTTAGACCCCATCATAGCACTGAGACTGCACTTGTGAAGGTGGTAAATGACCTTTTAATGGCGTCAGACCGAGGCTCTGCATCTGTCCTCGTGCTACTAGACCTTAGTGCTGCCTTTGACACCATCGATCACCACATTCTTTTGGAGAGACTGGAAACCCAAATTGGTCTACACGGACAAGTTCTGGCCTGGTTTAGATCCTACCTGTCGGAAAGATATCAGTTTGTCTCTGTGAATGGTCTGTCCTCCGACAAATCAACTGTACATTTCGGTGTTCCTCAAGGTTCCGTTTTAGGACCACTATTGTTTTCACTATATATTTTACCTCTTGGGGATGTTATTCGAAAACATAATGTTAACTTTCACTGCTATGCGGATGACACACAGCTGTACATTTCAATGAAACATGGTGAAGCCCCAAAATTGCCCTCGCTAGAAGCCTGTGTTTCAGACATAAGGAAGTGGATGGCTGAAAACTTTTTACTTTTAAACTCGGACAAAACAGAGATGCTTGTTCTAGGTCCCAAGAAACAAAGAGATCTTCTGTTAAATCTGACAATTCATCTTGATGGTTGTAAAGTCGTCTCAAATAAAACTGTGAAGGACCTCGGCGTTACTCTTGACCCTGATCTCTCTTTTGACGAACATATCAAGACTGTTTCAAGGACAGCTTTTTTCCATCTACGTAACATTGCAAAAATCAGAAATTTTCTGTCCAAAAATGATGCAGAAAAATTAATCCATGCATTTGTTACTTCTAGGTTAGACTACTGCAATGCTCTATTCTCCGGCTACCCGGATAAAGCACTAAATAAACTTCAGTTAGTGCTAAATACGGCTGCTAGAATCCTGACTAGAACCAAGAAATTTGATCATATTACTCCAGTGCTAGCTTCCCTACACTGGCTTCCTGTTAAGGCAAGGGCTGATTTCAAGGTTTTACTGTTAACCTATAAAGCGTTACATGGGCTTGCTCCTACCTATCTTTCCGAGTTGGTCCTGCCGTACATACCAATACGTACGCTACGGTCACAAGACGCAGGCCTCCTAATTGTCCCTAGAATTTCTAAGCAAACAGCGGGAGGCAGGGCTTTCTCCTATAGATCTCCATTTTTATGGAACAGTCTGCCTACCCATGTGAGAGACGCAGACTCGGTCTCAACCTTTAAGTCTTTACTGAAGACTTATCTCTTCAGTAGGTCATATGATTGAGTGTAGTCTGGCCCAGGAGTGTGAAGGTGAACGGAAAGGCTGGAGCAACGAACAGCCCTTGCTGTCTCTGCCGGGCCGGTTCCCCTCTCCACTGGGGTTCTCTGCCTCTAACCCTGTTGCAGGGGCTGAGTCACTGGCTTGCTGGTGCTCTTTCATGCCGTCCCTGGGAGGGGTGCGTCACTTGAGTGGGTTGAGTTACTGACGTGATCTTCCTGTCTGGGTTGGCGCCCCCCCCTTGGTTTGTGCTGTGGTGGAGACCTCTGTGGGCTATACTCGGCCTTGTCTCAGGATTGTAAGTTGGTGGTTGAGGATATCCCTCTGGTGGTGCGGGGGCTGTGCTTTGGCGGAGTGGGTGGGGTTATATCCTTCCTGTTTGGCCCTGTCCGGGGGTTTCTTCGGATGGGGCCACAGTGTCTCCGGACCGCTCCTGTCTCAGCCTCCAATATTTATGCTGCAGTAGTTTATGTGTCGGGGGGCTGGGGTTAGTTGGTTATACCTGGAGTACTTCTCCTGTCTTATCCAGTGTCCTGTGTGAATTTAAGTATGCTCTCTCTAATTCTCTCGTTCTCTCTTTCTCTCTGAGAACCTGAGCCCTAGGACCATACGTCAGGACTACCGGGCATGATGACACCTTGCTGTCCCCAGTCCGCCTGGCCCTGCTGCTATTCCAGTTTCAACTGTTCTGCCTGCGGCTACGAAACCCCTACCTGTCCCAGACCTGCTGTTTTCAACTCTTTAATGATCGGCTATGAAAAGCCAACTGAGAGACCTGAGCCCTAGGACCATACGTCGGGACTACCGGCCGTGGTGACTCCTTGCTGTCCCCAGTCCGCCTGGCCTTGCTGCTATTCCAGTTTCAACTGTTCTGCCTGCGGTTATGGAACCCCTACCTGTCCCAGACCTGCTGTTTTCAACTCTTAATGATCGGCTATGAAAAGCCAACTGAGATTTATTCCTGAGTATTATTTGACCATGCTTGTCACTTATGAACATTTTTGAACATCGTGGCATGGTTCTGTTATAATCTCCACCCGGCACAGCCAGAAGAGGACTGGCCACCCCTCATAGCCTGGTTCCTCTCTAGGTTTCTCCTAGGTTTTCGCCTTTCTAGGGAGTTTTTCCTAGCCACCGTGCTTCTACACCTGCATTACTAGCTGTTTGGGGTTTTAGGCTGGGTTTCTGTACAGCACTTCGAGATATTAGCTGATGTAAGAAGGGCTATATAAAATAAAATTGATTGATTGATTGATTGATTGATCGCTGCTAGCTGTCATCTTCATCTCAACTAATGTGCGTCTCGACGCGCTGCTGCCGGCCTCCTCCTTTTCCTCCTCTACCTGTACTGCCACTGCCTGGATCGGCTGATCAGGCTCATGTTTTCTTTCATTCACTGCTTTTCTCACATTGGCTAACAGAGATCGCCTTTTTTTTTCCACATACTGTAGGTATATTCTTCGAGATCTTTCTCTCTTTACGTGGATTCCTCGCGGGATATATTTTCAAACGAGGAAGCGCTGTGAGGCATTTTAACCAATCAGGTTGCCGGAAAGTGCCATTAAATGTCAGTAACCAATCGGATGTCAGTAAATGCCGGCTCTTTCAGCACTACGTCACAAAGGATATAGCCATGTATGGACTAGTAACGATCTGCTCCGGAAAACAAGCTGTTTAATGATATATGATTCAACATGGAGAGTTTGAAAAATAGCGGTTGAATTATATATGATTCAACATGGAGAGTTTGAAAAATAGCGGTTGAAGTTCTACATGAAACATGCTAACAAAAATGACATTTATGCTAGGTGTAGTTGACGGAGTTGGGATAAAATGATACAAATCAAGTATTTATATACATTATTGCCGATGTAATTGTACGTTTTATGAAAGTATCGAAGTTATAGTTCCAAAATATCCCAAAATCGGAACATTGAAAGATGGAAGCAAAATCACCATTTTTGCCTGTGGTGCCTGGCCTTAATATTTTACAATTGGTTTCGATTTATAATGTCCGATTATCAAATGGGCATGAACAGGGTCAGGGGAACAGCTCGACTAGTGAATGGAGGCTGCTTTCCTGCCTGTTTGTTTTTAGTTTTCAGTCATATGCTGTGTATACTCTGGTTATTTCACTCCAAAACCCCACCACTGTTTGAGGAGCAGGCAGCCTCTCGCTGCGCGACAGGTGATATTCCGCCCAAACTCTGTATGCCATGGGCTCTCCAACCCTGTTCCTGCAGCTACCCAGTGCTTCATTTGGGAAACCAGGTGGAATCTGTTTTGGATCATCAATAGTAACATGTTTTCACAAGGAAACGTATTTCACTAAACTATTGACAGCCCTTCTCTCTGCGCGCTCGCAAAAATGAATGATGGATAGAGGGGAGGAGATGGAAACGCACGGTGGTGAGATATTCTGTAGCTAAAGGTAATATGTCATCCTATTAATTATGAACATATTTGTTTTCTTCCTATTACTAGACTATATTAAAATATAATTCTGTAAACCGGAAGGCTAACTCTGTAAGCTGCCCTGCACAATCAATGAACCAACAGCATGGCCTGGGCCTATACGTTCTCTCCCAGACTCATGGATAGGAAGTGTGGAGTGTAACATAAGGTAACCAGTCCATCCAGTATGTATAATAATACAGTCATCACTCAAAGGACATTACTAGAATGTGTTTAATTGTGGAGTCAAGGCTAGACCAATTATGTACCGAAGACATCTTCAATCTTTTTTCATTTTTTAATGTTTTTCTGCCGTGTGTAATATGCAGTAGGCTATGTATTGTATAATGGTTCAAACATTATTTTATCATTCGTTTTTTTCGGGCTTGGTCTCATATATAGTCTATGTGTATACATAATATACAACATCCACAACAACCATGTTTTTCACTCAGTTTGAACCTGTTGAACTTCTTTCTTCAAATGGATCAATCACAGTGATGTGAGTTTTAAAAGCACGATACTGTTTTGTTTGATGTGATTTTTTCAGTTTTTGGTGTGTGAGAGAGAGAGAGAGAGAGAGAGAGAGAGAGAGAGATAGAGAGAGAGAGAGAGAGAGAGAGAGAGAGAGAGAGAGAGAGAGAGAGAGAGAGAGAGAGAGAGAGAGAGAGAGAGAGTTTGTGTACTGTGGGATTCTTTAATCAGTTTGGCTCATTGGACAGGTCAGAGTCTATGTTTTAAAGTTCTTGAGTGATTTTTGGCAATACACTGTAGATGTATGTGTTGCAGAGTAGAGAGTGTTCCAGAGTAGAGAGTGTTCCAGAGTAGAGAGTGTTCCAGAGTAGAGAGTGTTCCAGAGTAGAGAGTGTTCCAGAGTAGAGAGTGTTTCTGAGTAGAGAGTGTTCCAGAGTAGACAGTGTTCCAGAGTAGAGAGTGTTCCAGAGTAGAGTGTTCCAGAGTAGAGAGTGTTCCAGAGTAGAGAGTGTTCCAGAGTAGAGAGTGTTCCAGAGTGAGAGAGTGTTCCATGGTAGAGAGTGTTCCAGAGCAGAGAGTGTTCCAGAGTAGAGAGTGTTCCAGAGTAGAGTGTGTTCCAGAGTAGAGAGTGTTCCAGAGTAGAGAGTGTTCCAGAGTGAGAGAGTGTTCCATGGTAGAGAGTGTTCCAGAGCAGAGAGTGTTCCAGAGTAGAGAGTGTTCCAGAGTAGAGAGTGTTCCAGAGTAGAGAGTGTTCCAGAGTAGAGAGTGTTCCAGAGTAGAGTGTGTTCCAGAGTAGAGTGTTCCAGAGTAGAGAGGGTTCCAGAGCAGAGAGTGTTCCAGAGTAGAGAGTGTTCCAGAGTAGAGAGTGTTCCAGAGTAAAGTGTGTTCCAGAGTAGAGAGTGTTCCAGAGTGAGAGAGTGTTCCATGGTGGAGAGTGTTCCAGAGTAGAGAGTGTTCCATGGTAGAGAGTGTTCCAGAGTAGAGTGTGTCCCAGAGTAGAGAGTGTTTCTGAGTAGAGAGTGTTCCAGAGTAGACAGTGTTCCAGAGTAGAGAGTGTTCCAGAGTAGAGTGTTCCAGAGTAGAGAGTGTTCCAGAGTAGAGAGTGTTCAAGAGTAGAGTGTGTTTCTGAGTAGAGAGTGTTCCAGAGTAGACAGTGTTCCAGAGTAGAGAGTGTTCCAGAGTAGAGTGTTCCAGAGTAGAGTGTGTTCCAGAGTAGAGAGTGTTCCAGAGTAGAGTGTGTTCCAGAGTAGAGAGTGTTCCAGAGTAGAGAGTGTTCCAGAGTAGAGTGTGTTCCAGAGTAGAGAGTGTTCCATGGTAGAGAGTGTTCCAGAGTAGAGAGTGTTCCAGACTAGAGTGTGTTCCAGAGTAGAGAGTGTTTCTGAGTAGAGAGTGTTCCAGAGTAGACAGTGTTCCAGAGTAGAGAGTGTTCCAGAGTAGAGTGTTCCAGAGTAGAGAGTGTTCCAGAGTAGAGAGTGTTCAAGAGTAGAGTGTGTTCCAGAGTAGAGAGTGTTCCAGAGTGAGAGAGTGTTCCATGGTAGAGAGTGTTCCAGAGTAGAGAGTGTTCCATGGTAGAGAGTGTTCCAGAGTAGAGAGTGTTCCAGAGTAGAGTGTGTCCCAGAGTAGAGAGTGTTCCAGAGTAGAGAGTGTTCCAGAGTAGAGTGTGTTCCAGAGTAGAGAGTGTTCCAGAGTAGAGAGTGTTTCTGAGTAGAGAGTGTTCCAGAGTAGACAGTGTTCCAGAGTAGAGAGTGTTCCAGAGTAGAGTGTTCCAGAGTAGAGAGTGTTCCAGAGTAGAGAGTGTTCCAGAGTAGAGTGTGTTCCAGAGTGAGAGAGTGTTCCATGGTAGAGAGTGTTCCAGAGCAGAGAGTGTTCCAGAGTAGAGAGTGTTCCAGAGTAGAGTGTGTTCCAGAGTAGAGAGTGTTCCAGAGTAGAGAGTGTTCCAGAGTGAGAGAGTGTTCCATGGTAGAGAGTGTTCCAGAGCAGAGAGTGTTCCAGAGTAGAGAGTGTTCCAGAGTAGAGAGTTTTCCAGAGTAGAGAGTGTTCCAGAGTAGAGAATGTTCCAGAGTAGAGTGTGTTCCAGAGTAGAGTGTTCCAGAGTAGAGAGGGTTCCAGAGCAGAGAGTGTTCCAGAGTAGAGAGTGTTCCAGAGTAGAGTGTGTTCCAGAGTAGAGAGTTGTCCAGAGTGAGAGAGTGTTCCATGGTAGAGAGTGTTCCAGAGTAGAGAGTGTTCCATGGTAGAGAGTGTTCCAGAGTAGAGAGTGTTCCAGAGTAGAGTGTGTCCCAGAGTAGAGAGTGTTCCAGAGTAGAGAGTGTTCCAGAGTAGAGAGTGTTTCTGAGTAGAGAGTGTTCCAGAGTAGACAGTGTTCCAGAGTGAGAGAGTGTTCCAGAGTGAGAGAGTGTTCCAGAGTAGAGAGTGTTCCAGAGTAGATAGTGTTCCTGAGTAGAGAGTGTTCCAGAGTAGAGAGTGTTCCAGAGTAGAGAGTGTTTCTGAGTAGAGAGTGTTCCAGAGTAGACAGTGTTCCAGAGTGAGAGAGTGTTCCAGAGTGAGAGAGTGTTCCAGAGTAGAGAGTGTTCCAGAGTAGATCGTTTTCCTGAGTAGAGAGTGTTCCAGAGTGAGAGAGTGTTCCATGGTAGAGAGTGTTCCAGAGTAGATAGTGTTCCAGAGTAGAGAGTGTTCCAGAGTAGAGAGTGTTCCAGAGTAGAGAGTGTTCCAGAGTAGAGAGTGTTCCTGAGTAGAGAGTGTTCCAGAGTGAGAGAGTGTTCCATGGTAGAGAGTGTTCCAGAGTAGAGAGTGTTCCAGAGTAGAGAGTGTTCCAGAGTAGAGAGTGTTCCAGAGTGAGAGAGTGTTCCAGAGTAGAGAGTGTTCCAGAGTAGAGAGTGTTCCAGAGTAGAGAGTGTTCCAGAGTGAGAGAGTGTTCCATGGTAGAGAGTGTTCCATGGTAGAGAGTGTTCCATGGTAGAGAGTGTTCCAGAGTAGAGAGTGTTCCAGAGTAGAGAGTGTTCCAGAGTAGAGAGTGTTCCAGAGTAGAGAGTGTTCCAGAGTAGAGAGTGTTCCAGAGTGAGAGAGTGTTCCATGGTAGAGAGTGTTCCATGGTAGAGAGTGTTCCAGAGTAGAGAGTGTTCCAGAGTAGAGAGTGTTCCAGAATAGAGAGTGTTCCAGAGTAAACAGTGTTCCAGAGTAGAGAGTGTTCCAGAGTAGAGAGTGTTCCTGAGTAGAGAGTGTTCCAGAGTGAGAGAGTGTTCCATGGTAGAGAGTGTTCCAGAGTAGAGAGTGTTCCAGAGTAGAGAGTGTTCCAGAGTAGAGAGTGTTCCAGAGTAGAGAGTGTTCCAGAGTAGAGAGTGTTCCAGAGTAGAGAGTGTTCCAGAGTAGAGAGTGTTTCTGAGTAGAGAGTGTTCCAGAGTAGACAGTGTTCCAGAGTAGAGAGTGTTCCAGAGTAGAGAGTGTCCCAGAGTAGAGAGTGTTCCAGAGTAGAGAGTGTTCCAGAGTAGAGTGTGTTCCAGAGTAGAGAGTGTTCCAGAGTGAGAGAGTGTTCCATGGTAGAGAGTGTTCCAGAGCAGAGAGTGTTCCAGAGTAGAGAGTGTTCCAGAGTAGAGAGTGTTCCAGAGTAGAGAGTGTTCCAGAGTAGAGAGTGTTCCAGAGTAGAGTGTGTTCCAGAGTAGAGAGTGTTCCAGAGTAGAGAGTGTTCAAGAGTAGAGAGTGTTCCAGAGTAGAGAGTGTTCCAGAGTAGAGAGTGTTCCAGAGTAGAGTGTGTTCCAGAGTAGAGAGTGTTCCAGAGTGAGAGAGTGTTCCATGGTAGAGAATGTTCCAGAGTAGAGAGTGTTCCATGGTAGAGAGTGTTCCAGAGTAGAGAGTGTTCCAGAGTAGAGTGTGTCCCAGAGTAGAGAGTGTTCCAGAGTAGAGAGTGTTCCAGAGTAGAGTGTGTTCCAGAGTAGAGAGTGTTCCAGAGTAGAGAGTGTTCCAGAGTAGAGAGTGTTCCAGAGCAGAGAGTGTTCCTGAGTAGAGAGTGTTCCAAATTAGAGAGTGTTCCAGAGAAGAGAGTGTTCCAGAGTAGAGAGTGTTCCAGAGTAGAGAGTGTTCTAGGGTAGAGAGTGTTCCAGAGTAGAGAGTGTTCCAGAGTAGAGAGTGTTCCAGAGTAGAGAGTTTTCCAGAGTGAGAGAGTGTTCCATGGTAAAGAGTGTTCCAGAGTAGAGATTGTTCCATGGTAGAGAGTGTTCCAGAGTAGAGAGTGTTCCAGAGTAGAGTGTGTTCCAGAGTAGAGAGTGTTCCAGAGTAGAGAGTGTTCCAGAGTAGAGAGTGTTCCAGAGTAGAGAGTGTTCCAGAGTAGTGAGTGTTCCAGAGTAGAGAGTGTTCCAGAGTGAGAAAGTGTTCCATGGTAGAGAGTGTTCCAGAGTAGAGAGTGTTCCATGGTAGAGAGTGTTCCAGAGTAGAGAGTGTTCCAGAGTAGAGTGTGTTCCAGAGTAGAGAGTGTTCCAGAGTAGAGAGTGTTCCAGAGTGAGAGAGTGTTCCATGGTAGAGAGTGTTCCAGAGTAGAGAGTGTTCCAGAGTAGAGAGTGTTACAGAGTACAGAGTGTTCCAGAGTAGAGAGTGTTCCAGAGTAGAGAGTGTTCCAGAGTACATGTTGTTCCAGAGTGAGAGAGTGTTCCATGGTAGAGAGTGTTCCAGAGTAGAGAGTGTTCCAGGGTAGAGAGTGTTCCAGAGTAGAGAGTGTTTCAGAGTAGAGAGTGTTCCAGAGTAGAGAGTGTTCCATGGTAGAGAGTGTTCCAGAGTAGAGAGTGTTCCAGAGTAGAGAGTGTTCCATAGTAGAGAGTGTTCCAGAGTAGAGCGTGTTCCAGAGTAGAGAGTGTTCCAGAGTAGACAGTGTTCCAGGGTAGAGAGTGTTCCATGGAAGAGAGTGTTCCAGAGTAGAGAGTGTTCCAGAGTAGACAGTGTTCCATAGTAGACAGTGTTCCAGAGTAGAGTGTGTTCCAGAGTAGAGAGTGTTCCAGAGTAGAGAGTGTTCCAGAGTAGAGAGTGTTCCAGAGTAGAGAGTGTTCCAGAGTAGAGAGTGTTCCATAGTAGAGAGTGTTCCAGAGTAGAGAGTGATCCAGAGTAGAGAGTGTTCCAGAGTACAGAGTGTTCCAGAGTAGAGAGTTCCAGAGTAGAGAGTTTTCCAGAGAAGATAGTGTTCCAGAGTAGAGAGTGTTCCATGGTAGAGAGTGTTCCAGAGTAGAGAGTGTTCCAGAGTAGAGTGTGTTCCAGAGTAGAGAGTGTTCCAGAGTAGAGAGTGTTCCAGAGTAGAGAGTGTTCCAGAGTAGAGAGTGTTCCAGAGTAGAGAGTGTTCCAGAGTAGAGTGTGTTCCAGAGTAGAGAGTGTTCCAGAGTGAGAGAGTGTTCCATGGTATAGAATGTTCCAGAGTAGAGAGTGGTCCATTGTAGAGAGTGTTCCAGAGTAGAGAGTGTTCCAGAGTAGAGTGTGTCCCAGAGTAGAGAGTGTTCCAGAGTAGAGAGTGTTCCAGAGTAGAGTGTGTTCCAGAGTAGAGAGTGTTCCAGAGTAGAGAGTGTTCCAGAGTAGAGAGTGTTCCAGAGCAGAGAGTGTTCCTGAGTAGAGAGTGTTCCAAAGTAGAGACTGTTCCAGAGTAGAGAGTGTTCCAGAGTAGAGAGTGTTCCAGAGTAGAGAGTGTTCTAGGGTAGAGAGTGTTCCAGAGTAGAGAGTGTTCCAGAGTAGAGAGTGTTCCAGAGTAGAGAGTGTTCCAGAGTGAGAGAGTGTTCCATGGTAAAGAGTGTTCCAGAGTAGAGAGTGTTCCATGGTAGAGAGTGTTCCAGAGTAGAGAGTGTTCCAGAGTAGAGAGTGTTCCAGAGTAGAGAGTGTTCCAGAGTAGAGAGTGTTCCAGAGTGAGAGAGTGTTCCATGGTAGAGAGTGTTCCAGAGTAGAGAGTGTTCCATGGTAGAGAGTGTTCCAGAGTAGAGAGTGTTCCAGAGTAGAGAGTTTTCCATGGTAGAGAGTGTTCCAGAGTAGAGAGTGTTCCAGGGTAGAGAGTGTTCCATGGAAGAGAGTGTTCCAGAGTAGAGAGTGTTCCAGAGTAGAGTGTGTTCCAGAGTAGAGAGTGTTCCAGAGTAGAGAGTGTTCCAGAGTAGAGAGTTTTCCAGAGTAGAGAGTGTTCCAGAGTAGAGAGTGTTCCATAGTAGAGAGTGTTCCAGAGTAGAGAGTGTTCCAGAGTAGAGAGTGTTCCAGAGTAGAGAGTGTTCCAGAGTAGAGAGTGTTCCAGAGTAGAGAGTGTTTCAGAGTAGAGAGTGTTCCAGAGTAGAGAGTGTTCCATGGTAGAGAGTGTTCCAGAGTAGAGAGTGTTCCAGGGTAGAGAGTGTTCCATGGAAGAGAGTGTTCCAGAGTAGAGAGTGTTCCAGAGTAGAGTGTGTTCCAGAGTAGAGAGTGTTCCAGAGTAGAGAGTGTTCCAGAGTAGAGAGTTTTCCAGAGTAGAGAGTGTTCCAGAGTAGAGAGTGTTCCAGAGTAGAGAGTGTTCCAGAGTGTGAGAGTGTTTCATGGTAGAGAGTGTTCCAGAGTAGAGAGTGTTCCATGGTAGAGAGTGTTCCAGAGTAGAGAATTTTCCAGAGTAGAGAGTGTTCCAGAGTAGAGAGTGTTCCAGAGTACATGGTGTTCCAGAGTGAGAGAGTGTTCCATGGTAGAGAGTGTTCCAGAGTAGAGAGTGTTCCAGAGTAGAGAGTGTTCCAGGGTAGAGAGTGTTCCAGAGTAGAGAGTGTTCCAGAGTAGAGAGTGTTCCAGAGTAGAGAGTGTTCCAGGGTAGAGAGTGTTCCAGAGTAGAGAGTGTTCCAGGGTAGAGAGTGTTCCATGGAAGAGAGTGTTCCAGAGTAGAGAGTGTTCCAGAGTAGACAGTGTTCCATAGTAGACAGTGTTCCAGAGTAGAGTGTGTTCCAGAGTAGAGAGTGTTCCAGAGTAGAGAGTGTTCCAGAGTAGAGAGTGTTCCAGAGTAGAGAGTGTTCCAGAGTAGAGAGTGTTCCATAGTAGAGAGTGTTCCAGAGTAGAGAGTGTTCCAGAGTAGAGAGTGTTCCAGAGTACAGAGTGTTCCAGAGTAGAGAGTTCCAGAGTAGAGAGTTTTCCAGAGAAGATAGTGTTCCAGAGTAGAGAGTGTTCCATGGTAGAGAATGTTCCAGAGTATAGTGTTCCAGAGTAGAGAGTGTTCCAGAGTAGAGAGACCCACAGTAGCAACTGTAATTGAGTACTGACAGTGTCTGCTGTGGCAGGTGGGAAGGTGCAAGTTATCTCAATGTTCTAATCTCTCAATGTTCATCTCAAAGTGCACCAAATTCCTTCATGTATCTGTTGAAATGCCCTGGACCCCCACACTGGCTTTTTCTTCAAATCCTAGAAAAGCCCCTGGACAGGCCTCACTCCACTCACAGATACAACCACCACCACCGACTACCACTACTGTTACCTCTGGGAGAGAGGAATTGCTACCCCTGGGGATAGAGGAGCTGCTACCCCTGGGGAGAGAGGAGCTGCTACCCCTGGGGAGAGAGGAGCTGATACCCCTGGGGAGAGAGAAGCTGCTACCCCTGGGGAGAGAGGAGCTGTTACCCCTGCGGAGAGAGGAGCTGCTACCCCTGGGGAGAGAGGAGCTGTTACCCCTGGGGAGAGAGGAGCTGTTACCCCTGGGGAGAGAGGAGCTGCTACCCCTGGGGAGAGAGGAGCTGATACCCCTGGGGAGAGAGGAGCTGTTACCCCTGGGGAGAGAGGAGCTGCTACCCCTGGGGAGAGAGGAGCTGTTACCCCTGGGGAGAGAGGAGCTGCTACCCCTGGGGAGAGAGGAGCTGATACCCCTGGGGAGAGAAGAGCTGCAACGAAGAGAGACTGCAACCCTGCTCGGGAAGAGCTTAACGATTGGTGATTGTTGGGGCACATTTGGCTGGAGCTTCAGTGATGAAGACTGCTGATGTTTCACAATGTGCCATGGCCGTCTCAGTAACATTTACATTTACATTTTAGTCATTTAGCAGACGCTCTTATCCAGAGCGACTTACAGTTAGTGAGTGCATACATTATTTTTTGTATTTTTCATACTGGCCCCCGTGGGAATCAAACCCACAACCCTGGCGTTGCAAACGCCATGCTCTACCAACTGAGCTACATCCCTGCCGGCCATTCCCTCCCCTACCCTGGACGACGCTGGGCCAATTGTGCGCCGCCCCATGGGTCTCCCGGTCGAGGCAGGCTACGACAGAGCCTGGATTCAAACCAGGATCTCTAGTGGCACAGCTAGCACTGCGATGCAGTGCCTTAGACCACTGCGCCACTCGGGAGGTTAACCAGGTCTCAACCCAATTTAACACTGATGGTAGATTCTGGAGCGGCGCCTGAGACAGAGTTTTCCACCACCATCAACAAAGCACCAAATGATGGAATTCCTTGTGGAGGAATGATGTCACATCATTGTGACACATCTACACCAAGGAGTATTGTTCTGGTGGCTCCTGGTGGCAAAACGCCCTGTTAAGACACTATGTTGGTGTTTCCTTTATTTTGGCAGTTACCTGTAGGTGTATGTCACTCATCACTGCAATCCATCTGTTCTTGTACTTTATGCTGCTCTACATTGACATAGACTTCACACAGTCATGTCTCTTACATACATTCTAATGACTCAAATTAATTAGTTAGTACTGAAATGTAATATTTCTTGGAACTTATGAGTCATGGAAATGTTTCTGTACATGTCTGTTTTATTTAGTCAATTAGTTATTTGTTCCATTGGTTGGCTGTGTGTGTATCTGCACGTGTGTGTGTGGAGTGAGAGAGAGAGAGAGAGAGAGAGAGAGAGAGAGAGAGAGAGAGAGAGAGAGAGAGAGAGAGAGAGAGAGAGAGAGAGAGAGAGAGAGAGAGAGAGAAAGAGAGAGAGAGAGAGAGAGAGAGAGAGAGAGAGAGAGAGAGAGAGACAGAGAGAGAGAGAGAGAGAGAGGACAGAGAGAGAGAGAGAGAGAGAAGAGAGAGAGAGAGAGAGATGAGAGAGAGAGAGAGAGGGAGAGAGAGAGAGAGAGAGAGAGAGAGAGAGAGAGAGAGAGAGAGAGAGAAATGAGTTGAGCAAACGAAAGTAACTTTTCGACGACCGAATGATTATTTTAGACTCTGCTTCTGTTCAGAGAGAGATACAAGGTAAGACGACGATTGTTATGTGTATTAATATAGTTGATGATATTGTTATGTGTATTAATGTAGTTTATGATATTGTTATGATATTAATATAGTTGATGATATTGTTATGTGTATTAATATAGTTGATGATATTGTTATGTGTATTAATATAGTTGATGATATTATATGTATTCATATAGTTGATGATATTGTTATGATATTAATATAGTTGATGATATTGTTATGTGTATTAATATAGTTGATGATATTGTTATGTGTATTAATATAGTTGATGATATTGTTATGTGTATTAATATAGTTGATGATATTGTTATGTGTATTCATATAGTTGATGATATTGTTATGTGTATTAATATAGTTGATGATATTGTTATGTGTATTAATATAGTTGATGATATTGTTATGTGTATTAATATAGTTGATGATATTGTTATGTGTATTAATATAGTTGATGATATTGTTATGTGTATTCATATAGTTGATGATATTGTTATAGTGTTATAATAGGCCTACTCTCCTTAACATGTTTTGGATATAAATTAGATGCGTGGGGTGAATTAGTTCTGTTTCCATCTGAGTGCCCCAGGGTGATCGCTCCTACACTATCTAGAATCTAAAAGGGTTATTTGGCTGTCCCCATATGAGAACCCTTTGTAGAACACTTTTTGGTACTAGGTAGAATCCTTTCCACAGAGGGTTT
>NC_139989.1:83741462-83936462 GCF_964263955.1 Coregonus lavaretus
TCAAGAACACAAAGAAACAGGGCTACGTTCAAGAACACAAAGAAACAGGGCTACGTTCAAGAACACAAAGAAACAGGGCTACGTTCAAGAACACAAAGAAACAGGGCTACGTTCAAGAACACAAAGAAACAGGGCTACGTTCAAGAACACAAAGAAACAGGGCTACGTTCAAGAACACAAAGAAACAGGGCTACGTTCAAGAACACAAAGAAACAGGGCTACGTTCAAGAACACAAAGAAACAGGGCTACGTTCAAGAACACAAAGAAACAGGGCTACGTTCAAGAACACAAAGAAACAGGGCTACGTTCAAGAACACAAAGAAACAGGGCTACGTTCAAGAACACAAAGAAACAGGGCTACGTTCAAGAACACAAAGAAACAGGGCTACGTTCAAGAACACAAAGAAACAGGGCTACGTTCAAGAACACAAAGAAACAGGGCTACGTTCAAGAACACAAAGAAACAGGGCTACGTTCAAGAACACAAAGAAACAGGGCTACGTTCAAGAACACAAAGAAACAGGGCTACGTTCAAGAACACAAAGAAACAGGGCTACGTTCAAGAACACAAAGAAACAGGGCTACGTTCAAGAACACAAAGAAACAGGGCTACGTTCAAGAACACAAAGAAACAGGGCTACGTTCAAGAACACAAAGAAACAGGGCTACGTTCAAGAACACAAAGAAACAGGGCTACGTTCAAGAACACAAAGAAACAGGGCTACGTTCAAGAACACAAAGAAACAGGGCTACGTTCAAGAACACAAAGAAACAGGGCTACGTTCAAGAACACAAAGAAACAGGGCTACGTTCAAGAACACAAAGAAACAGGGCTACGTTCAAGAACACAAAGAAACAGGGCTACGTTCAAGAACACAAAGAAACAGGGCTACGTTCAAGAACACAAAGAAACAGGGCTACGTTCAAGAACACAAAGAAACAGGGCTACGTTCAAGAACACAAAGAAACAGGGCTACGTTCAAGAACACAAAGAAACAGGGCTACGTTCAAGAACACAAAGAAACAGGGCTACGTTCAAGAACACAAAGAAACAGGGCTACGTTCAAGAACACAAAGAAACAGGGCTACGTTCAAGAACACAAAGAAACAGGGCTACGTTCAAGAACACAAAGAAACAGGGCTACGTTCAAGAACACAAAGAAACAGGGCTACGTTCAAGAACACAAAGAAACAGGGCTACGTTCAAGAACACAAAGAAACAGGGCTACGTTCAAGAACACAAAGAAACAGGGCTACGTTCAAGAACACAAAGAAACAGGGCTACGTTCAAGAACACAAAGAAACAGGGCTACGTTCAAGAACACAAAGAAACAGGGCTACGTTCAAGAACACAAAGAAACAGGGCTACGTTCAAGAACACAAAGAAACAGGGCTACGTTCAAGAACACAAAGAAACAGGGCTACGTTCAAGAACACAAAGAAACAGGGCTACGTTCAAGAACACAAAGAAACAGGGCTACGTTCAAGAACACAAAGAAACAGGGCTACGTTCAAGAACACAAAGAAACAGGGCTACGTTCAAGAACACAAAGAAACAGGGCTACGTTCAAGAACACAAAGAAACAGGGCTACGTTCAAGAACACAAAGAAACAGGGCTACGTTCAAGAACACAAAGAAACAGGGCTACGTTCAAGAACACAAAGAAACAGGGCTACGTTCAAGAACACAAAGAAACAGGGCTACGTTCAAGAACACAAAGAAACAGGGCTACGTTCAAGAACACAAAGAAACAGGGCTACGTTCAAGAACACAAAGAAACAGGGCTACGTTCAAGAACACAAAGAAACAGGGCTACGTTCAAGAACACAAAGAAACAGGGCTACGTTCAAGAACACAAAGAAACAGGGCTACGTTCAAGAACACAAAGAAACAGGGCTACGTTCAAGAACACAAAGAAACAGGGCTACGTTCAAGAACACAAAGAAACAGGGCTACGTTCAAGAACACAAAGAAACAGGGCTACGTTCAAGAACACAAAGAAACAGGGCTACGTTCAAGAACACAAAGAAACAGGGCTACGTTCAAGAACACAAAGAAACAGGGCTACGTTCAAGAACACAAAGAAACAGGGCTACGTTCAAGAACACAAAGAAACAGGGCTACGTTCAAGAACACAAAGAAACAGGGCTACGTTCAAGAACACAAAGAAACAGGGCTACGTTCAAGAACACAAAGAAACAGGGCTACGTTCAAGAACACAAAGAAACAGGGCTACGTTCAAGAACACAAAGAAACAGGGCTACGTTCAAGAACACAAAGAAACAGGGCTACGTTCAAGAACACAAAGAAACAGGGCTACGTTCAAGAACACAAAGAAACAGGGCTACGTTCAAGAACACAAAGAAACAGGGCTACGTTCAAGAACACAAAGAAACAGGGCTACGTTCAAGAACACAAAGAAACAGGGCTACGTTCAAGAACACAAAGAAACAGGGCTACGTTCAAGAACACAAAGAAACAGGGCTACGTTCAAGAACACAAAGAAACAGGGCTACGTTCAAGAACACAAAGAAACAGGGCTACGTTCAAGAACACAAAGAAACAGGGCTACGTTCAAGAACACAAAGAAACAGGGCTACGTTCAAGAACACAAAGAAACAGGGCTACGTTCAAGAACACAAAGAAACAGGGCTACGTTCAAGAACACAAAGAAACAGGGCTACGTTCAAGAACACAAAGAAACAGGGCTACGTTCAAGAACACAAAGAAACAGGGCTACGTTCAAGAACACAAAGAAACAGGGCTACGTTCAAGAACACAAAGAAACAGGGCTACGTTCAAGAACACAAAGAAACAGGGCTACGTTCAAGAACACAAAGAAACAGGGCTACGTTCAAGAACACAAAGAAACAGGGCTACGTTCAAGAACACAAAGAAACAGGGCTACGTTCAAGAACACAAAGAAACAGGGCTACGTTCAAGAACACAAAGAAACAGGGCTACGTTCAAGAACACAAAGAAACAGGGCTACGTTCAAGAACACAAAGAAACAGGGCTACGTTCAAGAACACAAAGAAACAGGGCTACGTTCAAGAACACAAAGAAACAGGGCTACGTTCAAGAACACAAAGAAACAGGGCTACGTTCAAGAACACAAAGAAACAGGGCTACGTTCAAGAACACAAAGAAACAGGGCTACGTTCAAGAACACAAAGAAACAGGGCTACGTTCAAGAACACAAAGAAACAGGGCTACGTTCAAGAACACAAAGAAACAGGGCTACGTTCAAGAACACAAAGAAACAGGGCTACGTTCAAGAACACAAAGAAACAGGGCTACGTTCAAGAACACAAAGAAACAGGGCTACGTTCAAGAACACAAAGAAACAGGGCTACGTTCAAGAACACAAAGAAACAGGGCTACGTTCAAGAACACAAAGAAACAGGGCTACGTTCAAGAACACAAAGAAACAGGGCTACGTTCAAGAACACAAAGAAACAGGGCTACGTTCAAGAACACAAAGAAACAGGGCTACGTTCAAGAACACAAAGAAACAGGGCTACGTTCAAGAACACAAAGAAACAGGGCTACGTTCAAGAACACATAGAAACAGGGCTACGTTCAAGAACACAAAGAAACAGGGCAACGTTCAAGAACACAAAGAAACAGGGCTACGTTCAAGAACACAAAGAAACAGGGCTACGTTCAAGAACACAAAGAAACAGGGCTACGTTCAAGAACACAAAGAAACAGGGCTACGTTCAAGAACACAAAGAAACAGGGCTACGTTCAAGAACACAAAGAAACAGGGCTACGTTCAAGAACACAAAGAAACAGGGCTACGTTCAAGAACACAAAGAAACAGGGCTACGTTCAAGAACACAAAGAAACAGGGCTACGTTCAAGAACACAAAGAAACAGGGCTACGTTCAAGAACACAAAGAAACAGGGCTACGTTCAAGAACACAAAGAAACAGGGCTACGTTCAAGAACACATAGAAACAGGGCTACGTTCAAGAACACAAAGAAACAGGGCAACGTTCAAGAACACTAAGAAACAGGGCTACGTTCAAGAACACAAAGAAACAGGGCTACGTTCAAGAACACAAAGAAACAGGGCTACGTTCAAGAACACAAAGAAACAGGGCTACGTTCAAGAACACAAAGAAACAGGGCTACGTTCAAGAACACAAAGAAACAGGGCTACGTTCAAGAACACAAAGAAACAGGGCTACGTTCAAGAACACAAAGAAACAGGGCTACGTTCAAGAACACAAAGAAACAGGGCTACGTTCAAGAACACAAAGAAACAGGGCTACGTTCAAGAACACAAAGAAACAGGGCTACGTTCAAGAACACAAAGAAACAGGGCTACGTTCAAGAACACAAAGAAACAGGGCTACGTTCAAGAACACAAAGAAACAGGGCTACGTTCAAGAACACATAGAAACAGGGCTACGTTCAAGAACACAAAGAAACAGGGCAACGTTCAAGAACACAAAGAAACAGGGCTACGTTCAAGAACACAAAGAAACAGGGCTACGTTCAAGAACACAAAGAAACAGGGCTACGTTCAAGAACACAAAGAAACAGGGCTACGTTCAAGAACACAAAGAAACAGGGCTACGTTCAAGAACACAAAGAAACAGGGCTACGTTCAAGAACACAAAGAAACAGGGCTACGTTCAAGAACACAAAGAAACAGGGCTACGTTCAAGAACACAAAGAAACAGGGCTACGTTCAAGAACACAAAGAAACAGGGCTACGTTCAAGAACACAAAGAAACAGGGCTACGTTCAAGAACACAAAGAAACAGGGCTACGTTCAAGAACACAAGGTGAACTGAGAAAATTAAATACAGAACCTTACATTGATTACATAGATCACACAGAAGAGAGGTTAATATGTTAATTAAACTATGTTTTCTAGGTGGAAGGTTTACCCTGTGTATGAGATTAAAATGTATCAGCTGATGATTAGGATTGTTAGATGAACCCACTAAGTTCCTGATGAACTCAACTGGTGAGCCTCTTTAGCAGCTAGTTCCATGGACACACTGATTTCAATGTCCTTTGCCAAGGTCAGATGACTTTCAGTCAACAGTCTCTTTTGTGTAGCTTCACTCCGTAGCCCACATACTAGTCTGTCTCTAATGATGTCATTTAGAACAGCATTAAACTCAGTGTTCTGATAGTTTCTTTAATGCAGCAGCAAACATTGTTACTGATTCTCCCTCTTCCTGGTGTCTCCTGTGGAACCTGAACCTTTCAGCATTAACTAGTGGTTCTTGTGAAAAATGTCCTTTAAGTATCTCCACAATATCCCCATACGTCTTATTACCTGTTCTGACTGGCTGTAGCAGGCTGCCTAGTAAATTAAATGTCTTTGGCCCCATTACACTAAAACATGTAGGCACAATGTTGTCCTCATCCATGTCATTTACAAGAACAAATTATTCAAACCGTTCTGTATATGAGCTCCACTGCTCAATACTTTTATCAAACTTTCCAATGTTTCCATCAATTCATTTCTCAATAAGTTCCTGATTGTCACTCACTTCAATATTGTCCTCAACCAAAGCAATATTTTCCTCAGTCACGTGATCTTCATTCACTTCACTCACTGACGTTTCCTCCTAAGTTCACTCATTTAGCAGTTTTAAATAAAAGGTTTGTCTTCACAGTTGAATAAATGTCCTATCCTTGAATCACTTTATATTCCTCCTTTTTAATCACGTTGTTTTCCTGTTTAAATGTCCATCTCGAGTCCTTTTCTGCCGTCCATGACAATGTTAACTCCAGTGGTGGAAAAAGTACCCTATTGTCATACTTGAGTAAAAGTAAAGATACCTTAATAGAAAATGACTCAAGTAAAAGTGAAAGTCACCCAGTAAAATACTACTTGAGTAAAAGTCTAAAAGTATTTGGTTTTAAATATACTTAAGTATGAAAAGTAAATGTAATTGCTAAAATATACTAAAGTATCAAAAGTAAAAGTACAAGTATAAATCATTTCAAATTCCTTACATAAAGCAAACCAGACAATTTTCTTGTTTTTAAAATGTACATTCAGCCAGAGGCACACTCCAACACTCAGAGAATTTACAAACAAAGCATTTGTGTTTAGTGAGTCTGCCAGATCAGAGGCAGTAGGGATTTTCTCTTGATAAGTGCGTGAATTGGACCATTTTCTGTCCTGCTAAGCATTCAAAATGTAACGAGTACTTTTGGGTGTCAGGGAAAATGTATGGAGTAAAAAGTACATTATTTTCTTTAGGAATGTAGTGAAGTAAAAGTAGTCAAAAATATAAATAGTAAAGTCAAGTACAGATACCCCAAAAAAACTACTTAAGTAGTACTTTAAAGTATTTTTACTTGAGTACTTTAAACCACTGGTTAACTCTCTTTCTTAGCTAGCTGGACTATGCACTTGCCTCTGCTATCAATACACTGTGCTAACATTAGCCTAGACTGTACCACAGAAAATAACAGTTTTAAACAGTTATAAAAACACACTTCTTCGAGACAGAATAGTTCCTGTAGATTCAGACTTACTCATTGCCAATCTTTTGTTATGTCTCGTGGGTTTCATAACCACGTCTGTATAACAATTCAATAATGATGAGACGGGAGACAGGAATCAGTTCAACCATTTATCTGGAACGTGATCATCTCAACACATACAAACCCCCATGATGCTCTGCGGCACAACCCCAATATACAACAAATACATAGATAAGTAAATGGACACAAAACAAAACTCATAGAGGAATTTAAATGTTCATTTCTAGAAAGTAGGGCCATGGGATAGGGTCAGAAAGGTCAGCATGTTTGATAACTGGTTACAGAGGTGACATAACAAGCATAAGGTCCATTATAACACAGTGAAGTAGAGGTCGGAGCTAAAAGCAGACATGGACAGTGAGACGGTGTGAGGAGGTCAGGGGTGAAACACTAGATCAGGACAGGTAGAAATGGCAGGGCTGGAAATAGACACAGAGACACATTCTGATCATGGCTCAGACCTGACCTGAGACACCCAAACAGAAGATGCCATAGCAAAGTCCTGTCCAGTAGGCTATATGGGATTTCCTTTCATCAAAATCCAACACATGGAAATGTGTCCAGTGTGTGTGTGTCCAGTGTGTGTTTGTCCAGTGTGTGTGTGTGTGTGTGTGTGTGTCCTGTGTGTGTTCAATGTGTGTGTGTCCAGTATATGTGTGTGTTCAGTGTCAGTGTATGTGTGTGTTCAGTGTGTGAGTGTGTGTGTGTCCAGTGTGTGTCTGTCAGGTGTGTGTGTGTGTGTGTGTGTGTGTGTGTGTGTGTGTGTGTGTGTATGTCCAGTGTGTGTGTGTGTTCAGTGTGTGTTCTGTGTGTGTGGATGCGTGTCCAGTGTGTGTGTGTGTCCAGTGTGTGTGTGTGTCCAGTGTGTGTGTGTGTGTGTGTTCAGCGTGTGTGTTCAGTGTGTGTGTGTATCCAGCGTGTATGTTTAGTGAGTGTGTGTTCAGTGTGTGTGTGTGTGTGTGTGTGTGTGTTCAGTGTGTGTGTGTCCAGTGTGTGTGTGTGTGTGTGTGTGTGTGTCCATTTTGTTTGTGTATCCAGTGTGTGTGTCCAGTGTGTGTGTGAGTGTGTGTGTGTGTTCAGTGTGTGTGTGTGTTCAGTGTGTGTGTGTGTCCAGTGTGTGTGTGTCCAGTGTGTGTATGTGTGTGTGTGTGTCCAGTGTGTGTGTGTGGATGCGTGTCCAGTGTGTGTGTGTCCAGTGTCTGTGTGTGTCCAGTGTGTGTGTGTCCAGTGTGTGTGTGTGTGTGTTCAGTGTGTGTGTGTGTGTGTGTGTGTGTGTGTTCAGCGTGTGTGTGTTCAGTGTGTGTGTGTATCTAGCGTGTATGTTTAGTGTGTGTGTGTCCAGTGTGTATGTGTGTGTGTGTGTGTGTGTTCAGCGTGTGTGTGTTCAGTGTGTGTGTGTCCAGTGTCCAGTGTGTGTGTGTGTGTGATCAGTGTGTGTGTGTCCATTGTGTTTGTGTTTCCAGTGTGTGTGTCCAGTGTGTGTGTGTGTGTGTGTGTGTGTGTTCAGTGTGTGTGTGTGTTCAGTGTGTGTGTGTGTCCAGTGTGTGTGTGTCCAGTGTGTGTGTGTCCAGTGTGTGTGTGTGTGTGTGTGTCCAGTGTGTGTGTGTGTCCAGTGTGTGTGTGTGCGTGTCCAGTGTGTGTGTCAGGTGTGTATGTGTGTGTGTGTCCAGTGTGTGTGTGTGTGTCCAGTGTGTGTGTCCTGTGTGTGTGTGTGTCAGGTGTGTGTGTCCTGTGTGTATGTGTGTGTGTCTCCAATGTGAGTGTGTGTTTGTGTGTGTCTAGTGTGTGTGTGTCCAGCGTATGTGTGTGTCCAGTGTGTGTGAGTGTGTGTGTAAGTGTGTGTGTGTCCAGTGTCTGTGTGTGTGTCCAGTGTGTGTGAGTGTGTGTGTCCAGTGTGTGTGTGTGTGTGTGTGTGTAAGTGTGTATGTGTGTTTGTCCAGTGTGTGTGAGTGTGTGTGTCCAGTGTGTGTGAGTCCTGTGTGTGTGTGTGTCCTGTGTGTGTGTGTCCAGTGTGTGTGTGTCCAGCGTATGTGTGTGTGTCCAGTGTGTGTGTCCAGTGTGTGTGTGTGTGTGTGTGTGTGTGTGTCCAGTGTGTGTGTGGCCAGTGTGTATGTGTGTGGGTCCAGTGTGAGTGTGTGTGTGTGTCCAGCGTATGTGTGTGTGTCCAGTGTGTGTGTGTGTGTTTGTGTGTGTCCAGTGTGTGTGTGTGTGTGTCCAGTGTGTGTGTGTGTCCTGTGTGTGTGTGTGTCCAGTGTGTGTGTGTGTGTCAAGTGTGAGTGTGTGTCCTGTGTTTGTGTGTGTCAGGTGTGTGTGTGTGTGTCCAGTGTGTGTGTGTCCAGTGTGTGTGTGTGTCCAGTGTGTGTGTGTGTCCAGTGTGTGTATCCAGTGTGTGTGTGTGTGTGTGTCCAGTGTGTGTGTATCCAGTGTGCGTGTGTATGTCCAGTGTGTGTGTGTGTGTGTGTGTGTGTGTGTGTTTGTGTGTGTCCAGTGTGTGTGTTCAGTGTGTGTTTGTGTGTACAGTGTGTGTGTGTGTGTACAGTGGGTGTTTGTGTGTGTGTGTTTAATGTGTTTGTGTGTGTGTGTTCCCAGTGTGTCCAGTGTGTGTGTGTGTGTGTGTGTCCAGTGTGTGTGTGTGTCAGTGTTACTATGGTTATTATTTACAGGGACACTGAGTCACCCTCAAACCAAACCCTAAACCCTGGATAGAGGGGCTCAGTGAATGTGGAGTGGAATGTGTTCAGGTGGGTCAGTGTGTCAGAGGAGACTCTGTAGAAGGACAGAGTGCCGGCTGGCCAGTCCAGATACACTCCTACTCTGTGGGAGCTGGAGGAGCGGACGTCTATGGTAGTGGACTTATTATTGTGCCAGGCAGAGTAACGGTTGAGGAGGCAGATCAGACTCCAGGACTTGTCATTCCATCCAATCCCAAAGTCATCACCCCCTCCTCTCCTGCTGATTCCTTTATATGTCACTCCTATACCAACCTCTATCCCACTCCACTCTACCTCCCAGTAACAGCGCCCAGTCAGACCCTCTCTACACAGCACCTGTCTACAGTCCTCAAATCTCTCTGGGTGATCAGGATACGGCTGCTCCTCTTCCCTACATGTCACCTTTCTGTTCTCCTCAGACAGAGAGAGGAGTCTGTTTACTGTGTTTGGGTCCAGTGTGAGATCACAGACATCTGATGGATGAAACCAGACACAATATTAGAAATCATCATCATTCACATTGGAATGTTAACTCACTTTTCACTAATTCATTTAATGTAGATGTTTCTAGGTATCAAAATGAGAAGTTAAGGTAACTTGAGACTTGTTGAATGATCATATGTTATACTGTATGGAAATATAAAACACACTTATTCCCATTAATCACACACACACACACACACACACACACACACACACATCCTGAATGCATGCATGAATACAAAAACACACATTTCTAAAGTAACACGAACACACCACACACACACACACACACATTGTCAAAGCAACTCTTAGTAAACTTTGGTGTCCCTGATTTCTGCTTCTGTAGAACTACATCTGATATTTAATATGACCAAGTAAGTAATGATGGTGGTCTTTGACTTTGACTTCACTTGAATTAAGACTTATTCTTAGTCACATTCTTCACAGCAGTCAATACTCACATTTTCTAAGTCCAGGTTTCATTGTGTTCTCTCCACCATGTTCCACACTGTAGCGGTAAGCAGAAGAACAGACAGTCATTGAGGGATACACCTGAACTCACACACACACACATACACACACACACACACACACACACACACACACACACACACACACACACACACACACACACACACACACACACACACATACACACTGTCAGTATATACACATACACACACAAACAAACACACACAAACACACAAATTGGACACACACACATACACACTGTCAGTGTCTGTGTTTGTCCAGTGTTTGTCCACTCTGTGTGTGTCCAATGTGTGTGTGTGTCCAGTGTGTGTGTGTGTGTGTGTGTGTGTGTGTGTGTGTGTGTCCAGTGTGTGTGTGTGTGTGTGTGTGTGTGTGTGTGTGTGTGTGTGTGTGTGTGTGTGTGTGTCTGTGTCCAGTGTGTGTGTGTGTGTGTGTCCAGTGTATGTGTCTGTGTGTCCAGTATGTGTGCGTGTGTCCAGTGTGTGTGTGTGTCCAGTGTGTGTGTGTGTGTATGTGTTCAGTGTGTATGTTTCCTTTGTGTATGTGTGTGTGTGTTTCCTTTGTGGGTGTCTCCAGTGTCTGTGTGAAAAGTGTGTGTCCATTGTGTGTGTGTGTTTGTGTGTGTCCAGTGTGAGTGTGTGTGTGTGTGTCTGTGTGTGTCCAGTGTGTGTGTGTGTGTGTGTGTACAGTGTGTGAACAGTGTGTGTGTCCAGTGTATATGTGTGTCCAGTGTGTGTGTGTGTGTCAAGTGTGTCCAGTGTGTGTGTGTGTGTGTGTATCCAGTGTGTGTCTGTGTGTGTCCAGTGTATATGTGTGTCCAGTGTGTGTGTGTGTGTGTCAAGTGTGTCCAGTGTGTGTGTGTGTGTGTGTGTGTGTCCAGTGTGTGTGTGTTTGTCCAGTGTGTGTGTGTCCAGTGTGTGTGTGTGTCCAGTGTGAGTGTGTGTGTGTCCAGTGTGTGTGTGTGTGTCCAGTGTGTGTGTTTGTTTCCTTTTTGTGTGTGTGTCCAGTGTGTGTTTGTGTGTGTGTGTGTGTGTGTGTGTGTGTCCAGTGTGTGTGTGTGTGTTTGTCCAGTGTGTGTGTGTTTGTCCAGTGTTTGTGTGTGTCCAGTGTGTGTTTGTCCAGTATGTGTGTGTCCAGTGTGTGTGTGTTTGTGGGTCCAGTGTGTGTTTGTGTGTCCAGTGTGTGTACTGATACACGTGCACACACACACACACTGGACACACAAACACACTGGACCCCCACACACACACACACACACACACACACACACACACACACACACACACACACACACACACACACACACACACACACACACACACACACACACACACTGGACACCGAAACACACACATACACACACTGGATACACACACACTGGACACACACACACACACACTGGACCCACACACACACTGGACACACACGCACACACACACACACACACACACAGTCTTTATATAACTAAGTCCAAGTTGTGGTCAGAATGTTTGTCTTAACTAGCCTGATAACTCCAACATGTCTGAAATGAACATTGACATAAACCCTCTACATACTTGAGTTTCTCCAGTCTGCAGTGTGGATCCTCTAGTCCAGCAGAGAGCAGTCTGACTCCTGAGTCTCCTGGGTGATTGTAGCTCAGGTCCAGCTCTCTCAGGTGTGAGGGGTTTGACTTCAGAGCTGAGACCAGAGAAGCACAGCCTTCCTCTGTAACTAGACAGCCTGACAGCCTGCAAAGATTCAAATCATATTAAAACCACACTACTATTCTTTGGAGTTGAGTCATTTTCTGTCTGAGTGAGTAGATAACATGTTTCTAAACACTACTAAAGTAATCCTGATGATGCCAAGATTGAGAAATATCATGAATGAATCATGAATAATAATGAGTGAGAAAGTTACAGAGGCTACAACAAAACATGCTAACCTCTCACCATTACCCTCAAATAAAAGGTGATATTATGTACTGTCACCTAATATGAAACATTCTATCTGAAATCCAAAATGCTGGAGCATAGCACCAACTTTTAAAACTGTAAGCTTCACTGTCCAAACACATATGGTGTGGACTATGTGTGCCTGGTAAACACATGTGGATCTGGTGAACAGTTACCACTTGTTGACCAACTACAGGAATACTGACCTCAGAGTCTCCAGTTTACAGTGGGGATTCCCCAGTCCAGCAGAGAGCAGCTTCACTCCTGAATCCTTCAGGTCATTGTTACTCAGGTCCAGCTCTCTCAGGTGTGAGGGGTTTGACTTCAGAGCTGAGACCAGAGAAGCACAGCCTTCCTCTGTGACTCCACAGCCTGACAGCCTGACAGAGAGATCATAATGATTTCACAAACACACTGTTAATTTAACACCAGTAGTGTAGAAGGACTATGGCAGATGCATTTGGTTTATTCTCTTAAACAACATATAGATTCATCTTCCGTCTCCTAGAATTGTATGGTCATATTGTTATACTAATATGAACATCAATGCATTGATTCAGTATGTTTTTCAATATTAATTATATACATATTATAATACGTATATTTCTCTGAACATTTCTTCCTGATGATTAGTACTTAAATGTCATTTTATATACTCACAGAGCAGCTCTGGAGGCTTTGACCACTGGCAGCAGCCTCAGAAGACCTTCCTCTGATCTGGAGAATTTCTTCAGGTCAAACACATCCAGCTCCTTTTCTGAAGTCAGCAACACAAAGACCAGAGCTGACCACTGTGCAGGTGAAAGTTCTTCTTCTGAGAGACTTCCTGATCTCAGGTAGCTTTGGATCTCCTCCACTAGAGAATGGTCATTCAGTTCATTCAGAGAGTGGAACAGATTGATGCACCTCTCTGGAGAGGGATTCTCCCTGATCTTCTCCTTGATGTACTTGACTGTTTCTTCATGGCTCTGTGAGCTGCTTCTTGTCTTTGTCAGTAGACCTGGTAAATGCTTCTGATTGGACTCCATTGAGAGGCCCAGAAGGAATCGGAGGAACAGGTCCAGGTTTCCTTTCTCACTTTGTAAGGCTTCATCCACAGCACTCTTGTAGACAGTAACTTTACGCTTGTGTCTGATCCTCACAGAAAAGTTACTGGACGTTGATTGAGGTTTGGCCATTAGATTCTCATTGTTGTTGATGAATGAGAGGAACACATATACAGCAGCCAGAAACTCCTGAATGCTCAGATGCACGAAGCAGTACACCTTGTCCTGGTACAGCCCACATTCCTCTTTAAAGAGCTGTGTGCACAATCCTGAGTACACTGAGGCTTCATTGATATCAATGCCAGCCTCTTTCAGGTCTTCTTCATAGAAAATCAGATTGCCCTTCACAAGCTGTTGAAAAGCCAGTTTTCCCAGTGACAGAATGCTCTCTTTATTCCAGTGTGGACCTGTCTCTTCTTTCCCAAGATACTTTTCATTCTTCTGTTTGGTATGAAACTCCACAAGGTGTGTGTACATCTCAGTCAGAGTCTTGGGCATCTCTTCTCTCTTATGTTTCAGCATGTGTTCAAGGACTATTGCAGAAATCCAACAGAAGACTGGAATGTGGCACATGATGTGGAGGCTCCTTGATGTCTTTATGTGTGAGATGATTCTGCTGGCCAGGTCCTCATCACTGAATCTCTTCCTGAAGTACTCCTCCTTCTGTGGGTCATTGAACCCTCGTACCTCTGTCACCTGGTCAACACACCCTGAAGGGATCTGATTGGCTGCTGCAGGTCGGGTAGTTATCCAGAGGAGAGCAGAGGGAAGCAGATTTCCCTTGATGAGATTTGTCAGCAGAACATCCACTGAGGTTGACTTTGTGACGTCACAGTATATCTTGTTCTTCTGGAAGTCTAGGGGCAGTCGGCACTCATCCAGACCATCAAAGATGAAAATAACTTTGTACTTGTCGTAGTTGGAGATTCTTGATTGTTTGGTTTCCATTGAGAAGTGATTGAGAAGTTCAATGAAAGTGTGTTTTTCCTTTTTCATCAAATTCAGCTCCCAAAAAGGGAATGAAAATACAAATTGGACATCCTGATTTGCTTTTCCTTCAGCCCAGTCCAGAATGAACTTCTGCACAGAGACTGTTTTTCCAATGCCAGCGACTCCCTTTGTCAGCACAGTTCTGATAGGTTTGTCTTGTCCAGTTAAGGGTTTGAAGATGTCGTTACATTTGATTGCAGTCTCTGGTCTTGCTTGTTTCCTGGTTGTTGTCTCAATCTGTCTCAGCTCATGTTCATTATTGACCTCTCCTTTTCCACCCTCTGTGATGTAGAGCTCTGTGTAGATCTTATTGAGAAGTGTTGGGTTTCCTTGTTTAGCGATCCCCTCAAATACACATTGAAACTTCTTCTTTAGATTAGATTTGAGTTCACGTTGGCAAATCACAGCAAGCTCATCTGAATGAAGAAATAACACAGAGGATATTAATATTACATCTGTTTTAATGGCTACAGTATTGTAGGACTGTTATAAAGTTTTAAATAAAAATAATCTATTCTCTTAACTGACTGTATAAATGTGTAAATGTTTTCATAATGACTGATTATATTATTATTATTCGGTGTTACTGATGGTATCTTTAATGTTGTCTATCTCTCTCTTCCTCGCTCCTCTTCTCTCTGTCTAAATTAATCACTTGATGAGGTCACTAGGTGTTGTGTTAAGGCTGCTGCAATATCATTGAGTTACACAGCTACTTTAGCTGTACTTTAGCTACAGCTTTTATATGTTCTAAAACAGCATTCAACATGAGGCAGACAGCTCTACTTTTCTCCAGTGTGTCAGCAAGCTCCTTCTGGTTCATTTTCCTCAGGACGTGCAGTGTGATCTTCAGAGCCCCCTCTCTGGCACTGCTCTCCTGCTTCTCATCTTCAGCATCCACCACTTCCTTATCCTGCTTCTGACTCTGAAAGCCTTCTGGGAGTTCTGGACTAAGAATCCTCTTGAACATCTTCAGCTCGTTCTTCACAAATGTCATAATATTCTCTTCAAGTAACTGAAATAAATCAAGTAAATAAGTTAAGCAAGAGACTAAATGCTTTCTCATTAACACATTAATGAATGATTGACAGATTAACTTTACACACACACACACACACACACACTCACTCACACACTCACACACACACACACACACACACAGGGAGGGATTGTTGTGTTGGTTTAATAATGTTTCAGGACTATGAAAATGGAAAAAAGGATTAGCCTATGTATTATGAAAACAACAAAAATAAATGGTAAAATGGGAGAGGAGAAATGACTAGAGACAGTGTTGTTTAACTCACTGACCATGACCCATGAGTTCTTCTTACCTTTGTTCAGTAGAAAAGTCTCCCTCTCTAAACCGTATAGGTTGAACCATAGACTTGTCACTCTTCATGGACACACAGCTGGGTACAGGGGAGGCTGGTCTCTCCTGCTTGATTGGACTTCAACACAACAGAGACAAACATTATTTCTCTCATTGTTTAAATCGCTTGATGGTTTATTTCAGAGAGACAAATAATGTAGTTTTCTTTGCCAAATTATATATATATATATATATATATATATATATCTGTCTCACTCTCAGAGAAATAAGTAGTACTACTAGGTTTTACACAGTAATAATATATATCTGCCTCACTCTCAGAGAAATAAGTAGTACTGCTAGGTTTTACACAGTAATAATATATATCTGCCTCACTCTCTGAGAAATAAGTAGTACTGCTAGGTTTTACACAGTCAAATGTAACAAATAACTACATTTTTAATAAACATCTGTACAAATGTACAAAATTCAATACAGTAATATGAGATCTGTACGTAAAACATTTACATTTTCGTCATTTAGCAGATGTTCTTATCCAGGGTCTCACAAAAGCATCTTAAGGCTAAGTTCATCATTAGAATCTATCTAGTTTATTGATAGAACCTTCGTAGGAGCATTGTTAAATCTCTGAGCTGTTTCCCAAAACCATCGTTATTAACGTTGCATTTTAAAACGCTCATATTCTAACACCTGCCTCAGACCACTTGTAGAACAGCCAAGTGCGTCGTTAGATGCTTTTTTGCCCTCCCGCATCACTTTATACACAGAAGATCTCCGCTAAACATAGAATCACATGGTTTATCCGTCTCTTTGTGACCGCAGATAAATTCAGAACAAAGTTGAGTACAAATTCAAAGTTGCCAATGTCTTTGCAATTGATGCAAACAAGGGAAGTACACACATTTGGTTCAAATGAAAACCAAGATGATTGCATTAAAATATAAACAGTAGGCTATAGGCCTATTTCAATCATATTGAAATATATTAAATGTTAAATGCTACTTGTAGGCTACTGTCTGTAATATGTTTTTTTTATTTTTTTATTTCACCTTTATTTAACCAGGTAAGCCAGTTGAGAACAGGTTCTCATTTACAACTGCGACCTGGCCAAGATAAAGCAAAGTAGTGCAATAAAAACAACACAGAGTTACATATGGGGTAAAATACATAAAGTCAGCAATACAACAGAAAATATATATACAGTGTGTGCAAATGTAGCAAGTTATGGAGGTAAGGCAATAAATAGGCTATAGTGCAGAATAATTACAATAGTATTAACACTGGAATGCTAGATGTGCAAGAGATTATGTGCAAATAGAGATACTGGGGTGCAAAAGAGCAAAATAAATAACAATATAGGGATGAGGTAGTTGGGTGGGCTAATTTCAGATGGGCTGTGTACAGGTGCAGTGATCGGTAAGGTGCTCTGACAACTGATGCTTAAAGTTATTGAGGGAGATAAGAGTCTCCAGCTTCAGAGATTTTTGCAATTCGTTCCAGTCATTGGCAGCAGAGAACTGGAAGGAATGGCGGCCAAAGGAGGTGTTGGCTTTGGGAATGACCAGTGAGATATACCTGCTGGAGCGCAGACTACGGGTGGGTGCTGCTATGGTGACCAATGAGCTAAGATAAGGCGGGGATTTGCCTAGCAGTGATTTATAGATGGCCTGGAGCCAGTGGGTTTGACGACGAACATGTAGTGAGGACCAGCCAACAAGAGCGTACAGGTCACAGTGGTGGGTAGTGTATGGGGCTTTGGAGACAAAACGGATGGCACTGTGATAGACTACATCCAATTTGCTGAGTAGAGTGTTGGAGGCTATTTTGTAAATTACATCGCCGAAGTCAAGGATCGGTAGGATAGTCAGTTTTACGAGGGCATGTTTGGCAGCATGAGTGAAGGAGGCTTTATTGCGAAATAGGAAGCCGATTCTAGATTTAACTTTGGATTGGAGATTCTTTATGTGAGTCTGGAATTTGAGTTTACAGTCTAACCAGACACCTGGGTATTTGTAGTTGTCCACATACTCTAGGTCAGACCCGTCGAGAGTGGTGATTCTAGTCGGGTGGGCGGGTGCCAGCAGCGTTCGATTGAAAAGCATGCATTTAGTTTTACTAGTGTTTAAGAGCAGTTGGAGGCTACTGAAGGATTGTTGTATGGCATTGAAGCTCGTTTGGAGGTTTGTTAACACAGTGTCCAATGAAGGGCCAGATGTATACAAAATGGTGTCGTCTACGTAGAGGTGGATCTGAGAGTCACCAGCAGCAAGAGCGACATCATTGATATACACGGAGAAAAGTGTCGGCCCAAGAATTGAACCCTGTGGCACCCCCATAGAGACTGCCATAGGTCCAGACAACAGGCCCTCCGATTTGACACACTGAACTCTATCTGAGAAGTAGTTGGTGAACCAGGTGAGGCAGTCATTTGAGAAACCAAGGCTATTTAGTCTGCCAATAAGAATGCGGTGGTTGACAGAGTCGAAAGCCTTGGCCAGGTCGATGAAGACGGCTGCACAGTACTGTCTATTATCAATCGCGGTTATAATATCGTTTAGGACCTTGAGCGTGGCTGAAGTGCACCCGTGACCAGCTCGGAAACCGGATTGCATAGCGGAGAAGGTAGGGTGGTATTCGAAATGGTCGATGATCTGTTTGTTAACTTGACTTTCGAATACTTTCGAAAGACAGGGCAGGATGGATATAGGTCTGTAGCAGTTTGGATCTAGAGTGTCACCCCCTTTGAATAGGGGGATGACCGCGGCAGCTTTCCAATCTCTGGGGATCTCAGACGTTATGAAAGAGAGGTTGAACAGACTAGTAATAGGGGTAGCGACAATTTCGGCGGCTAGTTTTAGAAAGAAAGGGTCCAGATTGTCTAGCCCAGCTGATTTGTAGGGGTCCAGATTTTGCAGCGCTTTCAAAACATCAGCTGTCTGAATTTGTGTGAAGGAGAAGCGGGGGGGGGCATGGGCAAGATGCAGCAGAGGGTGCAGAGTTGGTGGCCGGGTTAGTGGTAGCCAGATGGAAAGCATGGCCAGCTGTAGCAAAATGCTTGTTGAAATTCTCGATTATTGTAGATTTATCGGTGGTGATAGTGTTTCCTAGCCTCAGTGCAGTGGGCAGCTGGGAGGAAGTGCTCTTATTCTCCATGGACTTTACAGTGTCCCAAAACTTTTTGAAGTTAGTGCTACAGGATGCAAATTTCTGTTTGAAAAAGTTAGCCTTTGCTTTCCTGACTGCTTGTGTGTATTGGTTCCTAACTTCCCTGAAAAGTTGCATATCGCAGGGGCTATTTGATGCTAATGCTGTACGCCACAGGATGTTTTTGTGCTGGTCAAGGGCAGTCAAGTCTGAGGAGCACCAGGGGCTATATCGGTTCTTAGTTCTGTATTTTTTGAATGGGGCATGTTTATTTAAGATTGAGAGGAAATTACTTTTAAGGAACAACCAGGCATCCTCTACTGACGGAATGAGATCTATATCCATCCAGGATACCTGGGCCAGGTCAATTAGGAAGGCCTCCTCGCTAAAGTGTTTTAGGGAGCGTTTGACAGTGATGAGGGGTGGTCGTTTGACCGCGGACCCGTTACGGACGCAGGCAATAAGGCAGTGATCGCTGAGATCCTGGTTGAAGACAGCTGAGGTGTATTTAGAGGGTATGTTAGTCAGGATGATATCTATGAGGGTACCCATGTTTACGGATTTAGGGTTGTACCTGGTAGGTTCGTTGATAATTTGCGTGAGGTTGAGGGCATCTAGCTTGGATTGTAGGATGGCTGGGGTATTAAGCATATCCCAATTTAGGTCACCAAGCAGTACAAACTCTGAGGATAAATGGGGGGCAATCAATTCACATATGGTGTCCAGGGCACAGCTGGGGGCTGAGGGGGGTCTGTAGCAAGCGGCAACAGTGAGAGACTTATTTCTGGAAAGGTGGATTTTTAGAAGTAGAAGCTCAAACTGTTTGGGCACAGACCTGGATAGTATGATAGAGCTCTGCAGGCTATCTCTACAGTAGATTGCAACTCCACCCCCTTAGGCAGTTCTATCTAGACGGAAAATGTTATAGTTGGGGATGGAAATTTCAGATTTTTTGGTGGCCTTCCTGAGCCAGGACTCAGACACTGCTAGAACATCAGGGTTGGCAGAGTGTGCTAACGCAGTGAATAACTCAAACTTAGGAAGTAGACTTCTGATATTTATGTGCAAGAAACCAAGACTTTTGCGATTACAGAAGTCATCAAATGATAGCGCCTGGGGAGTAGGAGTGATACTAAGGGCTGCAGGGCCTGGGTTAGCCTCTACATCACCAGAGGAACAGAGGAGGACTAGAATAAGGATACGGCTAAATGCTTTAAGAACTGGTCTTCTAGGGCGTTGGGTACATAGAATAAAGGGGGCAGATTTCCGGGTGTTATAGAAAAGATTCAGGGCATTATGTACAGACAAGGATATGGAAGGATATGAGTAAAGTGGAGGTAAACCTAAGCGTTGGGTAACAATGAAAGAGATAGCATCGCTGGAGGCATCAATTGAGTCGGTCTCCGTGTGTATTGGGGGAGGGGCAAAGGAGCTATCTAAGGCAGGTTTAGCTAGGCTGGGGGGCCTAAAATGTGAACAATGATGTGCCAAATCTGTGATTTAGTGCATTTTTATTGTGTAAGCATTAGAATAAACTACCTCAATTTTTGCAGCTGTAGGTAGTCATATCTTTCTAGAAGCTGATCCGTGGTCAGTATTGTGAAATTATTCTAATGTTATGGAATGATTTTAATGGAGAAAGCTGATCCGAGAGCAGCGCTCCCCTTCTTTCGATCCTATCAGTATCGATACATGCTCCACCGGACGTGATACCTTGCTACTCATCCAGTTTCTGCTGGTCTGCCTGCCAATCTGGAACTCTGACCTGTTCACCGGACGTGTGACCTTGTCCCGAACCTGCTGTTTCGACCCTCTCTCTCTCTCTCTCTCCCTCTCCTTCTCTCTCCCTACCACACCTGCTGTCTCGACCTCTGAATGCTCGGCTATGAAAAGCCAAATGACATTTACTCCTGAGGTGCTGACCTGTTGCACCCTCTATAACCACAGTGATTATTATTTGACCCTACTGGTCATCTATGAACATTTGAAAATCTTGAAGAACGATCTGTACTTAATGGCCATATCCTCTTATAATCTCCCCCCAGCACAGCCAGAAGAGGACTGGCCACCCCTCAGAGCCTGGTTCCTCTCTAGGTTTCTTCCTAGGTTCCTGCCTTTCTAGGGAGTTTTTCCTAGCCACCGTGCTTCTACATCTGCATTGCTTGCTCTTTGGGGTTTTAGACTGGGTTTCTATATAAGCACTTTGTGACAACTGCTGATGTAAAAAAATATATAATTGTGGTACGCATATGAAGTAGACCAGGCCAGGGTTTAGGGTTTGAGAAGTCAATGAGAGATAAAAATCACTTCCTTAGTTGTTCATTTTGAAAATGTTCTGTCTTAAGTAGTTTAACAAACTGACACATTTTCATGTTGGTCAAAAACAACTTTATATTGAAGGAGTGCCTTTGATTTGACATCCAGCACATGTGCAGTTCGGCACAAGACGACCATTAGACCCAATGACGTATTTCTGCGCATGAGCTTCAAATCAAATCAAATTGTATTTCTCACATGCGCCGAATACAACAGTGGTACACTTTACCGTGAAATGCTTACTTACGAGCCCTTTCCCAACAATGCAGAGTTAAAAAGTCACAACATTTCGCAAAATAAAGAAATTGAAATAGTAACATAATAAAATAATAATAATGAGGCTATAAGGTAAACTGAGTCAATGTGCAGGGGTACCAGTTAGTTGAGGTAATAGCTAGACTATATATAAGGAGTACCAGTACTGAGTCAATGTGCAGGGGTACCAGGAAGTTGAGGTAATAACTAGACTATATATAAGGAGTACCAGTACTGAGTCGATGTGCAGGGGTACCAGGAAGTTGAGGTCATAACTAGACTATATCCAAGGAGTACCAGTACTTAGTCAATGTGCAGGGGTACCAGGAAGTTGAGGTAATAACTAGACTATATACAAGGAGTACCATTACTGAGTCAATGTGCAGGGTACCAGGTAGTTGAGGTAATAACTAGACTATATACAAGGAGTACCAGTACTGAGTCAATGTGTAGGCGTACCAGGTAGTTGAGGTAATAACTAGACTATATACAAGGAGTACCAGTACTGAGTCAATGTGCAGGGTACCAGGTAGTTGAGGTAATAACTAGACTATATACAAGGAGTACCAGTACTGAGTCAATGTGCAGGGGTACCAGGTAGTTGAGGTAATAACTAGACTATATACAAGGAGTACCAGTACCGAGTCAACGTGCAGGGGAACCAGGTAGTTGAGGTAATAACTAGACTATATACAAGGAGTACCAGTACTGAGTCAATGTGCAGGGGTACCAGGTAGTTGAGGTAATAACTAGACTATATACAAGGAGTACCAGTACTGAGTCAATGTGCAGGGGTACCAGGTAGTTGAGGTAATAACTAGACTATATACAAGGAGTACCAGTACTGAGTCAATGTCCAGGGGTACAAGGTAGTTGAGGTAATATGTACATGTAGGTAGGGGTAAAAGTGACTAGGCAATCAGGATAGAGATTAAATCTCCTCATCCAGGGAGTGCACACACACACACACACACACACACACACACACACACACACACACACACACACACACACACACACACACACACACACACACAGGGAGGGAATGTTGTGTTTGTTTAATATTGTTTCAGGACTATGAAAATTGAAAAAAGGATTAGCCTATGGATTATGAAAACAACAAAAATAAATGTGAAAATGGGAGAGGAGAAATGACTAGAGACAGGTTGTTTAACTTACAAACCATGATCCATGAGTTCTTCTTACCTTTGTTCAGTAGAAAAGTCTCCATCTCTGAAGAATATAGGAGGATCCATAGACCAGTCACTCTTCATGGACACACAGCTGGGTACAGGGGAGGCTGGTCTCTCCTGCTTGATTGGACTTCAACACAACAGAGACAAACATTACATCTCTCATCTACTCTGAGCTCAGATGGTGAAACAGAGGAAGAGTTTCATTCCAAAACGCTATATATCCATTTTCAGAAATGTTGGTAAATTAGCTTATATTGTTTAAAGACATTATGAAAGAGATTGGTGTGTTTTTTCAGTAGCTAATCATGGCATGGGGTTGTTCAATGACAGACATGTATTTGTTTAAAATCTATCACTTGATGGTTTCACTTCAGAGAGACAAATAATCATGTTTTTTTTTGCAAAATGCTATATATCTGCCTCACTCACAGAGAAATAAGTAGTACTGCTAGGTTTTACACAGTAATAATATATATCTGCCTCATTCACAGAGAAATAAGTAGTACTACTAGGTTGACACAGTAATAATATATATCTACCTCACTCTCAGAGAAATAAGTAGTACTGCTAGGTTTTACACAGTAATAATAATCAAAAAGAACGCTCAATCGAGGTGTTACTTTGGCAGATAATGTATGTATCTAAATAAATCGTTTTTAAAATTATATATATATAGTGTACTAAATGTATGTTGTTTTTGGTTTATATAAATTGTTATTTTATGGTTGTAAGTGGTAAAATGAACTAGAAAATGACATATTTTGAAATTCTGAGTAATTACTACTTTAGTAAGGATATACTTTATTCAGTACTACTGCAGTTGCTAAATAATTCCAATAGATGGCAGCGTAAGACCATGAATGACATTTCAGAAGCTCAGTTTAGTTTTCTCCCTGGATACACCACCACTCCCCTCACAGGAAAACTCCTGCACATGCTTTTTACTGTCCCTTTCCACACTGCTAACGCAAGAGGAACGACTGAAAAAGCATTTAACAGATTACTGTGAAATAATATAATGATGATTCATGTTTATTATTAGCTGCTTCTATGCTCATGTTTTGAAATTATACTTCATTACTATAACGATTATCAATAAGCCTGAACATTAATTTAGTCACCTCTGGTCAAGAAAAACGTATTTTCCTAGTACATTCATTGTCAGATTCATCAACCAGCAGCGAACACTCTGCCTTCTAGCACAAGCAAGGGGGATGTTGATGTACATTTGCTAACCGCGAGGGTTGCATGATGTAATTTATTTGCGGGCTGGAAGACGCACTATTGTCTTTTCAATTCCGAGGTTGTTTAATCGCAATATTAGATATTAAAAAATGCATGTATACTAGGGTTGAGGTTGGAGCATCTGACTAGTGATTATTTACCCAGGGTTCAACACCTTCTATAGTCACTATTTAATTGCTCTTCCAAAAGCATCACAGGCCTAATACGAGATATATAGCTAACTAAAGTAATGAGTGACCATTTCAGAAAATAATGGGACATATAGTATTTGGTTGCATGCTATTTTATGTCAATCATATTTCTGCTTGTAGCCTATAATTTATGCTTTGTGGTCTTATGCTGCCATCTATTGGAAATATTCAGCTATTAAAAGTTATTAATTCACGTACAGACATTGGTGAGGCAGCTGAGAAATAAAGTGTATTAGATCAGTCTCAATCCTGCCCCACGCCAATTGCTGTACTTTCACACAGAGGTTACTAGGTCACCCAATTCAAACCACATTTGAAAAATAAAACAAATGTATCTTATTTATCAAGTGTTCTGTCTTGCAATTATACATATAATAAAATAACAACAAAATAATCAAAACGCTATTTAATACTATAATTGTATTTACTAAGATAATATTATTACTAAAATAGTTTCTAAAAGTGTTCTAGGCTACCCTACCCTAGAATTAGGGGTTAGGGTTACGGTTAAAATAGGTTATAAGTAGGGTAAGAGTTTCTGTATAGCACTTTGTGACATCTGCTGGTGTAAAAAGAGCTTTATAAATACATTTGATTGATTGTTAGGTTTAAGCTTTATATGGCAAAAAACAGTAAGGATTTATGGCACTCTCTCTCCTCCTTGTGGCCGTATGTGGGTACTACATAACTCATTCATGACACTTGCTAGGCTCATAATCTGAGGTAGCAACTGCGTCAGATCTACAAATCCATTAGCTAGACCACCCGATTAGACAACAATCACCCCATTATATCCATTTGGTTTGCAACTCAGTGAACCTGCGCAGCATTCGCTCAATTTGATGCCTACTGAGGAAGAGTTCGATGCATATCAAATTACCCAGCAGCCACTTAGAAACAACAAGTCATCAAAAAAATGGTTATTTCTTAATTAAAAAATTTATTCTGGCTGTTTAAATCGGCCACATCTTGAAAAAGAGGACAGGGACATGCGTTTTGTTTAGATTGTACTCTTTTTTCTTAAAACAAATATTGTTAACCATGACCAGAAAATGTTGAATGTTTGATGGCTATCCGCCAGCCATCGCCTCTTAAACTGCGTCTCACCTCACTATTGGTGACCACAACATGTACTCAGGTGAACAGTGTGCGCGCTCACCAAGTAGCCGTAACCTTGTTAATAATAAGTTACCTGAGGTAAACCTACAGGGTTAACGCAGGCAGGTCTCATTGATAACAATAGTGAAGCTGGTGTTGTGACGCAGAACAATGGACTGGGAATAGAATGTTCTGAAGGCGAGTCGGTGTCACGGAGCTCAATAGAACTAATAGGAGTTGGTAGGGTGAAAAATGCCCAAACATAAGGCCTGTTTTTTTGCAATTACTTCATAACCAGGGACAGAAGGTAATATTATGAAACTGGGCTCCATGGCGGATGCAATGAACTAATTTTATCAGAAATAAACGTTGTAAAAAATGTAACTTGAGGCGCCCCGAAAATAATATTCAAAAAGTTCAGTCCTTGGACACAGAGGGGTTAAACACTAAAGTTACCGTCCATTTAGTGAAGAGAGGAGAACCGGACAGAGGCCAACATCCATCAATGAGAGAGGGAGAAGCCCTCCACGGGATTTAACAGGTGGAAGAAACAACCCGGGAGCTCCATCGGTCCACAAGAAATGCAGGCAGCCGGTGATGATGTAGTGGTAGCTAGGATAACTAGGATGCTGCTGGTAGAGTAGCTAGCTTAGCTAGCTGTACCGACTAGCTTGGCTAGCTAGCAGGTTGTTCGTCTGTCCCTCGAGGATGATGACGAACCCGGTGAACCACACAAGATGAAACAAGGATAGCGAGTGAAAAGGTTCTGGCTACACTCATACTGTCACTGACCATTACGCAAAAAAGCTAATTGAACAATAAACTTCGGTGTCTCAACACTGTATCGAACTCCATCGTTGTTCCCCAAGATCACCTCAGACCACTCTGCGCGTAACTGGACAATATGCTTGGCGCCAAACCGTACATTGACGCGGGCAGTTCTGTACGGGGACGCGGGCAGTTCTGGACGTGGACGCGGACAGTTCCAGAACGCGGACATGAGCAGTGCAACACAATACATTTACATTTACATTTGAGTCATTTAGCAGACGCTCTTATCCAGAGCGACTTACAGTTAGTGAGTGCATACATAACCCAGTCTTTACACTGGCTTACATTAGTAATATTCATTTATTTATTTTTATATGTAAAACAAACATTCAAAGTTTTTTAATAACAAAGTGTCTCAGAGTAGAACATTGGTCGTATAAGTGCTGAGAATAAAGACATTTTACACATATGGGTATAAATTAAAGCTATGCATGAAGCCTCTAGTCCCACCTAGTCGGTAGATATTTAGGACACCTCATGAGCTGTCCTAACCAGTTAAGAGGTACCAGCAGGTGTCTTGATAATATTATATAATAATGCAGTGAGTCAGTGGTTCCTGCGCCACATGTAATTGCTTTGGAGTAGTTAAAATAATGTTTCTATATTTCTATATGATCAATCCATAAATAACATAGACCTACATGCAACAGTTTCTCTTCAGCTTTTGACAATGATTTCTGTATAATAATGATGTATAATAAGTGTTGGTGATTCAATAGCCTAGTTAATCATTCCATGTCTTTTAACACACTATCTATGTTTGGCTCAGTCTGGCAGTTACCCAGAACTATCAGAGGCTCTCTCTCTTGTGGCTGCTGCTGATGACAACTGCATGTATGTTATCATAATAATGATGTCTGCATAACATTTTGTCTTCATTTTGGCAGATTAACTCATGCTTATTTCTGAATATTAACTCAGGTTTTCGCAGCAAATGAGTTGGAGCTGTGGCAGGCGTTGCACCTGTGGCCGAAAAGTGTCCAGTTTGAATCCCAGGCCAGGCGCTGGAAAAAATGGGCGGAATTGATCTGACCCCTGGAGGGCTGCTGGGTCCACGTCCTCAAAACATTCACCTTTCGTTGGGCCCTTGAGCAAGGCCCATAACCCCACAACATGCTCTCCATCCAGGGGAACTGCACTGCAGCTTGAACCTGTGCTGGTCTCAACTGTATGTATGAGGTCTGCTGTTTGGGGGGGTTAAGAACGGAGCAGAATACATGTTTTTGTTGTTTGCTGTAACTAATGGACAAAGTTGTACTGTATTGTAATGTATTGTATTGTAAAGAAGTCAGCCAGAGTTGGGCCATCGTTCGAACAAAGAGATGCCTCCCTGGCCACCAGTGTGTTTGAATATAACGAAGATAAATTCTACCCCCCATACAATACTTTCATACGCAGTAATTACTTTTTTATATATAATAATAATAATAATAATAATTAATTATACACATTACATGTTGGATAGATAGTACTCAGACATCTATAGTGTTTACAGTAATGACTATTACCGATCATTATCTTTTTTAATCCCACCCCTCTGCTACTCTCAGCCCCGCCCACCTATCTCCGTAGAACATCCTCTTTTGATTTCCACCTGCCATATTTTTTTCAGCTGCACTGTGATTTCTTGCATGCATTTTTAACCTTTCTAGTCGCATAGTATCCACTGACTGTAAGTTAAAGATCAATATTTTTCATAAGAGTATTGTTCTATTGTTGATTGACTGACTATGGCTTTCCAAACACCCAGCACTGCTATTTCTAAGGATAATTTTTAATGAATATTGGAATTTTTCAACCATTCCTATTTTCCTATAAATTATATTCTTAGCTAAAAATATTCCTATTTAATAGTAGTAGCCATAATTCATAAATGACACCATGCAGGGTTCTATATGGAGCCATTTTGGTTCAGGGAAGAAGAACCTCTAGAGTTCTGATTAAAGAACCCTATAAAAGGTTTCTATATAGAACTTTTAGTGGTTCCATATATTAAGCAAGCGATAGAACCCTTGTTGTTTAAAACAGGAGTGAAGAGTGTGTTGATTTGATGGTAGTATTGTCAAAATTCCGCTTGTAACAACGATCAGAATTAGTAAAAACAATAAGGTTCTGCATGACAACATATTAGACAATAACTAAGAGTAGGATAAATGATTGTGTCATGCAAAAATTCTATAGATATGTGTGTGTATGCTGGTAAAGATGTGTCTGTGTGTGTGTGTGTGTGTGTGTGTGTGTGTGTGTGTGTGTGTGTGTGTGTGTGTGTGTGTGTGTGTGTGTGTGTGTGTGTGTGTGTGTGTGTGTGTGTGTGTGTGTGCTGGTGAGACAACAACATATCACAGTCAAATATACAGGATACAAACATTTCATTCCAGCTATATAGCGTTTTGCTTAACAAAAATTAATACGCAAAAATCGATTAATTAAATTCTTAGAACAAAAATATTTTACACGCACATGAAGGTACCCATAAGCAATCATTTCTGATGTAAAATAACAAACGTGAAAAAATTGTGGATATAACGTTTTAGAAATAAACTCCTTATAAATTATTAAACAACATTGTTATCTCACCTCTTAGCTTTGGTGTCATGTCCCCCAGAGAGACTTGTTTTAGAGGCAGGGACCCCTTCCTCTCTCTCCCCAGAGAGACTCATTTTAGAGGCAGAGCCCCCCTCCTCTCTCTCCCCAGAGAGACTCATTTTAGAGCACTGACCCCTAAACAGAGATCCAACAGTTTGGTTGTGGTTAACACAGTGACAACTAATTATTGAAGGTCAATTGTTCTATTTTATTCATTATCTCTTAGAAATAAAACATTTACTAACAGACACATCCAAACAGTCAGGTGATTTAATGCAATCACATCAACACGTAGTTTAGTGAGCAGGTAGCTTAGTGGGTAAGAGCGTTGTGCCAGTAACCGAAAGGTCGCTGGTTCTAATCTCCGAGCCGACTAGGTGAAAAATCTGTCGATGTGCCCTTAAGCAAGGCACTTAACCCTAATTGCTCATGTAAGTCGCTCTGGATAAGAGCGTCTGCTAAATGACTAAAATGTAAATGTCATGACTGATATTGTTAACCTTTTCTCCATGTAGTGGAACTAATAATAATAATAGTAATAAAAATAATAATGGGGGATTGATGGAAGTTACAATCTATCTGAAATATTAAAGCTGATCTAAAACTAAAATAAAATAAAATAAAATAAAAATGATAATAATGTCTCACTTTCTCTTGTAATAATTCCACTCATTCTAGTGTGTTGCTTTGTTCAACAGGTCTGCTATAATTATGATATTATTTAATTTAATTCATAATATCAATGTTAAGAAAAGTACGTTCAGGTTTCATACCAAATTACACAGGAAGCAGGAGCTCATTGTAATTTAGAAAACAACAAATGTTCTGATATTCTGAAAGATGATTTAGAACTATGATACATTAACATTTTTACAAATTGTAAAATAACCACGATATACGAATCCTATAATAGGAGATATGAACAATATGTTTTTGAATCTGACTTGCCTACGCCCAGTTAGCGCCATTTTGTATGATTGAACTGTCACGTACCTGTCCCAGGTGAAATGGACTGTTAGATCTGAGTGTTTTACTGTCATTCTCTATACTATAATAACACCATATACTTAATTTCCCTACACACTTTACAATAATCCCTTGGAAGAGTCTTACCTTGTAGCCTGTATTCACAACCAGAACATGTCAAGTCATTGAGATATTTTCCGTTGTGCTGAGAGAGCACCTTCCTGATGACAAGTGGCTCTGTATCTATGTTCTAGGTACAGTTGATCTTTGGATGCAATAATATCTGGTCAAAGTCTGGTGGCACAACACCATAGTATAGCATTAACATAACAGTAGTTTAACCTTTGGCCAGTAATGGCCATGGCATACTATAAAATGTAGAATCATTATGATGGATCCAGTTTCAACATATCTCTAACTTTGAAGAATACAGTGGGGTCCCAAATTATTAAATTAAATGATTTTATACTAATACAATTGCTCAGAGAAAGAGATTTTGTTTAACAAGTAATACTTTTTTTCTCAATAAGGTAGCGGTCAAAATTGGCACCCCCTTTCAATACCTCCCTTGCGAGGATAACGGCACTGAGCCTTTATCTAAAATGTTTTATGAGTTGGAGAACACATTAGGAGTGATCTTAGACCATTCCTCCATACACAATCCTTCCAAATGACCAACTACAGGAAGGTAAAGGTACAACTAAACACACAATAACGGAACAAATCTCCCTAACTGACAGGAGGCTTGAATCTTAGTCATTTACCCACCAACCTCTTACTACTATCACAATGTATACATTCTACCAACATCATACATAAATAATCCCTGGTAGGATCCTTTCTACTATCCCAATGTATACATTCTACCAACATCATACATAAATAATCCCTGGTAGGATCCTTACTACTATCCCAATGTATACATTCTACCAACATCATACATAAATAATCCCTGGTAGGATCCTTACTACTATCCCAATGTATACATTCTACCAACATCATACATCAATAATCCCTGGTAGGATCCTTACTACTATCCCAATGTATACATTCTACCAACATCATACATAAATAATCCCTGGTAGGATCATTCCTACTATCCCAATTTATACATTCTACCAACATCATACATAAATAATCCCTGGTAGGATCCTTACTACTATCCCAATGTATACATTCTACTAACATCATACATAAATAATCCCTGGTAGGATCCTTACTACTATCCCAATGTATATATTCTACCAACATCATACATAAATAATCCCCGGTAGGATCCTTACTACTATCCCAATTTATACATTCTACTAACATCATACATAAATAATCCCTGGTAGGATCCTTACTACTATCCCAATGTATACATTCTACCAACATCATACATAAATAATCCCTGGTAAGATCCTTACTACTACCCCAATGTATACATTCCACCAACATCATACATAAATAATCCCTGGTAGGATCCTTACTTCTATCCCAATGTATACATTCTACCAACATCATACATAAATAATCCCTGGTAGGATCCTTACTACTATCCCAATGTATACATTCTACCAAAATTATACCAAAATAATCCCTGGTAGGATCCTTACTACTATCCCAATGTATACATTCTACTAACATCATACATAAATAATCCCTGGTAGGATCCTTACTACTATCCCAATGTATACATTCTACCAACATCATACATCAATAATCCCTGGTAGGATCCTTACTACTATCCCAATGTATACATTCTACCAACATCATACATAAATAATCCCTGGTAGGATCCTTACTACTATCCCAATGTATACATTCTACTAACATCATACATGAATAATCCCTGTTAGGATCCTTACTTTGCAGCCTGAATAAAAAAATAAAAAAAACAAAAAAATGATTGCCTTGGCAACGTCTATATGGGGATCCCAATAAAAAACTAAATACTTAACATGACCACAATAATGTCAGCTGAAGTTGTTGTAAGATGCCCATCATACACTGGTGGCAGGTAGCCTAGCGGTTAAGGGTGTTGGACCAGTAACCGAAAGGTTGCTGGTTCGAAACCCTGAGCTGACTAGGTAAAAAAAACTGTGGATGTGCCCTTGAGTATCTTTGGATTAGAGCGTATATTAAATGACAAAAATGTAAATACTATTATTTAAAATGGTCAAGGGCTTTATGAATGTATTTTAATGCCTATCATCTGCCATGTAAAGTGTTACCATGCAATTTCTGTGAAAAAAGCCTGAAATGGTGGAAGGTCAAAGATCATGAGTATTTGATGTCTGTGTCTCTCTCAGTCTCTGTCTGTCTCTAACCCCAGTTGTCAGTAAAGAAAACTGTTAGCTGAGGTCTTTTTCTCTCTGTCTCTGTCTGTCTCTAACCCCAGTTGTCAGTAAAGAAAAGAGTTAGCTACACCTCATGGTATATGTTTTATCCTCATGGTGTGTAGAAAGCATACCTATATAAAAGTATATTTGTTCTTGTCCAGCCATTACATATTTTTAGATGAAAGAGCAGGATATTCTATAAACTCTAAACTGGAGAGAGGACAGAGCAGGATATCCTATAAACTCTAAACTGGAGAGAGGACAGAGCAGGATATCCTGTAAACTCTAAACTGGAGAGAGGACAGAGCAGGATATCCTATAAACTCTAAACTGGAGAGAGGACAGATCAGGATATCCTATAAACTCTAAACTGGAGAGAGGACAGAGCAGGATATCCTGTAAACTCTAAACTAGAGAGAGGACAGAGCAGGATATCCTATAAACTCTAAACTGGAGAGAGGACAGAGCAGGATATCCTATAAACTCTAAACTGCAGAGAGGACAGAGCAGGATATCCTATAAACTCTAAACTGGAGAGAGGGCAGAGCAGGATATCCTGTAAACTCTAAACTGGAGAGAGGACAGAGCAGGATATCCTATAAACTCTAAACTGGAGAGACGACAGAGCAGGATATCCTTTAAACTCTAGTAAGTATATGTTTAATCAAGGAAGTGTGTGTCTCCTAAATGGTGTGTGAGTCTTTTTATCACACTGTAATTCTGGAAGTTGGAACACACTCCTAAGATGAGTGTCTCTGAGGAGAGAGAGGAGGGGGGCACTGCCAACCCCCAGACCCAGAGAGCAGTCTCCAGTACCCAGCTGTCTGTCTATGACTGGTCCATGTACAATCCTCTCAATGTTATCAGTGGACCAATGCCCTTTGACCCAAAGTAAGATTACTGCCATACATTATAGATTATAAAAGGGGAATTCCTCCCAGATCTGTGGAGAATGTGAGAATGTAACAGACTGTAGTCTGGTTGGGAGGTTGGGAGTTCAACGTTAGATCAATCATTTACTTATGAAGCTCTTTTACATCAGCAGCTCCATGTGGGGAGAAATAGAGGGAAATGTCTGACATGATGAATGATGCAGGGTGATTTCTGATACTACTGATCATCATTACTGTATGAAATACTATGGGGGTTAATAATGATCCAGGGTGATTTCTGATACTACTGATCAACATTACTGTATGAAATACTATGGGGTTTAATAATGATCCAGGGTGATTTCTGATACTACTGATCATCATTACTGTATGAAATACTATGGGGTTTAATAATGATCCAGGGTGATTTCTGATACTACTGATCAACATTACTGTATGAAATACTATGGGGTTTAATAATGATCCAGGGTGATTTCTCATACTGCTGATCATCATTACTGTATGAAATACTATGGGGTTTAATAATGATCCAGGGTGATTTCTCATACTACTGATCAACATTACTGTATGAAATACTATGGGGTTTAATAATGATCCAGGGTGATTTCTGATACTACTGATCAACATTACTGTATGAAATACTATGGGGTTTAATAATGATCCAGGGTGATTTCTCATACTACTGATCATCATTACTGTATGAAATACTATGGGGTTTAATAATGATCCAGGGTGATTTCTGATACTACTGATCATCATTACTGTGTGAAATACTATGGGGTTTAATAATGATCCAGGGTGATTTCTCATACTACTGATCATCATTACTGTATGAAATACTATGGGGTTTAATAATGATCCAGGGTGATTTCTGATACTACTGATCATCATTACTGTATGAAATACTATGGGGTTTAATAATGATCCAGGGTGATTTCTCATACTACTGATCATCATTACTGTATGAAATACTATGGGGTTTAATAATGATCCAGGGTGATTTCTAATACTACTGATCATCATTACTGTATGAAATACTATGGGGTTTAATAATGATCCAGGGTGATTTCTCATACTACTGATCATCATTACTGTATGAAATACTATGGGGTTTAATAATGATCCAGGGTGATTTCTGATACTACTGATCATTATTACTGTATGAAATACTATGGGGTTTAATAATGATCCAGGGTGATTTCTGATTCTACTGATCATCATTACTGTATGAAATACTATGGGGTTTAATAATGATCCAGGGTGATTTCTAATACTACTGATCATCATTACTGTATGAAATACTATGGGGTTTAATAATGATCCAGGGTGATTTCTGATACTACTGATCATCATTACTGTATGAAATACTATGGGGTTTAATAATGATCCAGGGTGATTTCTAATACTACTGATCATCATTACTGTATGAAATACTATGGGGTTTAATAATGATCCAGGGTGATTTCTGATACTACTGATCATCATTACTGTATGAAATACTATGGGGTTTAATAATGATCCAGGGTGCTTTCTAATACTACTGATCAACATTACTGTATGAAATATATATATATATATTTTTTAAACTGCATTGTTGGTTAAGGGCTTGTAAATAAGCATTTCACTGTAATGTGTACACCTGTTGTATTCGGCGCATGTGGCAAATACAATTTGATTTGATTTGAAAATATTATGGGGGGAAAATACCCAGCTGTCAGAGACTCCAACCAGACCCAGAGAGTAGAGTCTCCAGTACCCAGCTGTCAGAGACTCCAACCAGACCCAGAGATTAGAGTCTCCAGTACCCAGCTGTCAGAGACTCCAACCAGACCCAGAGAGTAGAGTCTCCAGTACCCAGCTGTCAGAGACTCCAACCAGACCCAGAGAGTAGAGTCTCCAGTACCCAGCTGTCAGAGACTCCAACCAGACCCAGAGAGGAGAGTCTCTAGTACCCAGCTGTCAGAGACTCCAACCAGACCCAGAGAGTAGAGTCTCCAGTACCCAGCTGTCAGAGACTCCAACCAGACCCAGAGAGTAGAGTCTACAGTACCCAGCTGTCAGAGACTCCAACCAGACCCAGAGAGTAGAGTCTCCAGTACCCAGCTGTCAGAGACTCCAACCAGACCCAGAGAGGAGAGTCTCTAGTACCCAGCTGTCAGAGACTCCAACCAGACCCAGAGAGTAGAGTCTCCAGTACCCAGCTGTCTCTATGAAGAGTGACTGGTCCATGGACAATCTCCACATTTTATCAGCAGAACTACGCCATTTGATCAAAGGTAGTATGAGAGAGACAGCACTTTCAACAGTACCTTTTATTGTTCAGAGGGTTTTGAGTTCACTTCCTGGGTCGGCGAGAAAGGGACAGAACTATATATCAGTACCTGTTGCTTACTCTGCTCTGTTAAAAAGTTCATCATGACATCACATTCATTGAGAAATAGCAGTGAACGATCTCAATGTCCTTATGTTTTTATAATGTTCCTTCAGTAATAATAATATGCCATTTAGCAGACGCTTTTATCCAAAGCGACTTACAGTCATGCGTGCATACATTTTTGTGTATGGGTGGTCCCGGGGATCGAACCCACTACCTTGACGTTACAAGCGCCGTGCTCTACCAGCTGAGCTACAGAGGACCAGTCAAGGAAGTGCCAGAGGATCAGTCCTGGTACAGCCCACATTCCTCTTTAAAGATCTGTGTGCACAATCCTGAGTACACTGATGCGTCATTGACATCAATGCCAGCCCTTTTCAGGTCTTTTTTATAGAAAATCAGATTGCCCTCAACAAGCTGTTGAAAAGCCAGTTTTCCCAGTGACAGAATGCTCTCTTTATTCCAGTGTGGACCTGTCTCTTCTTTCCCAAGATACTTTTCATTCTTCTGTTTGGTATGAAACTCCACAAGGTGTGAGTACATCTCAGTCAGTGTCTTGGGCATCTCTTCTGTCTTGTCTGTACTCAACATGTGTTCAAGGACTGTTGCAGAAATCCAACAGAAGACTGGAATGTGGCACATGATGTGGAGGCTCCTTGATGTCTTTATGTGTGAGATGATTCTGCTGGCCAGGTCCTCATCACTGAATCTCTTCCTGAAGTACTCCTCCTTCTGTGGGTCATTGAACCCTCGTACCTCTGTCACCTGGTGAACACACCCTGAAGGGATCTTATTGGCTGCTGCAGGTCGGGTAGTTATCCAGAGGAGAGCAGAGGGAAGCAGATTTCCCTTGATGAGATTTGTCAGCAGAACATCCACTGAGGTTGACTCTGTGACGTCACAACAGATCTTGTTCTTCTGGAAGTCTAGGGGCAGTCGGCACTCATCCAGACCATCAAAGATGAACAGAACTTTGTACTTGCCATAGTTGGAGATTCTTGATTCTTTGGTTTCCATTGAGAAGTGATTGAGAAGTTCAATCAAAGTGTGTTTTTCCTTTTTCATCAAATTCAGCTCCCGGAAAGGGAATGAAAATACAAATTGGACATCCTGATTTGCTTTTCCTTCAGCCCAGTCCAGAATGAACTTCTGCACAGAGACTGATTCAACCTGAGCATCAGTAGGCTATGTGATTCAACCTGAGCATCAGTAGGCTATGTGATTCAACCTGAGCATCAGTAGGCTATGTGATTCAACCTGATCATCAGTAGGCTATGTGATTCAACCTGAGCATCAGTAGGCTATGTGATTCAACCTGAGCATCAGTAGGAATAAACAAGCTCTGTGTTATAATGAAAGGCTTTGAGCGTCATTACGCACTAGAAGGTGACACACTGCACAAAAGTGATACTCTGCAAACGTGAATTCCTGCTAACAGGGAACATTAGCCCAATACACATGGTCAAAGACGCACATCATAGTGATACAGTCATATAGGACCCAGCCCACTTTAAGATACAGTCTGCAACTAAATGGGACATAAGACAGAACATTTAAAAACACTAAACTTCCTGATCAGTCTGAGCATGTGCCCCATTGCTGAGCCGGCTGGCATGGCAAGTTGCAGGTGAATAAAGTACAGTGGCCTGAAGGGGACACATATTGTCACACCCTGGCTCGGGGACTCATTATGTTGAGCCAGGGTGTGTTCATTCTATGTTTTCTGTTTCTTTGGTGGGTGTTCTAGGTTGTCTATTTTCTATGTTTGCCTGTGTGGCTCCCAATCAGAGGCAACGAGTGTCAGCTGTCGGCTGGTTGTCTCTGATTGGGAGCCATATTTAATCTGTCTGTTTTTCTTTCGGGTTGGGGGATTTTGTTTGTGTGTGTTCGTGTTGTACCATAGACGTCACGCATTCGTTGTTTATTGTTTTGTTCGTGTGAGCATTTAATAAATAGAATATGTTCACTCGCAACGCTGCGCCTTGGTCTCCCTCATTAGACGATCGTGACACATATTCAGGTTCATTACTTAGAATCCAGAAGAACACGATAAGACCACCCTAATAATGCAGCAACAGCTGTGCTCTAGTTCAGGCTAGTTATTTCAGTTGGAGGCAAAAGAACGTGCTACAACAAGCAGCCTGTTCTATTCCAAAGGTGTAGGGGACAGGATGAGCACCCCTTGAAACACAACTATCTCATCTGGTTCCCCAAATTCCCCCAAATTCCCCCTCACTACCTGTCTTTGTCGCCGGCAGCCCTACCCAGCAGCGAACGACAACCTGCCCCCGTTAGAGCGAGTGCATATACAGATACTTGTAGGCTATGGAACCCAACGTTCATCAAAGCACCAGCTCTCCTCAATCACCTGCCTGAACTCTCGGATCGGCCTTATAACAGTTTCTCAGAGACCCAGGCAGAGTTGGCAAGGAGGCACCGGCATAGAGCAGTTTGTTCATGATTTGGTGAAGTCATTCCTTGCAAGCTGTAATCACAGCGTCAACACAATGCTGTAAGAAATTCTTCTGAGTTTGGGTTAGTTTTGATAATTATCAGGTTAGTTATGATAATTGATAGTTATCAGGTTAGTTATGATAATTGATAGCTAGCAGGTTAGTTATGATCATTGATAGTTATCAGGTTAGTTATGGACATTGATAATTATCAGGTTAGTTATGATAATTGATAGTTATCAGGTTAGGTATGATAATTTATAGTTATCTGGTTAGTTATGATAATTGATAGTTATCAGGTTAGTTATGATAATTGATAGTTATCTGGTTAGTTATGATAATTGATAGTTATCTGGTTAGTTATGATAATTGATAGTTATCAGGTTAGTTATGATATTGATAGTTATCAGGTTAGCTAGGATAATTGATAACAATCAGGTTAGTTATGATCATTGATAGTTATCAGGTTAGTTAGGATAATTGATAGTTATCAGGTTAGTTATGATATTGATAGTTATCAGGTTAGTTATCAGGTTATGTATGATTATTGATAGTTATCAGGTTAGTAAGGATTATTGATAACAATCAGGTTAGTTATGATTATTGACAGTTATCAGGTTAGTTAGGATAATTGATAACAATCAGGTTAGTTATGATCATTGATAGTTATCAGGCTAGTTACAGTATGATAATTGATAGTTATCAGGTTAGTGAGAGAGATTTCCATTTACTAACTGTCTGTTCTTCTGCTCCCCCTACAGTGTGAAACCTGGTGGAGTGAACACAATCAAACCTTGAACTAGAAAATGTGAGTGTTAACTGCTGGGAAGAATTAGCTTGTTATTACTCAGTCTTTTTTATAGTAAGGGGTTAGAAAATAATGGAATCATTTTTCAGAGCTTGCTTGATAAGTGAGCTATGTATGTGTGGTTACACTAATAGGACTTCACTCTGGGGTTATGTTTTGCTCTGTGTTTGTGTTTTAAATGACCATACAGTATAACATATCATCATTCAGCAAGTCTTAAATAACCTTTCCTTGGTCCTTTAATACCTAGAAACAATAACATTCTGATGTGGCCCTTTAATAACTAGAAACATTAACATTCTGATGTGGCCCTTTAATACCTAGAAACATTAACATTCTGATGTGGCCCTTTAATACCTAGAAACATTAACATTCTGATGTGGCCCTTTAATACCTAGAAACATTAACATTCTGATGTGGCCCTTTAATACCTAGAAACAATAACATTCTGATGTGGCCCTTTAATACCTAGAAACATTAACATTCTGATGTGATATGAAGATGATTTGTAATATACCTGGTCTTCTCCATCAGATGCCTGTGATCTCACACTGGACCCAAACACAGTAAACATAAAGCTCTCTCTTTCTGAGGAGAACAGAAAGGTGACACGTAGCGAAGAGGCTCAGCCGTATCCTGATCACCCAGAGAGATTTGAGGACTGTGAACAGGTGCTGTGTAGAGAGGGTCTGACTGGGCGCTGTTACTGGGAGGTAGAGTGGAGTGGGAGTGGGGCTGATATAGGAGTGACATATAAAGGAATCAGCAGGAGAGGAGGGGGTGATGATGACTGTGTACTTGGACAGAATGACAAATCCTGGAGTCTGAGCTGCTTTAACAACCGTTACACTGCCTGGCACAATGACAATCACACTATCATAGACGTCCCCTCCTCCAGCTCCCACAGAGTAGGAGTGTATCTGGACTGGCCAGCCGGCACTCTGTCCTTCTACAGAGTCTCCTCTGACACACTGACCCACCTGAACACATTCCACTCCACATTCACTGAGCCCCTCTATCCAGGGTTTCAGCTTTGGGATGACTCCTCTTCAATGTCTCTGTGTCATGTGGTCCCTGTGCCAAACACATTATGTTTCACTGTAATCATGGTCATGTTCAGTAAGACACACTGGAAGAAGAATTGATATGAACTCTCTAGTCACTAGTTAACAGATGATTATTATTATTATATCTAAATAGTCATGATTATACACCACTGAAGATGATATTGTAAAATAGTAATTCATAGAATGAATCACCACTGTTGTTAAAGGTTCTCATTTAGAATTCATTGATCTTGTTGTTATTGCTTTTTCATTTGTGTTTGTAAATATTCCTGTCTGTAAAATGTTTATTTGTCAAATTTTTTACCAAACTGTCACACCCTGGCTCTGGGACTCTATATGTTGAGCCAGGGTGTGTTCATTCTATGTGGTTTATTTCTATGTTGGGGGTTCTGGTTTGTTGTTTTCTATGTTTGCCTGAGTGACTCCCAATCAGAGGCAACGAGTGTCAGCTGTTGGCTGGTTGTCTCTGATTGGGAGCCATATTTAACTGTCTGTTTTTCACTTTGTGTTTGAGGGTTTTTGTTCCGTGTTCGGTCATTTTCACCGTGGACGTTACGAGTCGTTTGTTGTTTTGGTCGTGCTTTAATTTAATAAAGTAAACATGTTCATTCATCACGCTGCGCATTGGTCTCTCCCTGACGATCGTGACAGAAAAACCCACCAAAACTGGACCAAGCAGCGTGTCCAGGAGCCATCGCCAGGGGAATCGCTTGCAGATCTCCGTGGCAACCTCGACTGGGTCCAGCCTTGTAAAGAGCAGAGTGGATGGACTTGGGAACAGTGGAGGAAGAGTCTCGACTGGGTCAAGCCTAATGAAGAGCAGAATGGCTGGAATTGGGGGCAGAAGAGCGAGAGTTGGGCGAGAACGATAGAGGCCTGGCCCACGGGGAGGAGAGACCCCCAGAAAAATTTTAGGGGGGGCTCACGACGTCGGGGCAGCAGGAGGCCGCGATAGAGCGGTCCAGCGGGTTGACAGAGGAGGCCGCCAGGTTACGGGGGCCACTGGTCGAAGAGGGGATGGAAGGTGGAGAGGCACGGCGAGAGGTACTGGGGTGTGTTACCAGTCCGGTCCGGCCCGTTCCAGATCCCGGTGTAGGGCCAGTGGTGTGTGTCCCCAGTACGGTCCGGTCTGTTCCTGCTCCCCGCACCAAGTCAGTGGTGCGCTTCGTCAGCCCGGCTCGGCCCGTTCCTGCTCCCTGCACCAAGTCAGTGGTGCGCTTCGTCAGCCCGGCTCGGCCCGTTCCTGCTCCCCGCACCAAGTCAGTGGTGCGCTTCGTCAGCCCGGTCCGGCCCGTTGCTGCTCCACGCACCAAGCCAGGGATGCGCATCGACAGCCAGGTCCGGTCCTTTCCTGCCTCAAGCACCAAGCCTGGGGTGCGCGTCGTCAGTCCGGCACAACCCGTGCCTGGGTCATCGGTGCCAAATCAGGTACCGCTTTATTTCTCCCCAACGGAGCTGAAGCTAGCCGCTCCTGCTACGTCCAGGTCAGCTCCAGCCAGCGGGGCCAGACCGGACCAGGGGCGCTATGGGGGGTTTATTGGAGGGTGGTGGGCAAGCCCGGAGCCAGATCCGCCGCCGAGGAGGAGTGCCCACCCAGCCCTCCCCTATTTTTTTCTGGTTGAGGCGCGGTCGCTGTCCGCGCCTTTAGGGGGGGGGTACTGTCACACCCTGGCTCTGGGACTCTATATGTTGAGCCAGGGTGTGTTCATTCTATGTGGTTTATTTCTATGTTGGGGGTTCTGGTTTGTTGTTTTCTATGTTTGCCTGAGTGACTCCCAATCAGAGGCAACGAGTGTCAGCTGTTGGCTGGTTGTCTCTGATTGGGAGCCATATTTAACTGTCTGTTTTTCACTTTGTGTTTGTGGGTTTTTGTTCCGTGTTCGGTCATTGTCACCGTGGACGTAACGAGTCGTTTGTTGTTTTGGTCGTGCTTTAATTTAATAAAGTAAACATGTTCATTCATCACGCTGCGCATTGGTCTCTCCCTGACGATCGTGACACAAACAATTCTGCTTCCGTATAAACACAATTACACTGAATGGAATTTATATGTGACAGATTTGACTAATGAAGGTCAATAAAACAGATGACAGAAGAGCAGTTCTAAATGTTTTATTTTTTATAAGAATATGACATTTAAATCAGTGGAGGCTCCTCAGAGGAGGAAGGGGAGGACCATCCTCCTCAGTGAACTTCATAAAAATGGTAAAACATTTTAAAAGTTAGCCTTTTTAGATCAAACTATACTAAATATATTAATGTCACCAAATAATTGATTAAATCACAATGAAGGTCTACAGTAGCCTCAATAGCACTCTGTAGGGTAGCACCAGGGTGTAGCCGGAGGACAGCTAGCTTCCGTCCTCCTCTGGGTACATTGACTTCAATACAAAACCTAGGAGGCTAATGGTTCTTACTCCCTTCCATAGACTTACACAGTAATTATGACAACGTCCGGAGGACGTCATACAACCAGAGCCTGTTAATTGAAGTGCACTCCAGGTGACTACCTCATGAAGCTGGTTGAGAGAATGCCAACATTTGACTAGTACTGCCAGTCAAAAGTTTCAACACACCTACTCATTCAACACACCTACTCATTTTTTACTATTTTTTACATTGTAGAATAATAGTGAAGACATCAAAACAATGAAATAACACATATGGAATCATGTAGTAACCAAAAAAGTATTAAACAAATCAAAATATATTTTTAATTTGAGATTCTTCAAATAGCCACCCTTTGCCTTGATGACTGCTTTGCACATTCTTGGCATTCTCTCAACCAGCTTCATGAGGAAGTCACCTGGAATGCATTTCAAATAACAGGTGTGCCTTCTTAAAAGTTCATTTATTTCCTTCTTAATGTGTTTGAGCCAATCAGTTGTGTTGTGACAAGGTAGGGGGGGGTATACAAAATATATCCCTATTTGGTAAAAGACCAAGTCCATATTATGGCAAGAACAGCTCAAATAAGCAAAGAGAAACGACAGTCCATCATTACTTCAAGACATGAAGGTCAGTCAATACGGAACATTTCAAGAACTTTGAAAGTTTCTTCAAGTGCAGTCGCAAAAACCATCAAGCGCTATGATGAAACTGGCTCTCATGAGGACCGCCACAGGAATGGAAGACCCAGAGTTACCTCTGCTGCAGAGGATAAGTTCATTAGAGTTACCAGCCTCAGAAGTTGCAGACCAAATAAATGCTTCACAGAGTTCAAGTAACAGACACATCTCAACATCAACTGTTAAGAGGGGACTGTGCGAATCAGGCCTTCATGGTCAAAGTTCTGCAAAGAAATCACTACTAAAGGACACCAATAAGAAGAAGAGACCTGCTTGGGCCAAAAAACACGAGAAATGTACATTGGACCGGTGGAAATTTGTCCTTTGGTCTGGAGTCAAAATTAGAGATTTTTGGTTCAAACCGCTGTGTCTTTGTTAGACGCGGTGTGGGTGAACGGATGATCTCTGCATGTGTAGTTCCCACCGTAAAGCATGGAGGAGGAGGTGTTATGGTGTGGGGTTGCTTTGCTGGTGACACTGTCTGTGATTTGTTTAGAATTCAAGGAACATTTAACCAGCATGGCTACCACAGCATTCTGCAGCGATACGCCATCCCATCTGGTTTGGGCTTAGTGGGACTATAATTTATTTTTCAACAGGACAATGACTCAACACACCTCCAGGCTGTGTAAGGGCTATTTGACCAAGATGGAGAGTGATTGAGTGCTGCATCAGATGACCTGGCCTCCACAATCTCCCGACCTCAACCCAATTGAGATGGTTTGAGATGAGTCGGACGGCAGAGTGAAGGAAAAGCAGCCAACAAGTGCTCAGCATATGTGGGAACTCCTTCAAGACTGTTGGCAAAGCATTCCAGGTGAAGCTGGTTGAGAGAATGCCAAGAGTGTGCAAAGCTGTCATCAAGGCAAAAGGTGGCTATTTGAAGAATCTCAAATAAAATATATTTTGATTTGTTGAACACTTTTTTTGGTTACTACATGATTCCATATGCGTTATTTCATAGTTTTGATGTCTTCACTATTATTCTACAAAGTAAATAAATTGTAAAAATTAAGAAAAACCCTTGAATGAGTAGGTGTGTCAACTTTTGACTGGTACTGTATTCAGACCCCTTGACTTTTTCCACGTTTTGTTACATTACAGACATTTTCTAAAATATATATATTTTTTTATATCCTAAGCAATCTACACACAATACCCCATAATGACCAAGCAAAAATAAGTTATTTTTTTGGGCAAATTTATTAAAAATAAAAACATACCAATTTACATAATTATTCAGACCCTTTGCTATGACACTCGAAATTGAGCTCAGGTGCATCCTGTTTACATTGATCATCCTTGAGATGTTTCTACAACTTGATTGGAGTCCACCTGTGGTAAATTCAATTGATTGGACATGATTTGGAAAGGCACACACCGGTCTATACAAGGTAACACAGTTGACAGTGCATGAGGTCGAAGGAATTGTCCGTAGAGCTCAGAGACATAATTGTGTCGAGGCACAGATCTAGGGAAGGGTACCAAAAAATGTCTGCAGCATTGAAGGTCCCCAAGAACACAGTGACCTCCATCATTCTGAAATGGAAGAAGTTTGGAACCACCAAGACTCTTCCTAGAGATGGCCGCCCGGCCAAACTGAGCAATCGGGGGAGAAGGGCCTTGGTCAGGGAGGTGACCAAGAACCCGATGGTCACTCTGACAGAGCTCTAGAGGTCCTCTATGGAGATGGGAGAACCTTCCAGAAGGACAATCATCTCTGCAGCACACCACCAATCAGCCCTTTATGGTAGAGTGGCCAGACGGAAGCCACTCCTCAGTAAAAGGCACATGACAGCCCGCTTGGAGTTTTCCAAAAGGCACCTAGACTCTCAGACCATGAGAAACAAGATTCTCTGGTCTGATGAAACCAAGATTGAACTCTTTGGCCTGAATGCCAAGCGTCACGTCTGGTGGAAACCTGTCACCATCTCTACAGTGAAGCATGGTGGTGGCAGCATCATGCAGTGGGGATATTTTTCAGCGGAAGGGACTAGGAGACTAGTCAGGATCGAGGCAAAGATGAACAGAGCAAAATACAGAGTGATCCTTGATGAAAACCTGCTCAGGACCTCAGACTGGGGCGAAGTTTCACCTTCCAACAGGACAACGACCCTATGCACACAGCCAAGACAACGCAGGAGTGGCTTCTGGAAAAGTCTCTGAATGTCCTTGAGCGGCCCAGCCAGAGCCATACAGAGACTGAGAGAGACATCAGCTAACAGTTTGCCCTGATCAAGGTCCTTCTCCTCGATTTGCTCAGTTTGGTCAAGCAGCCAGCTCTAGGAAGTGTTTTAGTGGTTCCAAACTTCTTCCATTTAAGAATGATGGAGGCCATTGTGTTCTTGGGGACCTTCAATGCTGCAGAAATGTTTTGGTACCCTTCCCCAGATCTGTGCCTCGACACAATCCTTTCTCGGAGTTCTACGGACAATTCCTTCGACCTCATGGCTTGGTTTTTGCTTTGACATGCACTGTCAACTGTGGGACCTTATATAGACAAGTGTGTGCCTTTCCAAATCATGTCCAATCAAGTTGTAGAAACATCTCAAGGATGAAGAATGGAAACAGGATGCACCTGAGCTCAATCTCGAGTCTCATAGCAAAGGGTCTGAATACTTATGTGAATAAGGTATTTGTGTTTTTTATTTTTAATAAATTCGCAAAAATGTCAAAAAACCTGTTTTTGCTTTGCCATTATGGGGTATTGTGTGTAAATTGATGAAGGAAATAAAAACAATGTAATCCATTTCAGAATAAGGCTGTAACGTAACAACATGTGGAACAAGTCAAGGGGTCTGAATACTTTCCAAATGCACTGTATAGTGTACACTATAAAAGGGAAATCCTCAAAGATCTGTGGAGAATGTGAGAATGTAACAGACTGTAGTCTGGTTGGGAGGTTGGGAGTTCAACGTTATATCAATCATTTATTTATGAAGCCCTTTTACATCAGCAATTCCATGTGGGGAGAAATAGAGGGAAATGTCTGATACGATGAATGATCCAGGGTGATTTCTGATACTACTGATCATCATTACTGTATGAAATACTATGGGGTTTAATAATGATCCAGGATGATTTCTGATACTACTGATCATCATTACTGTATGAAATACTATGGGGTTTAATAATGATCCAGGGTGATTTCTCATACTACTGATCATCATTACTGTATGAAATACTATGGGGTTTAATAATGATCCAGGGTGATTTCTCATACTACTGATCATCATTACTGTATGAAATACTATGGGGTTTAATAATGATCCAGGGTGATTTCTGATACTACTGATCATCATTACTGTATGAAATACTATGGGGTTTAATAATGATCCAGGGTGATTTCTGATACTACTGATCAACATTACTGTATGAAATACTATGGGGTTTAATAATGATCCAGGGTGATTTCTCATACTACTGATCATCATTACTGTATGAAATACTATGGGGTTTAATAATGATCCAGGGTGCTTTCTAATACTACTGATCAACATTACTGTATGAAATATATATATATATTTTTTTAAACTGCATTGTTGGTTAAGGGCTTGTAAATAAGCATTTCACTGTAATGTGTACACCTGTTGTATTCGGCGCATGTGGCAAATACAATTTGATTTGATTTGAAAATATTATGGGGGGAAAATACCCAGCTGTCAGAGACTCCAACCAGACCCAGAGAGTAGAGTCTCCAGTACCCAGCTGTCAGAGACTCCAACCAGACCCAGAGATTAGAGTCTCCAGTACCCAGCTGTCAGAGACTCCAACCAGACCCAGAGAGTAGAGTCTCCAGTACCCAGCTGTCAGAGACTCCAACCAGACCCAGAGAGTAGAGTCTCCAGTACCCAGCTGTCAGAGACTCCAACCAGACCCAGAGAGGAGAGTCTCTAGTACCCAGCTGTCAGAGACTCCAACCAGACCCAGAGAGTTGAGTCTCCAGTACCCAGCTGTCAGAGACTCCAACCAGACCCAGAGAGTAGAGTCTCCAGTACCCAGCTGTCTCTATGAAGAGTGACTGGTCCATGGACAATCTCCACATTTTATCAGCAGAACTACGCCATTTGATCAAAGGTAGTATGAGAGAGACAGCACTTTCAACAGTACCTTTTATTGTTCAGAGGGTTTTGAGTTCACTTCCTGGGTCGGCGAGAAAGGGACAGAACTATATATCAGTACCTGTTGCTTACTCTGCTCTGTTAGAAAGTTCATCATGACATCACATTCATTGAGAAATAGCAGTGAACGATCTCAATGTCCTTATGTTTTTATAATGTTCCTTCAGTAATAATAATATGCCATTTAGCAGACGCTTTTATCCAAAGCGACTTACAGTCATGCGTGCATACATTTTTGTGTATGGGTGGTCCCGGGGATCGAACCCACTACCTTGACGTTACAAGCGCCGTGCTCTACCAGCTGAGCTACAGAGGACCAGTCAAGGAAGTGCCAGAGGATCAGTCCAGGTGTGCAGTGTGTCAGCAGGTGCTGAGGGATCCAGTCTCTATCACCTGTGGACACGGGTTCTGCAGACAGTGCATCACCAGACACTGGGAGAAACCTGCTCCTTCAGGAGACTATGACTGTCCTCAGTGTAGAAAGAGATCCAGAACACGGCCTGTACTACAGCAGCTGAGGGAACCCAGTGATGCAAACCCTCAACCCAGTGGCGGCTCCTGAAAAAATTCTCAGGAGGGGCAATTTTTCTGATGATTTAGGTGACCTACACACATTTTAAAAAAGATATGTCCAGCAACAACATGAAGACAGGGGCAGCATATAAGTCAATACCAGAAGCATTTATTGACTGATCTGGGGAGATGGATTCCAGTTTCTGTGACAGATTATAAATAATCTCTGATGCCTTTGTTATATTAGCTTTTGGTTGAATGTACTGTCGTAGTAAATATATAATGTTATAGCTTGGTCTGACTAAAATCTTGTGCATGACCCATTTTGTGTTGGGCCTTTGTATTCAATACAATGAACAAGAGTCCTATCTTGTCAGCAGGTGGCTAAGGATAACACCCACGCCATAGGTCTCTCAGTTCTTCCAACTCAAGAGTTCTTGCCCTGAGGACACACACACACACACCCACACACACACACACACACACACACATCATCACTGATAAACACACACACACACACACACACACATCATCACTGATAACAAACACACACACACACACACACACACACACACACACACTGATAACAAACACACACACACACACACACACAAATCCTCTTCTCTTAGGCTGAACATCTGAAGACAGAGAACCCGACTCAGAGCCAATGCAACAGTGACACTAGCCTGGAGGTGACATCGCCCAACTCATCAGGACCAATCAGAAGATCAGAACTACTAGATTCAACCTACTTCATTTTATTGTATAAAATGTCAGCACACAATGTTTAGGGGCTCTTCTGATAAACTCCCTACGAGTTTGACGAACGGGTCCGTGCACGCGATTGCAGATATCTTTACCTCTGAATAAACTGCCTTATATTATACAATTATCCACCTTGTCCAAAAGTCTCTACTTTTTCTCCTCCGTTCTCCAGTAAACTTGTTTTATCAACAATAGTAAGGTTCAATGACACAGAAAGCAGTTCAATGTCGGGGTACAGAGTCGCTCTCTTACCAGGATCGCGGTCCGCTCTGACCAGGGTGAAGGTGGCCGGCTCCACCTCTCTGTCCGGGACTCTGTCATCCAGTCAAGTCTCCCAGCTGTATTGGGATTCCGCTGCCAGCAGCGTTTTCATTATTTAGTCCGTTCGTAGCGGGTATGTACACGATCAACAAGATCAGTCCAAAACCGAAGATCAGTCCAAAGCAGAATGTTTGCAGAATGTTTGTAAACTAAGTCTACAAATTAAAAACATAAAATAACGCCACACTGCAGGTCGCAACATAGACGCTGATAGCCGCCATTGTCTTAGTTACGTTCAACGTTACGTCACGTATGACGAAAGCGCGTAAGTGCATGCACACAGACACCCATAGAGAATGTATTGAAAGCTTTGAAATGTGAAAAAAATAGATTTTACATGACAGGCTATGAGAGACTTCTGGGCGATTTTCAACCTGACTGAAATCGCCCAAAAAACGGGCGGGGCCATTTGAAGCACGACTTTAGCCTGATTTGACATTTAGTGGCTGGCAGATCAGACGTGAACACTGATAACTGCTGTTGCCGTGATATAATTGATTAGAAAAAAAATCCCTTCCTTTTCCCGTTTGGCAGTGCGTCGCCCATATCGCCCTATTGAACAAGCCGTCCCTGCCTCAACCATATTTGTTGATATGACATGGCAGGTGGAGAGGGATCCCCATATATAACTCTGTGGGGACACCACTAGGTGGAGTCAGAGTGCCACTGTCACACCACAATTTATTCTCACCACAACTACGAGTTATTGTTTAAATGGAATGGAATAGTCCCAAAGGTGCAAAGATCAGTGGAAATCCAGTTCCTCTAAAATACAGTACCTAACATTATGAATCCTTTACCCAAGTCTAGTATGAAGCTATGATTTCAGGATGTTCAGAACATTCCATTTTCAGACAGAAAGGTAGAACTGACCTGAAACAGGATACTGGGCCTCATAGTAGGAGTGCTGATCTAGGATCTGCCCATATAATCTTATTCATTATGATCTAAAAGGCTAAACTGATCCTAGAGCAGTACTCCTACTCTGAGATGGTTTGTGGATACGGCCCCTGACCTGAAACAGGATACTTTTCTCTTCATTTAAGCTTTTGTGTTAAAAGAATATCTTCAATTAAAACCCTTCATTAAAACCCACTAAATATAATGTTAGTGAATCCCTTGTCCTTCCAGGTGTTAGACTATTATCAGTGAGTCAGGTGTTCTCTGAACCTGGTCCTGGAGAGCCACTGGGTGTGAGCTCTGTGGGCTACGGAGTGAAGCTACACAAACAGACTGTTGACTGAAAGTCATCTGACCTTGGCAAAGGACATTGGAATCAGTGTGTCCATGGAACTAGCTGCTAAAGAGGCTCACCAGTTGAGTTCATCAGGAACTTAGTGGGTTCATCTAACAATCCTAATCATCAGCTGATACATTTTAATCTCATACACAGGGTATACCTTCCACCTAGAAAACATCATTTAATAGAAATCACAACCGCTCCTCTGTGTGATCTATGTAATCAAGGTGCCTTGGGCTCCTTTAATCATATGTACTGGGAGTGACCAGGGGACATGTTTTGGAAAGAGGTATCCTCATACCTTGTTCCCCCAGACTGTTATCACTTAATGATAATTCACCACTGTCATTACAGCAAAGCAATGATCAGGAACGGGCCGCGCCGGGCTGACGAAACGCACCACTGACTTGGTGCGGGGAGCAGGAGCGAGCCGAACCGGGCTGACGACGCACACCACTGACTTGGTGCGGGGAGCAGGAACGGGCCGTGCCGGGCTGACGAAGCGCACCACTGACTTGGTGCGAGTGGCAGGAACAGGCCGGACCGTACTGGGAACACACACCACTGGCCCCACGTGGGGATCAGGAACAGGCCGGACCGGACTGGCAACACACGCCAGTACCTCTCGCCGTGCCTCTACATCCTCCATCCCCTCTTCGACCAGTGGCCCCCGTAACCTGGCGGCCTCCTCTGGCAACCCGCTGGACCGCTCTATCGCGGCCTCCTGCTGGTCCGACGCCGTGAGCCCCCCCCCTAAAAAAATTCTGGGAGTCTCTCTTCCCCGTGGGCCAGGCCTCTATAATTCTCGCCCATCTCTCGCTCTTCTGCTTCCAATCTCCGCCATTCAGCTCCTCATTCGGCTTGACCCAGTCGAAGCTCTTCCTCCACTGTTCCCAAGTCCACCCACTCTTCTCCTCACTAGGCTGCTTGGTCCAGTTCTGGTGGTTTCTTCTGTCACGATCGTCTAAGGAGGAGGACCAATGCGCAGCGTTGAAGGTGAACATATTTATATTTATTAGAGTATGATCACACGATCAAAACAACAGACGAAAACGTGATGTCTACGGTTGAACACAAACCAAATAAGAACAAGAAACCACAAACAATGAATGCCTAACGGCTACCTAAATATGACTCCCAATCAGAGACAACGAGCTACAGCCCTCTCTGATTGGGAGCCACCCTGGCCAACATAGAAATACAACGACTAGAACGTAAACAAATGAACACCCTGGCTCAACATACGAGAGTCCCCAGAGCCAGGGCGTGACATTAATATAGTTGATGATATTGTTATGATATTAATATAGTTGATGATATTGTTATGTGTGTTCATATAGTTTATGATATTGTTATGCGTATTCATATAGTTGATGATATTATGTGTATTCATATAGTTGATGATATTATGTGTATTAATATAGTTGATGATATTTTGTGTATTCATATAGTTGATGATAGTGTTATGTGTATTCATATAGTTGATGATATTGTTATGTGTATTAATATAGTTGATGATATTATGTGTATTCATATAGTTGATGATATTGTTATGATATTAATATAGTTGATGATATTGTTATGTGTATTAATATAGTTGATGATATTATATGTATTCATATAGTTGATGATATTGTTATGATATTAATATAGTTGATGATATTGTTATGTGTATTAATATAGTTGATGATATTGTTATGTGTATTCATATAGTTGATGATATTGTTATGTGTATTAATATAGTTGATGATATTGTTATGTGTATTAATATAGTTGATGATATTGTTATGTGTATTAATATAGTTAATGATATTGTTATGTGTATTAATATAGTTGATGATATTGTTAATGGGTTATAATAGGCCTACTCTCCTTAACATGTTTTGGATATAAATTCGATGCGTGGGGTGAATTCGTTCTGTTTCCATCTGTGTGCCCCAGGGTGATCACTCCTACACTATCTAGAATCTAAAAGGGTTCTTTGGCTGTCCCCATAGGAGAACCCTTTGTAGAACCCTTTTTGGTCCTAGGTAGATCCCTTTTGAGTTCCATGAAGAATCCTTTCCACAGAGGGTTCTACATGGAAGCTAGAAGGGTTCTACCTGGAACCCAAAAGCGTTCTACAAAGGGTTCTCCTATGGGGACAGCCAAAGAACCCTTTTAGATTCTAGATAGTGTAGGAGTGATCACCCTGGGGCACACATTGATTCCAAGATGGCGAAGTAGTGCAGTCCTGTTTCTGTCGTGTGTCTGTAAATAGCCTGTAAATACCCTGTTTTTTTGTATTTTTCGTACATATTTCCCTATCAGACTTTTCATCCTTCTACAAAATATACTTTCCTGCAACCCGCCTCACTCAATGTGGAACGGATTCTATTATTGACTTACCTTTTATCTAGAATCTAGAATCTCCAGTTGAAACTAGCTAGCCAGCTAACTAGCTACTTGCTATTAGCCACAGCTAGCGGTATTTCACCCAGATCATTGGATTTTTTCCGCGGGATTAATTTTAATCACTGGACATTGATCACCGGATATTCGGCCAGTCTGCACAGCGCGTTATCGACCCAGAACATATCAGTTTTTCCGCCGGAATCACTGATTCACTGGACCTTTAACTCCGGATTCATCGCTACCAGCTGGCTACAACAAAACGGACGCTGTGGTCTGGCTAATCATCCCGAGCTAGGCCCATCTCCCGGCTATCTACCTCTCTATCAACCGGACGGGACCACCTAGTGTTGACACGGAGCCCCGCCGATCCTACACGACTGGTCTGCCGACGAAATCGTCTGATGTGGTTACGACGTTAACCACGAAGATTCCATCCATCTGCTAGCCCTGGCCCGTTAGCACACGTTATCCGTGGCCTCTTACTCACTAAACTGAACTAGCTACTGAACTAGCTACATGCTATTAGCCACAGCTAGCGGTGTTTCACCCAGAATATTGGATTTTTTTCCGCGGGATTAATTTTTAATCACTGGACATTGATCACCGGATATTCGGCCAGTCTGCACAGCGCGTTATCGACCCAGAACATATCAGTTTTTCCGCCGGAATCACTGAATCACTGGACCTTTAACTCCGGATTCATCGCTACCAGCTGGCTACAACAAAACGGACGTAGCACACGCTAGCCGTGGCCTCTTACCACCGGACCTTATGATAACTCAGCTATACAGCTGATATCTGCTGGACTGTTCCTTTTTACGGTACTACATCCTGTTTATGTTTAGCCTCAGCCCAAACATGGTTAGTTTATTGTTGTTTCGGTTATTTCTAATTGTACTATATCACTGTAGACCCCCCAGCCTAGCTAAACCTGCCTTAGTTAGCTCCTTTGTTCCTCCCCCCATACACTCAGAGACCAACTCAATTGATGCCTCTAGAGATACTATCTCTTTCATTGTTACCCAACGCTTAGGTTTACCTCCACTTTACTCATATCCTTCCATATCCTTGTCTGTACATAATGCCCTGAATCTTTTCTATAACACCCGGAAATCTGCCCCCTTTATTCTATGTACCCAACGCACTAGAAGACCAGTTCTTAAAGCCTTTAGCCGTATCCTTATTCTAGTCCTCCTCTGTTCCTCTGGTGATGTAGAGGCTAACCCAGGCCCTGTAGCCCCCAGTATCACTCCTACTCCAAAGGAGCTATCATTTGATGACTTCTGTAATCGCAAAAGTCTTGGTTTCTTGCACATAAATATCAGAAGTCTACTTCCTAAGTTTGAGTTATTCACTGCGTTAGCACACTCTGCCAACCCTGATGTTCTAGCAGTGTCTGAATCCTGGCTCAGGAAGGCCACCAACAATTCTGAAATTTCCATCCCCAACTATAACATTTTCCATCTAGATAGAACTGCCAAAGGGGGTGGAGTTGCAATCTACTGTAGAGATAGCCTGCAGAGCTCTATCATACTATCCAGGTCTGTGCCCAAACAGTTTGAGCTTCTACTTCTAAAAATCCACCTTTCCAGAAATAAGTCTCTCACTGTTGCCGCTTGCTACAGACCCCCCTCAGCCCCCAGCTGTGCCCTGGACACCATATGTGAATTGATTGCCCCCCATTTATCCTCTGAGTTTGTACTGCTTGGTGACCTAAATTGGGATATGCTTAATACCCCAGCCATCCTACAATCCAAGCTACATGCCCTCAACCTCACGCAAATTATCAACGAACCTACCAGGTACAACCCTAAATCCTTAAACATGGGTACCCTCATAGATATCATCCTGACTAACATACCCTCTAAATACACCTCAGCTGTCTTCAACCAGGATCTCAGCGATCACTGCCTTATTGCCTGCGTCCGTAACGGGTCCGCGGTCAAACGACCACCCCTCATCACTGTCAAACGCTCCCTAAAACACTTTAGCGAGGAGGCCTTCCTAATTGACCTGGCCCAGGTATCCTGGATGGATATAGATCTCATTCCGTCAGTAGAGGATGCCTGGTTGTTCCTTAAAAATAATTTCCTCAATCTTAAATAAACATGCCCCATTCAAAAAATACAGAACTAAGAACCGATATAGCCCCTGGTTCTCCTCAGACTTGACTGCCCTTGACCAGCACAAAAACATCCTGTGGCGTACAGCATTAGCATCAAATAGCCCCCGCGATATGCAACTTTTCAGGGAAGTTAGGAACCAATATACACAAGCAGTTAGGAAAGCAAAGGCTAACTTTTTCAAACAGAAATTTGCATCCTGTAGCACTAACTCCAAAAAGTTTTGGGACACTGTAAAGTCCATGGAGAATAAGAGCACTTCCTCCCAGCTGCCCACTGCACTGAGGCTAGGAAACACTATCACCCCCGATAAATCTACAATAATCGAGAATTTCAACAAGCATTTTGCTACAGCTGGCCATGCTTTCCATCTGGCTACCACTAACCCGGCCACCAACTCTGCACCCTCTGCTGCAACTTGCCCATGCCCCCCCCGCTTCTCCTTCACACAAATTCAGACAGCTGATGTTTTGAAAGCGCTGCAAAATCTGGACCCCTACAAATCAGCTGGGCTAGACAATCTGGACCCTTTCTTTCTAAAACTAGCCGCCGAAATTGTCGCAACCCCTATTACTAGTCTGTTCAACCTCTCTTTCATAACGTCTGAGATCCCCAGAGATTGGAAAGCTGCCGCGGTCATCCCCCTCTTCAAAGGGGGTGACACTCTAGATCCAAACTGCTACAGACCTATATCCATCCTGCCCTGCCTTTCGAAAGTATTCGAAAGCCAAGTTAACAAACAGATCATCGACCATTTCGAATACCACCGTACCTTCTCCGCTATGCAATCCGGTTTCCGAGCTGGTCACGGGTGCACTTCAGCCACGCTCAAGGTCCTAAACGATATTATAACCACGATTGATAATAGACAGTACTGTGCAGCCGTCTTCATCGACCTGGCCAAGGCTTTCGACTCTGTCAACCACCACATTCTTATTGGCAGACTAAATAGCCTTGGTTTCTCAAATGACTGCCTCGCCTGGTTCACCAACTACTTCTCAGATAGAGTTCAGTGTGTCAAATCGGAGGGCCTGTTGTCTGGACCTATGGCAGTCTCTATGGGGGTGCCACAGGGTTCAATTCTTGGGCCGACACTTTTCTCCGTGTATATCAATGATGTCGCTCTTGCTGCTGGTGACTCTCAGATCCACCTCTACGCAGACGACACCATTTTGTATACATCTGGCCCTTCATTGGACACTGTGTTAACAAACCTCCAAACGAGCTTCAATGCCATACAACAATCCTTCAGTAGCCTTCAACTGCTCTTAAACACTAGTAAAACTAAATGCATGCTTTTCAATCGAACGCTGCTAGCACCCGCCCACCCGACTAGAATCACCACTCTCGACGGGTCTGACCTAGAGTATGTGGACAACTACAAATATCTAGGTGTTATGGTTAGACTGTAAACTCAACTTCCAGACTCACATAAAGAATCTCCAATCCAAAGTTAAATCTAGAATCGGCTTCCTATTTCGCAACAAAGCCTCCTTCACTCATGCTGCCAAACATGCCCTCGTAAAACTGACTATCCTACCGATCCTTGACTTCGGCGATGTAATTTACAAAATAGCCTCCAACACTCTACTCAGCAAATTGGATGTAGTCTATCACAGTGCCATCCGTTTTGTCTCCAAAGCCCCATACACTACCCACCACTGTGACCTGTACGCTCTTGTTGGCTGGTCCTCACTACATGTTCGTCGTCAAACCCACTGGCTCCAGGCCATCTATAAATCACTGCTAGGCAAATCCCCGCCTTATCTTAGCTCATTGGTCACCATAGCAGCACCCACCCGTAGTCTGCGCTCCAGCAGGTATATCTCACTGGTCATTCCCAAAGCCAACACCTCCTTTGGCCGCTATTCCTTCCAATTCTCTGCTGCCAATGACTGGAACGAATTGCAAAAATCTCTGAAGCTGGAGACTCTTATTTGCCCCAATAACTTTAAGCATCAGTTGTCAGAGCACCTTACCGATCACTGCACCTGTACACAGCCCATCTGAAATTAGCCCACCCAACTACCTCATCCCTATATTGTTTTTTATTTTGCTCTTTTGCACCCCAGTATCTCTATTTGCACATCATCTCTTGCACATCTAGCATTCCAGTGTTAATACTATTGTAATTATTCTGCACTATAGCCTATTTATTGCCTTACCTCCATAACTTGCTACATTTGCACACACTGTATATATATTTTCTGTTGTATTTCTGACTTTATGTTTTTTTTTACCCCATATGTAACTCTGTGTTGTTTTTATTGCACTACTTTGCTTTATCTTGGCCAGGTCGCAGTTGTAAATGAGAACCTGTTCTCAACTGGCTTACCTGGTTAAATAAAGGTGAAATAAAAAATAAATAAAAAGTTATCCTATGGGGACAGCCAGAGGACCTTTTTGGAACTATTTTTTCTAAGAGTGTACTGTATCATAGGTCTATAGACTTGTCTTCTCAAAACAGGCTTAAAACACAACAAGCAACAACATTTTATCTTTCTAATCTACTGTTAACTCTTTTCACTCAGGAAGGTATTTTGTGTGAAAGAGAGACAAATAAATATTGTGGAAAGATTGTGTGTTCATTAGTGCCCAAGGTAGCAAAACGTTAGGCAACAGAAATTGTTTAGGTCACGTTGTACAGCGTTTGGAGCAAACTGTTTATGCAACATTTTAAAACTGTTGGCTGCGGAGTAAACTAATGAATACAACCCAGGTTGTAGCCTACAACTCGGCTGTTGATGCCTGCCTCATGCTGAAACCTGTATGTAGCCTGAGGGGTGGACTATGATGCAAGCTAGATATACTGTTTTTTCAAAGCTTATCTACATTTCAGTTAGCTTCACATTCCAGATCAGACTTCACCCATAAGAATACACAGAGTGCTAGTCATCAGGAAGGTGCTCTTTCAGCAGAACTGAAAATATCTCAATGACTTGACATGTTCTGGTTGTGAATTCAGGCTACAAGGTGAGAATCTTTCCAGGGATTATTATAAAGTGGTAAAGAAATTAAATGTATGGTGTAATTTTTGTACAGTGAATGGAAGTAAAACACTCAGACCTAACAGTCGACTTCTACTGAGACAGGTACGTGTCAGTTTAATCATACAAAATGGAGCTAACTGAATGTGGGCAAGTCAAATTCAATATATTCATATATTATAGTTCTACATTTAACATTTGATATGATAACTGTAATTGTATCATAGTTCTACTATATTGTAGTGATCCTCGCTAAATGAGCCACGTCACAATTCCAACCAAGTAACCCAATTGGCGCCAACGACACGATGCGTAGGTTGTTTGCCTTTTTACAAGTGCAACCTGGGTTCGCTTCCCTGCCCCGCTGTTCGCTGCATTGGTGTCAGAAGTAGTATGGTGTCTGTGAGGCCATCAGAATTTATGGCCCGGACATGTGAGGGGTCTGAGTAGTCGAAGCACGGGACTTTTGTAGGGGACAGTGTGAGTCAGGTTACAATTCCCATTTCTGCGATGCGTAGGGTGTTTGCCTTTTTGGCCAGCGACCTGGGTTTACCGCCATGGCTGCTGTTTGCTACACTATTGATATCATAGGCTTCCCGACATCTGTTGAACAAAGAGACACAATAATATGAGTGAAAGTGTTTGAGGATAATATCAGTAAGTGTTGATTTAGAGGTGTCTTCTGGGTTCAGCCTTCTAGCTGCCTTTATCAATTGGGTGAAATGTAACAAATGACATGGTCTCAGAGTTTGGAGATAACCAGTCCCAGTTTAAATCACTATGACAACCATTTCATTATTTCCCCAGCACAGCAAGGGAATCTAGAGACTCAACCTTTTTTAATTTAACCTTTATTTAAGTAGACAAGTCAGTTAAGAACAAGTTTTTATTTACAATGACGGCCTACCCCGGACGACGCTTGGGCAATTGTGCGCAGCCCTATGGGACTCCCAATCACAGACGGTTGTGATACAGCCTGGAATAGAACCAGGGTCTGTAGTGACGCCTCTAGCACTGATTGGCTCAAACGCATTAAGAAGGAAAGAAATTCCACAAATTAACTTTTAAGAACAAATGACAAATGTGGTCCTCTGTAGCTTAATTGGTAAAGCATGGCTCTTGTAAGGCCAGGGTAGTGGGTTCGATCCCCGGGACCACCCATATGTAAAAATGTATGCACACATGACTGTAAGTCGCTTTGGATAAAAGCGTCTGCGAAATGGCATATTAAAAGAAGGCCCACCTGTTAATTGAAATGCATTCCAGGTGACTACCTCGTGAAGCTGGTTGAGAGAATGCCAAGAGTGTGCAAAGCTGTCATCAAGGTAAAGGGTGGCTATTTAAAGAATCTCAAATATAACATATATTTTGATTTGTTTAACACTTTTTTGGTTACTACATGACTCCATATTCATAATTCATAATTTGTATGTCTTCACTCTTATTCTACAATGTAGAAAATAGTAAAAATAAAGAAACAATGGTTTTGGAAACAGCTTGGAGATTTAACAATGCTCCTACAAAGGTTCAAACGATTAACTTAGCCTTAAGATGCTTTTGGGAAACCGGGCCCAGATGGTCTCTTTAGGAAATGTTGTGAAAATATTTGGCCTAGGCTACATGCCCTGTTATTTGGACTGAAAACCGATTTGTAGGTGATCAGTCCTGCTACTGATAGCCAATGGGAACTGATCTGAACAGGTTTAGACTGGTCATCTAGGATATGTAGGCTATAGCTGAGGTATAGACCTCCATCTGTATCAGGACTAGGCTCCTGCTACTGTTACTGTTATAACGTTATGGGAACTGATCTGAACAGGTTTAGGCTGGTCATCTAGGATATGTAGGCTATAGCTGAGGTATAGACCTCCATCTGCATATCACTAACAAACCACTATTATATATTATAACCTAGCCTACTTTACATAATATAAATATCCTACTTGTTGCAAAAATACTTTCTGAATGTATCAATGATTTCCCCTCAGATTTATCATGCCCGTTTTAGCCCTTCTGTCTACATTCTCAGATGCGTTTAGAAAATAACAGATTGAAAGAAATAGTTTACTTTTAATAAATACACATTAGCCTGAGAGAGTGGAAGGGCTGAGAGGAATGTGGCCTTGTGTTGCTGCACTGTCTATAACTACCTTAACAAACAGTAACAGGGAGATGAGGTGAAAGATATCAGTCACAACTACATGTTGTTACAGGCTTTGGTATTTCCATTTATATTTTGAGGTTGGACGTTAGCACGTTGGCCGCACCTCTTGGCGCCACCTCAATAGACAGTATGCTTATGCCTGTGCTGGCTTGTCATCTCTTTAGTCAGAAGGTTTCCATCTGCTATGTGATATTGAAGAGCAGCTGGTCCAGTGTTCTGGTTGGCCTTATAATAATAATAATAATAATATGCCATTTAGCAGATGCTTTTATCCAAAGCGACTAACAGTCATGCGTGCATAATTATTATTTTTTGTGTATGGGTGGTCCCGGGGATCAAACCCACTACCTTCGCATTACAAGCACCGTGCTCTACCGGCTGAGCTACAGATGACTGAAGACTGGTACCTCTTTGTAGCTCTGCTTCTTTAAGTTGATGAACAAAGTCTTTCTGTCTTGTATCTCCCAGTGTCTGGTTTGGTTTTGTTTGGTTTTGTTTGGTCTGGTCTGGTTTGGTCTGGTTTGGTTTGGTTTGGTCTGGTTTGGTCTGGTTTGGTCTGGTTTGGTGTGGTCTGGTTTGGTCTGGTTTGGTCTGGTTTGGTGTGCTCTGGTTTGGTCTGGTTTGGTGTGGTCTGGTTTGGTCTGGTTTGGTCTGGTTTGGTGTGCTCTGGTTTGGTCTGGTTTGGTCTGGTTTGGTTTGGTCTGGTTTGGTCTGGTTTGGTCTGGTTTGGTGTGGTCTGGTTTGGTCTGGTTTGGTTTGGTCTGGTTTGGTTTGGTCTGGTTTGGTCTGGTTTGGTCTGGTCTGGTTTGGTCTGGTTTGTTTTGGTTTGGTTTGCTCCACTTGTTTTTTTACTCCATATTGTAAGTTGGAGGGTTTTTATTTCAGATGTCCTCGTCTGGAGCCACTTCAATGGGCACTCATGGTGCGAGTCTTTTAGGTACCACTTTCTTGTTGCTAGTCAACATTTAGTGGACACTAGGGATTGGACGATTAATACCGGAGCTACGATGTGCCGTTGCAGTTTTCAAAGCCCTACTGATTCGACACAATGTATCAATGCTTGTATCAAAGTAACAATACTATGTGATGATGACGGTCGAAGCTTCGGACATCACACTACCATCTGACAGGTGTCAGAAAAGCACTGACCTCTGCTGGAAGCTTTGTGTTTTTATCTATACAGAACAAAAATATAAACGCAACATGTAAAGTGTTGGTCCCATGTTTCATGAGATTAAATAAAATATCCCAGAAATGTTCTATATGCACAAAAAACATATTTCTCTCCGATTCTGTGCACAAATTTGTTAACATCCCTGGTAGTGAGCATTTATCCGTTGCCAAGATAATCCATCCACCAGACAGGGGTGGAATATCAAGAAGCTGATTAAACAGCATGATCATTACACAGGTACACCTTGTGCTGGGGACAATAAAAGGCCACTTGAAAATGTGCTGTTTTGTCACAAAACACAATGCCACAGATGTCTCAGGTATTGAGGGTGCGTGCCATTGGCATGCTGACTGCAGGAATGTCCACCAGAGCTGTTGCCAGAGAATTGAATGTTCATTTCCCTACCATAAGCTGCCTCCAACGTTGTAAAACCTCATTCTGATTGGCTGGGCCTGGCTCCACAGTGGGTGGGCCTGGCTCCCAAGTGGGTGGGCCTATGCCCACCCAGGTCCACCCATGGCTGCGCCCCTGCCCAGTCATGTGAAATCCATAGATTAGGGCCTAATGAATTTATTTCAATTGACTGATTTCCCTATATGAACTGTCTCAAGTTTTGAGGGAGCGTGCCATTGGCATGCTGACTGCAGGAATGTCCACCAGAGCTGTTGACAGAGAATTACATTGGTGTCAGAAGTGGAACGGCGGCTGTGAGGTCATCAGAACGATGAGCCACATTCCAATTCCCACCATGTGGGTTAACCCTATTGGTGCGATGCGTTGGTTGTTTGCCTTTTACATGTGCAACCGGGGTTCGCTTCCCTGCCCTGCTGTTTGCTACATTGGTGTCAGGAGTAGTATGGTGTCTGTGAGGCCATCAGAATGCACGACCCGGATGTGTGAGGGGTCTGAGTAGTCGAAGCACGGGAATTGCTTTTATAGGGGGCAGTGTGAGACAGGTTACAATTCCCATCATAGCAATAGGTGTAACCCTATAGACAGGTTATAATTAGGTTTAACCCTATAGACAGGTTACATTTAGGTTTAACCCTATAGACAGGTTATAATTAGGTTTAACCCTATAGACAGGTTATAATTAGGTTTAACCCTATAGACAGGTTACAATTAGGTTTAACCCTATAGACAGGTTATAATTAGGTTTAACCCTATAGACAGGTTATAATTAGGTGTAACCCTATAGACAGGTTATAATTAGGTTTAACCCTATAGACAGGTTATAATTAGGTTTAACCCTATAGACAGGTTACAATTAGGTTTAACCCTATAGACAGGTTATAATTAGGTTTAACCCTATAGACAGGTTATAATTAGGTTTAACCCTATAGACAGGTTATAATTAGGTTTAACCCTATAGACAGGTTATAATTAGGTTTAACCCTATAGACAGGTTATAATTAGGTTTAACCCTATAGACAGGTTATAATTAGGTTTAACCCTATAGACAGGTTATAATTAGGTTTAACCCTATAGACAGGTTATAATTAGGTTTAACCCTATAGACAGGTTATAATTAGGTTTAACCCTATAGACAGGTTACAATTAGGTTTAACCCTATAGACAGGTTATAATTAGGTTTAACCCTATAGACAGGTTATAATTAGGTTTAACCCTATAGACAGGTTATAATTAGGTTTAATCCTATAGACAGGTTATAATTAGGTTTAACCCTATAGACAGGTTATAATTAGGTTTAACCCTATAGACAGGTTATAATTAGGTTTAACCCTATAGACAGGTTATAATTAGGTTTAACCCTATAGACAGGTTATAATTAGGTTTAACCCTATAGACAGGTTATAATTAGGTTTAACCCTATAGACAGGTTATAATTAGGTTTAACCCTATAGACAGGTTATAATTAGGTTTAACCCTATAGACAGGTTATAATTAGGTTTAACCCTATAGACAGGTTATAATTAGGTTTAACCCTATTGCTGCGATGCTTAGGGTGTTTGCCTTTTTCGCCAGCGACCTGGCTTCACTGCCCTGCCCACTGTTTTCTACACTATTAATATCACAGGCTACCCGACGTCCGTTGAACAAAGAGACACAACAATATGAGTGAAAGGATTTTAGGAAAATATCAGCTAGTGTTGATTTAGAGTTGTCGTCTGGGTTCAGCCTTCCAGCTTCCTTTATCAATTGGGTGAAATATAACAAATGACATGGTCTCAGAGTTTGGAGATAACCAGGTCCAGTTTAAATCACTATGACAACCATTTCATTATTTCCCCAGAGCAGCAAGGGAATCTAGAGACTCAACCTTTGCAGAATCAGAATCACCTTTATTCGCCAAGTACATTTGCTCATACATATGTAGGATCTTAATTTGAGCCAGTTTGCTACAGCAGAAAAATATTCCTGCAGCAACAGGAAATGTGAATTATTATGTGAATTATAATTAATGGACATTTTTGTAGCGGTTGATACATTTCTATTAAGGGAAACTCAAGTCTGGCATTTCTAAGTGGAAATTACAAACTTCAGAAGCCTTTTAAAACCTCAAATAAACTACAAGTTTTACATTTCCTGCATTGCAGGAAAGTTATTCTGCAGTGGAGGGTGATCAAATTAAGATCCTACATCTGTACACATAATTCTACATGGTGATAGTGACAGACAACATTTAGAGACAGAATACAGACAGAAGAGTTTACACAAATGTCTGTACAACATTAAACACAACTAGGAAGAGTGAGCATAGAGCTATAAGATAATGAACAGTGGATATACAGATATACAGTACAGTGGGAATACAGTTGGTATACAGATATACAGTACAGTGGGAATACAGTTGATATACAGATATACAGTACAGTGGGTATACAGTGGATATACAGATATACAGTACAGTGGGAATACAGTTGATATATAGATATACAGTACAGTGGGAATACAGTTGATATAAAGATATACAGTACAGTGGGAATACAGTTGGTATACAGATATACAGTACAGTGGGAATACAGTTAGTTTACAGATATACAGTACAGTGGGAATACAGTTGGTATACAGATATACAGTACAGTGGGTATACAGTTGGTATACAGATATACAGTACAGTGGGAATACAGTTGGTATTACATTTACATTTACATTTTAGTCATTTAGCAGACGCTCTTATCCAGAGCGACTTACAGTTAGTGAGTGCATACATTCTTTATTTTTTTTTTTTTTTATTCTTTTTTTATATATATATATTTATTTTTTTCATACTGCCCCCCCGTGGGAATCGAACCCACAACCCTGGCGTTGCAAACGCCATGCTCTACCAACTGAGCTACATCCCTGCCGGCCATTCCCTCCCCTACCCTGGACGACGCTGTGCCAATTGTGCGCCGCCCCATGGGTCTCCCGGTCGCGGCCGGCTACGACAGAGCCTGGATTCGAACCAGGATCTCTAGTGGCACAGCTAGCACTGCGATGCAGTGCCTTAGACCACTGCGCCACTCGGGAGTATTATTTATGTATGATGTTGGTAGAATGTATACATTGGGATAGTAGTAAGAGGCCGGTGGGTAAATGACTAAGATTCAAGCCTCCTGTCAGTTAAGGAGATTTGTTTCTTTATTGTGTGTTTAGTTGTACCTTTACCTTCCTGTAGTTGGTCATTTGGAAGGATTCTGTATGGAGGAATGGTCTAATATCACTCCAACTCAAAACATTTTAGAAGAAGGCTCAGTGCCGTTATCCTCGCAAGGGAGTTATTGAAAGGGAGAGACAATTTTGACCCCTATCTTTTTGAGAAAAAAAGTATTACTTGTTAAACAAAATCTCTTTCTCTGAGCAATTGTATTAGTATAAAATCATTTAATTTAATTAACCTCAGGTAACAAGGTTATGGTTACTTGGTGAGCGCTCTCAATGTTAACCTGAGTACATGTTGTGGTGAGCCACAGTCTAAGAGGTGTTGTCTGGCGTAAAGCCATCAAACGTTAAACATTTTCTGGTCATGGTTAAACATATTTGTTTTAAGAAAAAAGTGTACAATCTAAACAAAACGCATGTCCCTGTCCTCTTTTTCAAGATGTGGCAGATTTAAACAGCCAGAATACATTTTTTTATTAAGAAATAATTTTTCTGATGACTTGTTGTTTCTATATGGCTGCTGGGTAATTTGATATGCATCGAAATCTTCATTCATAGGCATCAAATTGAGCGAATGCTGCGCAGGTTCACTGAGTTGCAAACCAAATGGGTATAATGGGGTGATTGTTGTCTAATCGGGTGGTCTAGCTAATGGATTTGTAGATCTGACACAGTTGCTACCTCAGATTATGAGCCTAGCAAGTGTCATATAGCTCAGTTGGTACAGCATGGCTCTTGCAACGCCAGGGTTGTGGGTTCGTTTCCCACGGGGGGCCAGTATGAAAATGTATGCACTCACTAACTGTAAGTCCATTTTGTATACATCTGGCCCTTCATTGGACACTGTGTTAACAAATCTCCAAACGAGCTTCAATGCCATACAACAATCCTTCAGTAGCCTCCAACTGCTCTTAAACACTAGTAAAACTAAATGCATGCTTTTCAATCGAACGCTGCTGGCACCCGCCCACCCGACTAGAATCACCACTCTCGACGGGTCTGACCTAGACTATGTGGACAACTACAAATACCTAGGTGTCTGGTTAGACTGTAAACTCAACTTCCAGACTCACATAAAGAATCTCCAATCCAAAGTTAAATCTAGAATCGGCTTCCTATTTCGCAATAAAGCCTCCTTCACTCATGCTGCCAAACATGCCCTCGTAAAACTGACTATCCTACCGATCCTTGACTTCGGCGATGTCATTTACAAAATAGCCTCCAACACTCTACTCAGCAAATTGGATGTAGTCTATCACAGTGCCATCCGTTTTGTCTCCAAAGCCCCATACACTACCCACCACTGTGACCTGTAGGCTCTTGTTGGCTGGTCCTCACTACATGTTCGTCGTCAAACCCACTGGCTCCAGGCCATCTATAAATCACTGCTAGGCAAATCCCCGCCTTATCTTAGCTCATTGGTCACCATAGCAGCACCCACCCGTAGTCTGCGCTCCAGCAGGTATATCTCACTGGTCATTCCCAAAGCCAACACCTCCTTTGGCCGCCATTCCTTCCAGTTCTCTGCTGCCAATGACTGGAACGAATTGCAAAAATCTCTGAAGCTGGAGACTCTTATCTCCCTCAATAACTTTAAGCATCAGTTGTCAGAGCACCTTACCGATCACTGCACCTGTACACAGCCCATCTGAAATTAGCCCACCCAACTACCTCATCCCTATATTGTTATTTATTTTGCTCTTTTGCACCCCAGTATCTCTATTTGCACATAATATCTTGCACATCTAGCATTCCAGTGTTAATACTATTGTAATTATTCTGCACTATAGCCTATTTATTGCCTTACCTCCATAACTTGCTACATTTGCACACACTGTATATATATTTTCTGTTGTATTTCTGACTTTATGTTTTTTACCCCATATGTAACTCTGTGTTGTTTTTATTGCACTACTTTGCTTTATCTTGGCCAGGTCGCAGTTGTAAATGAGAACCTGTTCTCAACTGGCTTACCTGGTTAAATAAAGGTGAAATAAAATAAAATAAAAATAAAATAAAAAAGTCGCTCTGGATAAGAGCGTCTGCTAAATATGTAAAATGTAAATGTAAAAAATGTAATGAATGAGTTATGTAGTACCCACAGATGGCCAAAGGGAGGCGCAAGAGTGCCATAAACCCATACAGTTTTTTGCCATATAAACCCTAAACCTAACAATCAATCAAATGTATTGATAAAGCCCTTTTTACACCAGCAGATGTCACAAAGTGCTATACAGAAACTCTTACCCTACTTATAACCTATTTTAGCCGTAACCCCTAATTCTAGGGTAGGGTAGCCTAGAACACTTTTAGAAACTATTTTAGTAATAATATTATCTTGGTAAATACAATTATAGTATTAAATAGTGTTTTGATTATTATTATTTTTTTTTATTATATGTATAATTGCAAGACAGAACACTTGATAAATAAGATACATTTGTTTTATTTTTCAAATGTGGTTTGAATTGGGTGACCTAATAAACTCTGTGTGAAAGTCCAGCAATTGGCGTGGGGTAGGTTTGAGACTGATCTAATACACTTTATTTCTCAGCTGCCTCACCAACGTCTGTACGTGAATTACTAACTTTTAATTGTTAAATATTTCCAACAGATTGCAGCATAAGACCACGAAGCATCAGTTATAGGCTACAAGCAGCAATATGATTGACATAAAATAGCATGCAACCAAATACTATATGTCCCATGATTTTCTAAAATGGTCACTCATTACTTTAGTTAGCTATATATCTCGTATTAGGCCAGTGATGCTTTTGGAAGAGCAATTAAATAGTGACTATAGCAGGTGTTGAACCCCTGGTAAATAATCACTAGTCAGATGATCCAACCTCAACCCTAGTATACATGCATTTTTAAATATCTAATATTGCGATTAAACAACCTCGGAATAGATAAGACAAGAGTGCGTCTTCCAGCCCGCCAATGAATTACATCATGCAACCCTCCCGGTTAGCAAATGTACCTCAACATGCCCCTCGCTTGTGCTAGAAGGCAGAGTGCTCGCTGTTGGTTGATGAATCTGACAATAAATGTACTAGGATAATACGTTTTTCTCAACCGGAGGTGACTAAATTAATGTTCAGGGTTATTGATAATCGTTATAGTAATGAAGTATAATTTCAAAACATGATCATAAAAACAGCTAATAATAAACATGAATCATCATTATATTATTTCACAGTAATCTGTTAAATGCTTTTTCAGTCGTTCCTCTTGCGTTAGCAGTGTGGAAAGGGACAGTAAAAAGCGTGTGCAGGAGTTTTCCTGTGAGGGGGAGTGGTGGTGTATCCAGGGAGAAAACTAAACTAACCTTCTGAAATGTCATTCATGGTCTTATGCTTCCATCTATGGGAATTATTTAGCAACTGCATTAGTACTGAATAAAGGATATCCTACCTAAAGTAGTAATTACTCAGAATTGCAAAATATGACATTTTCTAGTTCATTTGACCACTTACAACAATAAAATAACAATGTATAGCATAACAAACAATGAAACTGACATAAACCAAAAACACCATACATTTAGTTAACTATATATATATATATATATATATATATATATATATATATATATAAAATATGTATTTAGATGGGTGACATTATCTGCCAAAGTAATACCCCTGTAGATAAAGAAGAGCTCTCCATTAGGTGTACCAAAAAATTTTAATGCCATTTTCTCAAACATGAGGTTACAAGTTTATCATCTTTCAAAGCAGATTTACTTTCCCATTTTTCCTCAACTGTAGTGTATTATATACCTTTTTCTAGCTGAGTCTCTACTTTTATCCAAGAGCCCTTCGGTCACATTTGACAGTGTAAAACATAGCAGTACTACTTATTTCTCTGAGAGTGAGGTAGATATTATTACTGTGTAAAACCTAGCAGTACTACTTATTTCTCTGAGAGTGAGGCAGATATGTAGCATTTTACACAAAAACATGATTATTTGTCTCTCTGAAATGAAACCATCAAGTGATAGATTTTAAACAAATACATGTCTGTCATTGAACAACCCATGCCATGATTAGATGGTGAAAAAACACACCAATCTCTTTCCTCATTTCTTTAAACAACAAAAGCTCATTTACGAAAATTTCTGAAAATGGATATATAGCATTTTGGAATGAAACTCTTGTTTCTCCATCTGAGCTCAGAGTAGATGCGAGATGTAATGTTTGTCTCTGTTGTGTTGAAGTCCAATCAAGCAGGAGAGACCAGCCTCCCCTGTACCCAGCTGTGTGTCCATGAAGAGTGACCGGTCTATGCGTCATCCTCTACACTTTAGAGAGGGAGACTTTTCTAATGAACAAAGGTAAGAAGAACTCATGGGTCATGGTCAGTGAGTTAAACAACACTGGCTCTAGTCATTTCTCCTCTCCCATTTTCCCATTTCTTTTTGTTGTTTTCATAAACAATAGGCTAAATATTTTTTCCATTTTCATAGTCCTGAAACAATATTAAACAAACACAACATTCCCTCCCTGTGTGTGTGTGTGTGTGTGTGTGTGTGTGTGTGTGTGTGTGTGTGTGTGTGTGTGTGTGTGTGTGTGTGTGTGTGTGTGTGTGTGTGTGTGTGTGTGTGTGTGTGTGTGCACTCCCTGGATGAGGAGATGTAATCTCATGTTTTGTCCACAGAAACCAACAGGAGAGATCAGAGTCAGAGATTCTCAGTGGTCAGTCTTCCCAGAGTCATCAAACAGACCTGGCCTCCATATTCAGTGTATGTGGTCTTGTTATGTACATTTGTTTTTGTTTACCTCAAGTAAAGTTGATCTGTCAATCATTCATTCATGTGTTAATGAGAAAGCATTTAGTCTCTTGCTTAACTTATTTACTTGATTTATTTCAGTTGCTTGAAGAGAATATTATGACATTTGTGAAGAACGAGCTGAAGATGTTCAAGAGGATTCTTAGTCCAGAACTCCCAGAAGGCTTTGAGAGTCAGAAGCAGGATAAGGAAGTGGTGGATGCTGAAGATGAGAAGCAGGAGAGCAGTGCCAGAGAGGGGGCTCTGAAGATCACACTGCACGTCCTGAGGAAAATGAACCAGAAGGAGCTTGCTGACACACTGGAGAAAAGTAAGAGCTGTCTGCCTCATGTTGAATGCTGTTTTAGAACATTTAAAAGCTGTAGCTAAAGTACAGCTAAAGTAGCTGTGTAACTCAATGGTATTGTAGCAGACTTAACACAACACCTAGTGAACTCATCAAGTAGCAGCAGGGATGTGTTGTGTTGAGAGAGAGAGAGAGCGAGAGAGAGAGAGAGAGAGTGAGAGAGAGAGAGAGCGAGAGAGAGAGCGAGAGAGAGAGAGAGCGAGAGAGAGAGAGAGAGAGAGAGAGAGAGAGAGAGAAAGAGAGAGAGAGAACATTAATCATACTGAATAATATAATAATAATACCAATAATAATATAATCAGTCACCCCAGTCTGTAATGCATTATGACAACATTTATACAGTTAGTTAAGTGAATAAATGATTATAATTAAACATTTAACAGTCCTAGAATACTGGAGGCATTAAAACAGACATAATATTAATTTCCTCTGTGTTATTTCTAGATTCAGATGAGCTTGCTGTGATTTGCCAACGTGAACTCAAATCTAATCTAAAGAAGAAGTTTCAATGTGTATTTGAGGGGATCGCTAAACAAGGAAACCCAACACTTCTCAATAAGATCTACACAGAGCTCTACATCACAGAGGGTGGAACAGGAGAGGTCAATAATGAACATGAGCTGAGACAGATTGAGACAACAACCAGGAAACAAGCAAGACCAGAGACTGCAATCAAATGTAACGACATCTTCAAACCCTTAACTGGACAAGACAAACTTATCAGAACTGTGCTTACAAAGGGAGTTGCTGGCATTGGAAAAACAGTCTCTGTGCAGAAGTTCATTCTGGACTGGGCTGAAGGAAAAGCAAATCAAGATGTCCAATTTGTATTTTCATTCCCTTTTCGGGAGCTGAATTTGATGAAAATGGAAAAACCCACTTTCATTGAACTTCTCAATCACTTCTCAAAGGAAACCAAAGAATCAGGAATCTCCAACTACGACAAGTACAAAGTTCTGTTCATCTTTGATGGTCTGGATGAGTGCCGACTGCCCCTAGACTTCCAGAAGAACAAGATCTGTTGTGACGTCACAAAGTCAACCTCAGTGGATGTTCTGCTGACAAATCTCATCAAGGGAAATCTGCTTCCCTCTGCTCTCCTCTGGATAACTACCCGACCTGCAGCAGCCAATCAGATCCCTTCAGTGTGTGTTGACCAGGTGACAGAGGTACGAGGGTTCAATGACCCACAGAAGGAGGAGTACTTCAGGAAGAGATTCAGTGATGAGGACCTGGCCATCAGAATCATCTCACACATAAAGACATCAAGGAGCCTCCACATCATGTGCCATATTCCAGTCTTCTGTTGGATTTCTGCAACAGTCCTTGAACACATGCTGAAACATAAGAGAGAAGAGATGCCAAAGACTCTGACTGAGATGTACTCACACCTTGTGGAGTTTCACACCAAACAGAAGAATGAAAAGTATCTTGGGAAAGAAGAGACAGGTCCACACTGGAATAAAGAGAGCATTCTGTCACTGGGAAAACTGGCTTTTCAACAGCTTGTGAAGGGCAATCTGATTTTCTATGAAGAAGACCTGAAAGAGGCTGGCATTGATGTCAATGAAGCCTCAGTGTACTCAGGATTGTGCACACAGCTCTTTAAAGAGGAATGTGTGCTGTACCAGGACAAGGTGTACTGCTTTGTGCATCTGAGTATTCAGGAGTTTCTGGCTGCTGTATATGTGTTCCTCTCATTCATCAACAACAATGAGAATCTAATGGCCGAACCGCAAGTTACTGAAGTTACTGTCTACAAGAGTGCTGTGGATAAAGCCTTACAAAGTGAGACGGGAAACCTGGACCTTTTCCTCCGCTTCCTACTGGGCCTCTCACTGGAGTCCAATCAGAATCTCTTACGAGGTCTACTGACAAAGACAAGAAGCAGCTCACAGAGCCATGAAGAAACAGTCAAGTACATCAAGGAGAAGATCAGGGAGAATCCCTCTCCGGAGAGGTGCATCAATCTGTTCCACTGTCTGAATGAACTGAATGACCATTCTCTAGTGGAAGTGATCCAATACTACCTGAGATCAGGAAGTCTCTCAGCAAAAGAACTGTCACCTGCACAGTGGTCAGCTCTGGTCTTTGTGTTGCTGACTTCAGAAAAGGAGCTGGATGTGTTTGACCTGAAGAAATACTCCAGATCAGAGGAAGGTCTTCTGAGGCTGCTGCCAGTGGTCAAAGCCTCCAGAGCTGCTCTGTGAGTACATCAAATGACATTTAAGTACTAATCATCAGGAAGAAATATTCAGTTTAGAGAAATATATGTATTATTGAGAAACATATTGAATCAATGCATTGATGTTCACATTAGTATAACAATATGACCATACAATTCTAGGAGACGGAAGATGAATCTATATGTAGTTTAAGAGAATAAACCAAATGCATCTGCCATTGTCCTTCTACACTACTGGTGTTAAATTAACAGTGTGTTTGTGAAATCATGATGATCTCTTTGCAGGCTGTCAGGCTGTGGAGTCACAGAGAAAGGCTGTGCTTCTCTGGTCTCATCTCTGAAGTTAAACCCCTCACACCTGAGAGAGCTGGATCTGAGTAACAATGACCTGAAGGATTCAGGAGTGAAGCTGCTCTCTGCTGTCCTGGGGAATCCCCACTGTAAACTGGAGACTCTGAGGTCAGTATTCCTGTAGTTGGTCAACAAGTGATAACTGTTCACCAGATCCACATGTGTTTACCAGGCACACATCGTCCACACCATATGTGTTTGGACAGTGAAGCTTATAGTTTTACATTTTGTGCTATGCTCCAGCATTTTGGATTTGAGGTAGAATGTTTCATATTAGGTGACAGTACAGAATATCACCTTTTATTTGAGGATATTTTCATACATATCTGTGTTACTGTTTAGAAATGAAAGCACTTTATGTGTCTAGTTCTCCCATTTGAAAAAGTCGTAATAATTTGGACATATTCACTTATATTGTATTAAAGTAGTCATACGTTTAGTATTTGGTCCCATATTCCTTACCCACAGTGATTACATCAAGCTTGTGATTCTATAAACTTGTTGAATGCATTTGCAGTTTGTTTTGGTTCACACACACTGGACACTCACACAACCTGGACACACACACACACAAACTGGACACAAACATACACACTGGACACACACACACACACACACAACGCTGGACACACAAACAACCTGGACACACACACACACACACACACTGTACACACACACATTGGACACAGGCACACACTGGACACACAAACACACACACTAGGATTAATTTAGTCAAAAGTTTAGTATTTGGTCCCATATTTTTTACCGTTTAGAAATGAAACCACTTTACGTATCTAGTTCTCCCATTTGGAAAAGTCGTAATAATTTGGACATATTCACTTATATTGTATTAAAGTAGTCATAAGTTTAGTATTTGGTCCCATATTCCTTACCCACAGTGATTACATCAAGCTTGTGATTCTACAAACTTGTTGAATGCATTTGCAGTTTGTCTTGGTTGTGTTTTGGATGATGTTTTTCCCAATACAAACTGAATGGTGAATAATGTCCTGTCATTTTGGAGTCACTTCACTTGTATTGTCAGTAAGAATAGAAGATGTTTCTGAACACTTCTACATTCACTTGGATGCTACCATGATTATGAATAATCATGAATGAATCGTGAATGATGATGAATGAGAAAGTTACAGAGGAACAAGGATCATACCCCCTCTGTTATTGGTAATGGTGAGAGGTTAGCATGTTTTGTTGTAGCCTCTGTAACTTTCTCATTCATTATTATTCATGATTCATTCATGATTTTTCTTAATCATGGCATCATCTGGATTAATTTAGTAGTGTTTAGAAACATGTTATCTACTCACTTAGACAGAAAATTACTCCAGTCATCATCCACCATTCAGTTACTATTGGGCAAAACATAACCCAAAACACAACCAAAACAAACTGCAAATGCAACCAACGAGTTTGAGACCAAATACTAAACTCTTGACTACTTTAACACACTATAAGTGAATTGGTCAGAATACTTATGACTTCTTCAAATGGGGGACTAGATACATAAAGTGCTTTCATTTCTAAACGGTGAAACAGATATGTATTAAAATACCCTCAAATAAAAGGTGACATTATATACTGTCACCTCATATGAAACATTTGATCTGAAATCCAAAATGCTGGAGTATAGAGCCACATTTAAAATGTTAGCTTCACTGTCATTTAGTAGATATGGTGTGGACTGTATACTCAATACAATCTAAATCTGATACCTCAATGTCTGTCTTTTGACTGATACTGCTTTTTAAACTGCTCTGGTCAGTCTACTCAAATATTTGTAATATGCATTTTTCTCTCTACACACAATATTATGATTTTTTCTAATAATAATATATAAATGGCAGGTTTCAGGACACTGGTATGAATGAAAATGTTGAAAAAATATACTGCCACTATTTTCACCACCAAAGAATAGCAGTGTGGTTTTAATATGATTTGACTCTTTATAGGCTGTCAGGCTGTCTAGTCACAGAGGAAGGCTGTGCTTCTCTGGTCTCAGCTCTGAAGTCAAACCCCTCACACCTGAGAGAGCTGGACCTGAGCTACAATCACCCAGGAGACTCAGGAGTCAGACTGCTCTCTGCTGGACTGGAGGATCCACACTGGAGACTGGAGAAACTCAAGTATGTAGAGGGTTTATGTCAATGTTCATATCAGACATGTTGGAGTTATCAGGCTAGTTAAGACAAACATTCTGACCACCACTTGGACTAAGTTATATAAAGACTGTGTGTGTGTTTGTGTGTGTGTCCAGTGTGTGTGTATGTGTCCAGTGTGTGTCCTGTGTGTGTGTTTGTGTGTGGTGTGTGTGTGTGTGTGTGTGTGTGTGTGTTGTGTGTGTGTTGTGTGGTGTGTGTGTGTGTGTGTGTGTGTGTGTGTGTGTGTGTGTGTGTGTGTGTGTGTGTGTGTGTGTGTGTCTGTGTGTGTGTGTGTGTGTGTGAGTTCAGGTGTATCCCTCAATGACTGTCTGTTCTTCTGCTTACCGCTACAGTGTGGAACATGGTGGAGAGAACACAATGAAACCTGGACTTAGAAAATGTGAGTGTTAACTGCTGTGAAGAATATGACTAAGAATAAGTCTTAATTCAAGTGAAGTCAAAGTCAAAGACCACCATCATTACTTACTTGGTCATATTAAATATCAGCTGTAGTTCTACAGAAGCACAAATCAGGGACACCAAAGTTTACAAAGAGTTGCTTTGACAATGTGTGTGTCTGTGTATGTGAGTGTGGCGTTTTCGTGTTACTTTAGAAATGTGTGTGTGTGTTCATGCCTGAAGATGTGTGTGTGTTCATGCATGCATACAGGTGTGAGTGTGTGTTCAATGTGTTTGTGTGTGTACAGGATGTGTGTGTGTGTGTTCAGGATGTGTGTGTGTGTAATTAATGGGAATAAGTGTGTTTTATATTACCATACAGTATAACATATGATCATTCAACAAGTCTTAAGTTACCTTAACTTCTCCTTTTGATACCTAGAAACATCTACATTAAATTAATTAGTGAAAAGTGAGTTAACATTCTAATGTGAATGATGATGATTTCTAATATTGTGTCTGGTTTCATCCATCAGATGTCTGTGATCTCACACTGGACCTAAACACAGTAAACAGACTCCTCTCTCTGTCTAAGGAGAACAGAAAGGTGACATGTAGGAGAGAGGAGCATCCGTATCCTGATCACCCAGAGAGATTTAAGGGCTGGGAACAGGTGCTGTGTAGAGAGGGTCTGACTGGGCGCTGTTACTGGGAGGTAGAGTGGAGTGGGGAAGGGGCTGTTATAGGAGTGGCATATAAAGGAATCAGCAGGAGAGGAAGTGGTGGTGACTGTGGGCTTGGATACAATGACAAGTCCTGGAGTCTGTTCTGCTATGGCAACAGTTAAAGAGCCAGGCACAATGATAAGTCCACTACCATAGACGTCTCCTCCTCCAGCTCCCACAGAGTAGGAGTGTATCTGGACTGGCCAGCCGGCACTCTGTCCTTCTACAGAGTCTCCTCTGACACACTGACCCACCTGAACACATTCCACTCCACATTCACTGAGCCCCTCTATCCAGGGTTTAGTGTTTATTATGTTGACTCCTCAGTGTCCCTGTAAATAATAACCATGGTAACACTGACACACACACACACACTGGACACACACTGGACACACATACACACTGGACACACACACACAGGACACACACACACACTAGACACATACACACACTGGACACACACAAATACACACTGAACACACACACACTTGACACACACACACTGGCCACACACACACTGGCCACACACACACTGGACACACACACATTGGACACACACACACTGGCCACACACACACTGGACACACACACATTGGACACACACTCACACACACAGACAGACACTGAACACATACACACACACACTGGACACATACACACACACACACACAAGAAACACACACACACACACACACTGGACACATACACACACAGACACACTGGACACACACGCACACACACTGGACACACACTGGACACACACACTGGATGCACACACACTACATACACACTGGACACATACACACACACGAACACACTGGACACACACACACACTGGACACACAGACACACACTGGACACACACGCACACACACTGGACACACACACACACACACACTGGACACACTCACACACTAGAAACACACGCACACTGGACACACACACACTTGACACACACACACTCTGGACACACACACACTGGACACACACACACTGAACACATACACACACACACTGGACACATACACACACACACACAGGAAACACACACACACACACACTGGACACATACACACACAGACACACTGGACACACACGCACACACTGGACACACACACACACACACTGGACACACAGACACACACTGGACACATACGCACACACACTGGACACACACTGGACACACACACTGGATGCACACACACTACATACACACTGGACACACACACACACACACTGGACACACACACACACTGGAAACACACGCACACTGGACACACACACTCTGGACACACACACACTCTGGACACACACACTCTGGACACACACTCACACATCTTCCTATAATAGTGAGGACCTTGACACAGGACCTTCAAATGAGGACCATCATTTCTGACAGAATTGGGAACAAACAGACTCCTCATTCCTGCACTAAGTGTCCAACAAACACAGACATCACTTCAAAACCTGATAAACTCCAATGAACAAATAGACATGCAGGGCACCAGTCTAGTGAGGACCAGTGGTTGCTAGGCAGTTTCTGGATCCCAGGTTCCAGAACAGCTTCTATCCCAGTTCTATCTGCCTGTTAAATCAACCAACCTAAACTGTTTCCATCATACTTTTAGAACATGACTAAACATTTTTTCCTTTTATGATCTTACCACTTTGCATGTTTTATCAATGTTCTTATAAAATAATAAATAATATGCCATTTAGCAGACGCTTTTATCCAAAGCGACTTACAGTCATGTGTGCATACATTTTTGTGTATGGGTGGTCCCGGGGATCGAACCCACTACCCTGGCGTTACAAGCGGCGTGCTCTACCAGCTGAGCTACAGAGGACCACCCATACACAAAATGATATATGATATACTTATGATATATTTTACTGTTTGTGTGTACGTACCACAGGAGGTTGGTGGGACCTTAGTTGGGGAGGACAGGCTTGTAATGGCTGGAGCGGATTGAGTGGAATGGTATCAGATACATCAAATACATGGTTTCCATGGTTTCCATGTGTTTGATGCCATTTAATTGTCTCCGTTCCAGCCATTATTATGAGCCGTCCTCCCCTCAGCAGCCTCCACTGGTTTGTACTGTCCTATATGAGCTCCAACAAGGAATTACAATGTATGTATTATTTTTAATACCTGCAAATGGCAAATAAACTACTTGAACTCCTTATGAGTGTCTGCAGCCGACTAGGCTGTTGCCGTCTGACAAGATGCCATCTGACATTACAGGAATATTCTGCAAATGTTGATGAATCCACCCAAAGCAACATGCAGTCTTTCCACTAGACTCCCATGAAGTTATAGTGGGACGTTATGAGTTTACGTTAAGGTAACATACTCAGAACATACTGCACTTTGTTGATCCTGTTTTAGATGTTAAATTTACATTTACATCATTTAGCAGATGCTCTTATCCAGAGACACTTACAAACTCGTGATAGCCAGTGGGATAACCACTGGGGGGGGGGGGGGGGGGGGGGGGGGGGTAGAAGGATTACTTTTATACTATTCCAGGTATTCCTTAAAGAAGTGGGGTTTCAAGTGTCTCCGGAAGGTGGTGAGTGACTCCGCTGTCCTGGCGTCGTGAGGGAGCTTGTTCCACCGTTGGGGTGCCAGAGCAGCGAATAGCTTTGACTGGGCTGAGCGGGAACTGTGCTTCCGTAGAGGTAGGGGGGCTAGCAGGCCAGAGGTGGATGAATGTAGTGCCCTCGTTTGGGTGTAGGGTCTGATCAGAGCCTGAAGGTGAGGAGGTGGCGTTACCCTCACAGCTCCGTAGGCAAGCACCATGGTCTTGTAGTAGATGCGAGCCTCAACTGGAAGCCAGTGGAGTGTGCGGAGGAGCGGGGTGACGTGAGAGAACTTGGGAAGGTTGAACACCAGACGGGCTGCAGCGTTCTGGATAAGTTGTAGATGAATCCTGTGTTTAAACATTGAAACTCTTACAATAACACTTAAAATACCAATGGGATCATTATTTGTATGTCTTTTATGTTGGAAAACTAATTGTATGTGGACATATGCTCCATAATTGTACTATTATACATTGTACTTTTCATAATAAAACATACTTTAAACAAGAAAAAGCACGTTAATTGTGAAAACAATGTCGTTATCGATTTTGCATTGTCCTCTCCCAGTCACAGGTTGACTTTTGTCATGAATTTTGCCCTGGAGGCAGAACTGCACGATTTCCTCTAGATATGACAGCTGCATAGTCAAAATTGGCTATATCGTAAACATTTGTGGAAAATAATGTTGTTTTATGGTCTTAATTTAAGGTGAGGATTAGCAGTGAGGTTAAGGTTAGCATTAAAATCAGATATTATTACTTTATGCCTGTGCCAGCTAGTGACCACTTTGCAGAACTGCCTCCAGGGCAAGATTCATGACAATAAATGCCAACCTGCCTCCCAGTCATCCCCTCCCTATCTCTACAAGGCTGCAGAACATGCAAGCTAGTGATGCGGGGGTTGTCTCATAACCCACAGTCCCCAGGCGGGTGGGTGGCAGGCAGGTTCAATACAGAGAAAACAATAGTCTACATAAGAAAATCCATCAATGGATCATTACTGTGCAATTTACACTAAGTGGACAAAACATTAAGGACACCTGCTCTTTCCATGACAGACTGAGCAGGTGAATCCAGGTGAAAGCTATGATCCCTTATTGATGTCACTTGTAGATGAAGGGGACGGGACAGGTTAAAGAAGGATGTTTAAGCCTGGAGACAATTGAGACATGGATTGTGTGTGTGTGCCATTCAGAGGTTGAATGGGCAAGACAAAATATTTAAGTGGCTTCAAACGGGGTATGGTAGTAGGTGCCAGGCACACCAGTTTGTGTCAAGAACTGCAACGCTGCTGGGTTTTTCACGCTCATGGTACACCACACAAAGGACATCCAGCCAACTTGACACAACTGTGGGAAGAATTGGCGTCAACATGGGCCAGCATCCTTGTGGAAAGCTTTCAACACCTTGAAGAGTCCATGCCCCGACGAATTGAGGTTGTTCTGAGGGCAAAAGTGGGGAGGTAACTCAATATTAGGAAGGTGTTTGATATAACGTCTTTTGATACAGCATTTATTAATGTCTTTAAAGTCATCAGCTGTAGGTGAGAGAGAGGAGAAGGACACGCCATGTGTTGTGTCGGTCACGGATGGGGGGCCAGAAGGTCGGCGTGCCAAGATAGATTAGGGGCCACTGTTGCTAATCTTAGAAAGAGTACGTGATGGAATGGCCTGGCTAGGGTGCCACACGATACTATGTACGGGGATCCTATTGTAGGAGATGAGTGACACTCAATAATGGTTGGCAACTGTGGGATGGAAGTAGCTCGGAGAGCATTATATAAACTGAGAGGTTTTCTATGGAAGTCATTCAGATGACAAGAGGCTACGCCCGTACCGCTTGTCATTGAATCCAGTACTGTAACCATTAAATAACAATGAATCAACTCTCCATCTAAGTGGTCGACTACTCTCTTACATCCTGAAGTACGAGATACCAGAGAAACTGGTCATAACAGTGTTGTAAATATTTAGTCCACTCAGTGTATAACCTGTAGCTACACTGTGCAGTTAGCACCTTAACAGACGGCCCCTGTCTTTATCAGCATCATAAAAGATGACAGTATTTCAACCACATCAAATATGCATCCAAGCCAAACTGAAATCTTATCAGAAACATGTTGGGCCTCTGGGGAAGCAGTGGGGAGGGGGGGTTTCTCTGGGGAAGCAGTGGGGAGGGGGGGTTTCTCTGGGGAAGCAGTGGGGAGGGGGGGTATCTCTGGGGAAGCAGTGGGGAGGGGGGTTTCTCTGGGGAAGCAGTGGTGAGGGGGGGTTTCTCTGGGGAAGCAGTGGGGAGGTGGGGGGGGGGTTCTCTGGGGAAGCAGTGGGGAGGGGGAGTTTCTCTATGCTTAAGATGTTTTATTTGAAATGCTCTTGGATATAAATGTCACGAAACGATCTTGGGAATCAGTCAGATGTTAAAGGTGTCACATTAGTCTCGTGGAATGTGCACGTTCTCGGGCACTCGCGCAAAAGGGGTATGGTATTTAAGCACTTGAAATCACTTGGTGCTGACATCATCTTCCTGCAAGAAACGCACATAAAAGCCACGGTGCAGCGGCATCTGAGATCCAACTGGATTTCTCAAATTGATCAATCACCCTTCTCCTCCAAAGCTAGAGGTGTTGCTATTCTCTTTGGTAAAAACATCCCTTTTCAACTCTCCTCCATGTCCACAAACCCACATGGTAGGTACATCATAGTATCAGGGAACATTCTTTCCCTGACACCCTTTCTAACATCTATGGCCCAAACATTGACCACCCACATTTCTTTCCTAATGTTTTTGATTTGCTCCCAGATCTTAGTACCACTGATCTAATAATCGGAGGTGATTTTAATTGTTACCTTGAATCCGTATCTTGACAGACTGTCTACACGTACTCCACCAAATATCACCTCTGTCCAGGTTGTAAATAATCTAATCTAATCCAGGAATCTAGTGGACATCTGGAGACTGCAACATCCCACAGACAGACTACTCAGTCATCTCTTAATAATCTAATCTAATCCAGGAATCTAGTGGACATCTGGAGACTGCAACATCCCACAGACAGACTACTCATTCATCTCTTAATAATCTAATCTAATCCAGGAATCTAGTGGACATCTGGAGACTGCAACATCCCACAGACAGACTACTCATTAATCTCTTAATAATCTAATATAATCCAGGAATCTAGTGGACATCTGGAGACTGCAGCATCCCACAGACAGACTACTCATTCATCTCTTAATAATCTAATCTAATCCAGGAATCTAGTGGACATCTGGACACTGCAACATCCCACAGACAGACTACTCGTTAATCTCTTAATAATCTAATCTAATCCAGGAATCTAGTGGACATCTGGAGACTGCAACATCCCACAGACAGACTACTCATTCATCTCTTAATAATCTAATCTAATCCAGGAATCTAGTGGACATCTGGAGACTGCAACATCCCACAGACAGACTACTCATTCATCTCTTAATAATCTAATCTAATCCAGGAATCTAGTGGACATCTGGAGACTGCAACATCCCACAGACAGACTACTCATTCATCTCTTAATAATCTAATCTAATCCAGGAATCTAGTGGACATCTGGACACTGCAACATCCCACAGACAGACTACTCATTCATCTCTTAATAATCTAATCTAATCCAGGAATCTAGTGGACATCTGGAGACTGCAACATCCCACAGACAGACTACTCATTCATCTCTTAATAATCTAATCTAATCCAGGAATCTAGTGGCCATCTGGAGACTGCAACATCCCACAGACAGACTACTCATTCATCTCTTAATAATCTAATCTAATCCAGGAATCTAGTGGCCATCTGGAGACTGCAACATCCCACAGACAGACTACTCATTCATCTCTTAATAATCTAATCTAATCCAGGAATCTAGTGGACATCTGGAGACTGCAACATCCCACAGACAGACTACTCATTCATCTCTTAATAATCTAATCTAATCTAGGAATCTAGTGGACATCTGGAGACTGCAACATCCCACAGACAGACTACTCATTCATCTCTTAATAATCTAATCTAATCCAGGAATCTAGTGGACATCTGGAGACTGCAACATCCCACAGACAGACTACTCATTCATCTCTTAATAATCTAATCTAATCCAGGAATCTAGTGGACATCTGGAGACTGCAACATCCCACAGACAGACTACTCATTCATCTCTTAATAATGTAATCTAATCCAGGAACCTAGTGGACACTGAGCCCCTCTATCCAGGGTTTACGTTTCATGGTGACTCGTCAGTGTCCCTGTAAATAATAACATTTACATTTACATTTTAGTCATTTAGCAGACGCTCTTATCCAGAGCGACTTACAGTTAGTGAATACATTATTATTATTATTTTTTTATACTGGCCCCCCGTGGGAATCGAACCCACAACCCTGGCGTTGCAAACGCCATGCTCTATCAACTGAGCTACATCCCTGCCGGCCATTCCCTCCCCTACCCTGGACGACGCTGGGCCAATTGTGCGCCGCCCATGAGTCTCCCGGTCGCGGCCGGCTGCGACAGAGCCTGGATTCGAACCAGGATCTCTAGTGACACAGTTAGCACTGCGATGCAGTGCCTTAGACCACTGCGCCACTCAGGAGTAACGCAGGTAACCATGGTAACACTGACACACACATACACACACACACACACACTGGACACACACTGGACACAAACACACACACTGGACACACACACACAGGACACACACAAACACACACTGAACACACACACACTGAACACACACACACTGAACACACACACACTGGCCACACACACACTGGCCACACCGCACTGGACACACACACACTGGACACACACACACTCTGGACACACACACTCTGGACACATACGTCTTCCTATAATAGTGAGGACCTTAACACAGGACCTTCAAATGAGGACCATCATTTCTGATAGAATTGGGAACAAACAGACTCCTCATTCCAGCACTAAGTGTCCAACAAACACAGACATCACTTCAACACCTGATAAGCTCCAATGACAAATAGACATGCAGGGCACCAGTCTAGTGAGGACCAGTGGTTGCTAGGCAGTTTCTGGATCCCAGGTTCCAGAACAGCTTCTATCCCAGTTCTATCTGCCTGTTAAATCAAGCAACCTAAACTGTTTCCATCATACTTTTAGAACATGACTGAACATTTTGTCCTTATGATCTTACCACTTTGCATGTTTTATTGATTTTCTTATGATATATTTTACTGTCTGTGTGTACGTACCACAGGAGGTTGGTGGGACCTTAGTTGGGGAGGACAGGCTTGTAATGACTGGAGCGGATTTAGTGGAATGGTATCAAATACATCAAATACATGGTTTCCATGGTTTCCATGTGTTTGATGCCATTTAATTGTCTCCGTTCCAGCCATTATTATGAGCCGTCCTCGCCTCAGCAGCCTCCACTGGTATGTACTGTCCTATATGAGCTCCAACAAGGAATTACAATGTATGTATTACTTTTAATACCTGCAAATGGCAAATAAACTACTTGAACTCCTTATGAGTGTCTGCAGCCGACTAGACTGTTGCCGTCTGACAAGATGCCATCTGACATTACAGGAATATTCTGCAAATGTTGATGAATCCACCCAAAGCAACATGCAGTCTATCCACAAGACTCCCATGATGTTATAGTGTGACGTTATGTGTTGACGTTAAAGTAACATACTCAGAACATACTGTACTTTTTGATAGTGTTTTAGGTGTATCTCTGTTTAAAAATGTAAACTCTTACAATAACACCGTTAAAATACATTTACATTACATTTTAGTCTCTTATCCTTAGCGACTTATCCAGAGCGACTTACAGTTAGTGAATACATATATATTTTTTTTATACTGGCCCCCCGTGGGAATCGAACCCACAACCCTGGCGTTGCTACCTAGTGGTAGCATGAGACAGAGTCTACAACCCACACAAGTGGCTCAAGTAGTGCAGCTCATCCAGGATGGCACATCAATGCAAGCTGTGGCAAAAAGGTTTGCTGTGTCTGTCAACGTAGTGTCCAGAGCATGGAGGCGCTACCAGGAGACAGGCCAGTAAATCAGGAGACGTGGAGGAGGCACGTGTGCATGTGTCTGCTCAAACGGTCAGAAACAGACTCCATGAGGGTGGTATGAGGGCCCGACGTCCACAGGTGGGGGTTGTGCTTACAGCCCAACACCGTGCAGGACGTTTGGCATTTCCTAGAGAACACCAAGATTGGCAAATTCACCACTGGCGCCCTGTGCTCTTCACAGATGAAAGCAGGTTCACACTGAGCACGTGACAGATGTAACAGAGTCTGGAGATGCCGTGGAGAACGTTCTGCTGCCTGCAACATCCTCCAGCATGACCGGTTTGGCGGTGGGTCAGTCATGGTGTGGGGTGGCATTTCTTTGGGGGGCCGCACAGTCCTCCATGTGCTCGCCAGAGGTAGCCTGACTGCCATTAGGTACCGAGATGAGATCCTCAGACCCCTTGTGAGACCATATGCTGGTGCGGTTGGCCCTGGGTTCCTCCTAATGCAAGACAATGCTAGACCTCATGTGGCTGGAGTGTGTCAGCAGTTCCTGCAAGAGGAAGGCATTGATGCTATGGACTGGCCCGCCCGTTCCCCAGACCTAAATCCAATTGAGCACATCTGGGACATCATGTCTCGCTCTATCCACCAACGCCACGTTGCACCACAGACTGTCCAGGAGTTGGCGGATGCTTTAGTCCAGGTCTGGGAGGAGATCCCTCAGGAGACCATCCGCCACCTCATCAGGAGCATGCCCAGGCATTGTAGGGAGGTCATACAGGCATGTGGAGGCCACACACACACTACTGAGCCTCATTTTGACTTGTTTTAAGGACATTACATCAAAGTTGGATCAGCCTGTAGTGTGGTTTTCCACTTTAATTTTGAGGGTGACTCCAAATCCAGACCTTCATGAGTTGATACATTTGATTTCCATTGATAATTTTTGTGTGATTTTGTTGTCAGCACATTCAACTATGTAAAGAAAAAAGTATTTAATAAGATTATTTCATTCAGATCTAGGATGTGTTATTTTAGTGTTCCCTTAATTTTTTTGAGCAGTGTATATGATTCCTATAGCTAAAACAGATAACTTTGAGACCAAACGGTGGTGCGAGGAATGCAGGTCCATTGTGGTTCCAAAGGTTTGGTAGAGCTTTAGACACGGCAGAAAGAAGGTTTAGAGGTCATACAGGACGAATAAACACTGAAAAAAATAGATACTAGAGAGTGGGTGGAAAATGAATATGAAATGATATTTACAATAATCAAAACAAAAACCAAAATGTCGATTTAAACAATAGATTAGCAAATAAAATGATGTAATTTTTGGTTGAAGCAGAGGAAGGATAATAATGGAGGTAGAGGCAGGTCCAATGGTAATTCCAGAGGAGGAAGAAGGAGGTTTAACAGAGACAGGGATACTTGCGATTATTGTAAACACTGGGGACATTGGGTTGGAGACTGTAACGTTAGAATACAGGATGAGGAGAGACGAAGATATGGAGATAGAGAGAGGGGAAATTGGACTCCTGCCCAACCGCACCCTAATTCCCAGAATACACCTAGAGAGGAGAAGGCCGGGTAATCTATTATGGGGACAATGACATACAACACCGATAAGCAGGGAGGAGGTTAAACACATGATCAATGCACCACAACACCGATAAGCAGGGAGGAGGTTAAACACATGATCAATGCACCACAACACCGATAAGCAGGGAGGAGGTTAAACACATGATCAATGCACCACAACACCGATAAGCAGGGAGGAGGTTAAACACATGATCAATGCACCACATCACCGATAAGCAGGGAGGAGGTTAAACACATGATCAATGCACCACAACACCGATAAGCAGGGAGGAGGTTAAACACATGATCAATGCACCACAACACCGATAAGCAGGGAGGAGGTTAAATACATGATCAATGCACCACAACACCGATAAGCAGGGAGGAGGTTAAATACATGATCAATGCACCACAACACCGATAAGCAGGGAGGAGGTTAAACACATGATCAATGCAACACAACACCGATAAGCAGGGAGGAGGTTAAACACATGATCAATGCACCACAACACCGATAAGCAGGGAGGAGGTTAAACACACATGATCAATGCACCACAATTGCATATTTCGGTTAGCCCATTAGAAATACCACAGTTAAGTTTATGTGTATCTGGTAAAATAATTCCATTTCTAATAGATACAGGGGCAACTATGTCATGTTTAAGGCAACCAGATTGAAGGTGTCCTTTAAGTAATCAGAAGGTCCAGTCTATTGGACTGTGTAAGGCGTTTATTATCTTTTTATTGGAATTAGTGGAACTATGCTAATTGATCCTATATCTCTCCCATTACAAATTGATTTGGAAGATATTATTTTTCAACATTCATGTATAGGAAGCGCTGCAACTCCTATGGCGTTAATGGGAAGAGGCCTTTTAAGTCAACTCAATGCCACCATTTTTTGTTCACCAGATGGCATCGAGGTATATGGAACAACATCGTATATGGAGCCTCTTAAAGAAGAAGTTACAGGTCTGTGAGAGCCAGAAATCTTGCTTGTTTGTAGGTGACCAAATACTTATTTTCCACCATAATTTGCAAATAAATTCATTAAAAATCCTACAATGTGATTTTCTTGATTTTTTTTTCTCAATTTGTCTGTCATAGTTGAAATTTACAGGCCTCTCTCATCTTTTTAAGTGGGAGAACTTGCACAATTGGTGGCTGACTAAATACTTTTTTCCCCCACTGTATATGGAACAACATAGGCTATTTTATGAACAAAGAGCAGGAAGTCATTTTAATCTGAAAGAGTGCATAATAAATTATATGAATGTGTTTATGATCATTTGATATCAGTTTGGATAATAAGCTTTGATATAACATTATATTGTGGTTCCGTACATCAATGCCAATCATATAATATCAAGGAGTGGTATGGAGAGCGTGAGGTTATTTTAGAGGGTAGTGGAAAAGTATATGTTTTAATGAGAGGCTTGACTTTGACGTAGTTTCCTGAAGGTTAGAGAATTGGTGAGGATCCAATGACAGGAAGGTCAGTGTCCTTGAAACTACAGTCTGTTTTTAGTTTAGTTTTTTGAGTATGTTTGAGGAAGTTGATTTGTGTCGATTAAGAATCGTTAAAAAAACACGAAAGGATTGTTTGATGTGAGTACCTAGGAGTTTCTACGTTCTATGTGACGATGTGAAAATAGGATGAATTTTATGTGTGTGTAATCGATTACTAGAGAGGTGATAAAGTGATCATTTGAATAATATGTATGTATTAACTTGCTCACCCAAACGTAGACGTACGTCAAGGGGTGGGAAATAATTAACAAAAGTTTTCTGAGTTCGAGCCATTGATGGATAATTTGATAGAGATAAGGTTTAAGAAATGAACTACCCATAAGGACTGGAATTTATAGACTTAACTTATAACATAACAAACCAGTGTAATTGGGCTATTTGTGGGATGTATTTGTCATTTCAATAGCATTGGGTAAATGGAATAGAGTAAAATCTAGGTTTCTGAGTGTAATTCAACCGTTGGTGTGTGTTGCTTAGACAGATACTACAAAGTATTTGGTTTGGTGATGTAGAATGGAAGATTTAGCGGTGTGATTGGTTCAAATTGAAAGACACAATTATTTAACAGGAATAGCGAGACAATTTCGAGGTATTCATTTTTTTGCGTTGCCTAATGCTTTGCTAGATTAAACAATTGAAAATGGTGACGTAATGTACTATGGATACAAATTCAATATATGCTAATCAACTATTAAGGGGCTCTGGATAAGAGCGTCTGCTAAATGATGTAAATGTAAATGTAAATCAACTACAGCAAGTGTTTGGTTTGTTACTTGTAGCCTCCTTAGAAAGGACAGTTACCTAGATCTGCTGACTTCCAATAATGGAGGATTGGTGGATTCATAAGAGCTGTGGCTATGATCTTAGTTGATAACAGGGGATACTAATAGTATAGTGACGAAGCACAGGGAAGAGAGGGTGTTTTCTTAATGGGAAGTGAAGCAACGGGACAAAGAGAATAAAAATACTATTAAAAAACAGCAGGGATAAAAAAGCTGTTGGAAAGAAGCAGAGTATGAAAGATAACATTAACTGAGGAATATAGGAACTTTTAGCTGAGGTAACTACAGAAATATTACTGACCCAATATCCTAACAGATAAACCGAACCCAAACATGAAGCTACTACAGCCATCTAGGATTGTTAAAGTTGTAAAGTTAGTTTTTTAAACCCTACGATAGAGGGAAAGGCAGAACGCTGTTTGAGAATGGTTTTTATTTGTTGTTTGGAGAGTTTCTAGGTGTTGATCTGTGGGTGTTAGCAACTGGGGTTGGCTGAACGTGAGAGAGCTGTAAGTGTCATAATGGGTTAAGTTTGGTGTACCCGGATCACTGGTTGCTGTGGAAAGGGAGGAGGTAAAAGGGTGGTGAGTGTTAACGGTGAGAAATGGGTAGCTAGTTAGTGGTGTTAACTAGTAGCGTTTAGATTGGTGACGTTACTTGCTCTGCGACCTTGAAGTAGTTGTTTGCCTCGCTCTGCAAGGTTGCGCCTTTTGTTTGAATGACTGCTGTTAATGTGTGCAGAGGGTCCCTGGTTCAAGACCATGTAGGGAAGGAAGCAAAACTGTTACATTGACGCTGTTGACCTGAATCACTGATTTAATTGATAAGATTATACGAAAGAGATTGTCCTACCAGCCCATGGCGGCTAGGATAACATAGTAGTTTCAGTGGCATCTCTGTGAATGGAGGTTTTATGTGTTTTGACTATAACTTAACAATAATTTGTAATCTAAAGTACCGTTAGATGGAAAGACAGCAGTAGAGGATAAAAGAGATTGGAGAGGGTTTTCTGGGTTAAAAGGAAAGTAGGTTAATTGGGAGATGAGAAGGGTTGCATGGGATTGTTTGAGTAGACTGGTATTAAAATCATTATTTCTAGTAAGGTCAATGAAAATATGTTATTAGGTAGTAGTGGTTTGTGGATAGAATTGACTGATGCCATGATTTAGTAAGCGGGTGAAAGAGAGTAGTGCTCGCTGTGCTATATCAGGATGTAAAGGATGCAGGGGTAATGTGGAGCAGATATCTGAATAGTTGAATATGGAACGTTCTTTGACAATTTGTTTATTATTATTATTAAATTCTATAGTCTGTTTAACCATCAGTGAGTTATGCAGACAGCTAATTCATTCTAAAAACGATAATCTGTTTCTGGTACGTTGAACAATGGGAGGTAGTTTTTACTATTATGCTGATAGGGAAGTACACATTTTTTGTAAATTGTGAATTTATTAAACAATAGGTTTATATTTCAATACATCAATGCAACAAGTTGAACAGATTACATTACCGAAAAGGGGTTATAGATTTTCATATTTTTAGAGATTTTATGTAATCTTCTTCTGGAGTAGTTATGAGGAATTAGATTGAAACAAACGATTATTGATGTGAGGTAGGACAGGGTATATCTGCATCATGTTTTGTGTGTAATTAATATTTTTGGATTGCTGATTATAATTGAATGTTAACGAAATATATACTTTCTCTTCCAAGAAAATGGGGATTTCCTTATCTCTCATTGGGATGTTTCAAAAGTCTGTGGGCTAGGGGGAGCAGTTAGTAAAATTTGTCAGTCTTATAACTCAAGAACTCTAAGATAACCTGCCTAAATGACTACCGACCCGTAGCACTGACGTCTGTAGCCATGAAGTGCTTTGAAAGACTGGTCATGGCTCACATCAACAGCATAATCCCAGAAACCCTAGACCCACTCCAATTTGCATACCGCCCCAACAGATCCACAGATGATGCAATCTCTATCGCACTCCACACTGCCCTTTCCCACCTGGACAAGAGGAACACCTACGTGAGAATGCTATTCATTGACTACAGCTCAGCATTCAACACCATAGTGCCCTCTAAGCTCATCACTAAGCTAAGGATCCTGGGACTAAACACCTCCCTCTGCAACTGGATCCTGGACTTCCTGACGGGCCGCCCCCAGGTGGTAAGGGTAGGTAACAACACATCTGCCACACTGATCCTCAACACGGGGGCCCCTCAGGGGTGCGTGCTCAGTCCCCTCCTGTACTCTCTGTTCACCCATGACTGCATGGCCAGGCACGACTCCAACACCATCATTAAGTTTGCCGACGACACAACAGTGGTAGGCCTGATCACCGACAACGATGAGACAGCCTATAGGGAGGAGGTCAGAGATCTGGCCGTGTGGTGCCAGGACAACAACCTCTCCCTCAACGTGACCAAGACAAAGGTGATGATTGTGGACTACAGGAAAAAAAAGAGGACTGAGCACGCCCCCATTCTCATCGATGGGGCTGTAGTGGAACAGGTTGAGAGCTTCAAGTTCCTTGGTGTCCACATCACCAACGAACTATCATGGTCCAAACACACCAAGACAGTCGTGAAAAGGGCACGACAAAGCCTATTCCCCCTCAGGAGACTAAAAAGATTTGGCATGGGTCCTCAGATCCTCAAAAAATTCTACAGCTGCACCATCGAGAGCATCCTGACTGGTTGCATCACCGCCTGGTATGGCAACTGCTTGGCCTCTGACCGCAAGGCACTACAGAGGGTAGTGCGTACGGCCCAGTACATCACTGGGGCAAAGATCCCTGCCATCCAGGACCTCTATACCAGGCGGTGTCAGAGGAAGGCCCTCAAAATTGTCAAAGACTCCAGCCACCCTAGTCATAGACTGTTCTCTCTGCTACCGCACGGCAAGCGGTACCGGAGTGCCAAGTCTAGGTCCAAAAGACTTCTCAACAGCTTCTACCCCCAAGCCATAAGACTCCTGAACAGCTAATCATGGCTACCCGGACTATTTGCACTGCCCCCCCACCCCATCCTTTTTACGCTGCTGCTACTCTGTTAAGTAAGTATTTATGCATAGTCACTTTAACTCTACCCACATGTACATATTACCTCAACTACCTCAATTAGCCGGTGCCCCCGCACATTGACTCTGCAACGGTACCCCCCTGTATATATAGCCTCCCTACTGTCACTTTATTTTACTGTATATATAGCCTCCCTACTGTCACTTTATTTTACTTCTGCTCTTTTTTTCTCAACACTTTTTTTGTTGTTGTTTTATTCTTACTTTTTTTGTTTAAAATAAATGCACTGTTGGTTAAGGGCTGTAAGTAAGCATTTCACTGTAATGTCTGCACCTGTTGTATTCGGCGCATGTGACCAATAACATTTGATTTGATTTGATTTGATTTGAATTAGGTCATAAGAGGGAGCTACCAAATTAAATAAGGCCTGGCTAGTTTTGTTTGTTGTTTTCCAATAGGGTTTTTCAAATAACCACACACAACCCACCTATTATACTGGTTATATAGGGTTGTTATTTTGATTTTAGGGGGTTTTAACGGGTCAAAGATGATAAGTCTTAAAGGAACACACACATGGAACTTTCTGAAGTTTTTTGTTTTATATGTGAGTTTTGGGTAAACACGTGATTTATTTTGAGAAGAAATGTAATGAGGACTTACTGTACACTGGGGATGCAAAACATTTATGAAATGTTTTGACTGTGGTTAATGATCAGTTTATACTATAGAATGGAACACTTCTTTGAAGGGTTTGAATGACCTCTGAACTCTGTCTTGACTTTCTAGTGTGAATTGATCACCCACACTGGAAAGCCAAGAGGCATAGGATGATGAATTTAAGGTAATGTATTATACAGAGTTGAGGGTAATTTATAATACTGATAATTATGAAGAATTTTATAATTTGGCAATAGTCATATCTATGATTCAGACCATAATAAGGTCAGAGTGAGAGAGCTAGTCCTGAATGAGGAACATTCAATGGACTCTAAACTGAAATACAATGACATAGAATAATAATTAGTCCTTTCCCTCCTTGCATTAACATTAACTGATACATCTCTAGCTGTAATAACTGCCATGTTAGTAATCGTTTGTACAGATCTTAAAATCAATCCCCGAAAAATTTGAAAACAACACCCCATAACTATAGCTACAGTAAATACTATTGCCACTAGAGGACATATAATACTTGCCATCCATGTTCCTATGGAATTACCACTAAAAAACCTTGGAAAAGATTTCAACAGCATTCAAATTACCATATCCTCCTAATCTTAATACAATAGCATCCAATGCTAATGATTAACATCTCAGACCCAATTCTTAAAAACCCATGATTGTTAAACAATGTTCAACTCCTACTTTGTCCTCATTTTACATTTAAGTCATTTAGTAGATGCTCTTATCCAGAGCGACTTACAGCAGCAATTAGGGTTAAGTGCCTTGCTCAAGGGCACGTTGACAGATTTTTCACCTAGTCGGCACGGGGATTAGAACCAGCGACCTTTCAGTTACTGGCACAACGCTCTTAACCACTAAGCTACCTGCCACCTCCTAATATACCTAATATAACATACACATTATAACACTCTATTATCGCTCCCTGTTACATCATCACATCCCTAGACTATTCCTGCTTTAATAATTCAACCAAATTTACATCATATGAAAATATCATAACCCCATGATAATAACCAATTAAGTACTTGCCTATCAACATAGATATTTACCACTCTAAACATCCATATCAATATCACCCCATACTTCAAATCTATATCATTACTAATATGTTAATACTTTAACCCAATTCATCAACATATTCATGATTTCAGTCACAATCCTCACCTTAACTTCCATGTTTCAAACAGTATGATTCAACAATGTCTATTCAAAATAAATCATATAAATGTATCCTAAGACATTAATCACTATCCTTCATTTTGAAAATAATTATCCTAATACATACCAATAATTCACTTAAATCACTCATTAATCTTATAACTTATAACCAACCAAATTACTTAACTCAACCAAATTTAAAATGACAATTCTTATTGATTCACTTTATCCTTATCAATGAAAATTAAAACTCTCAACTTAATCACCCATTACAACTCTCAGAATGTATACTTATATTATCATACATTATAAACATTCATACTTCAATTATGACTTTCCTCATCCTGAAAATAAATACAGATCATTATCTCAATGCATTCTCAATATTATTTAGCAGTGTATCTCCCAAATTAGCAAATTTAGATAAATCCAATTTTATTATCAACAAGCAACCCCTTTATTCCTCCCGGCACTTAAATCTTCTGGCGTCTCTTCATTATGTTCTTCAGACAGCTTCATATTTCAAAATGACTTTCCCATTAAAATGCCACAACTACAATGTCTCATTTGATTCACCACCAACTCCACAACCTCAATGTCTTCTCCATTTGCCAACCAGTATACCAACAACATGATCAATGTTACATTTGAACAGATCTTTCTCCATTCTCACTCAATGGTGGACTCCTTTCCCACTCCTTCGATTTAAAACATGAGAAAATCCTTTGATATCTTCGATTGGTTATTGTAGACCAGTTGCATGTAGAAGTGGTATTTTACAGAAACATCTTCAACGCCTCTGGTATTCATCTTCAGCCGGTTCATATGTTGTTACTTTTATTTATATATAGGTTCACACCATTCTATGTCAAATGATCCCTTAATATGCATCAAGATACCATCTGTATTTACCTCACTAGAAGACAAAAACACAACAGTTTAATTGATTACATTCCTAATCCAATAAATCCACATAAACATTTACCATATGACCAATTATTATGTTTTAACAATTATTCCTAATAGTAATTTCTAATATACTTCCCAATTTCTGTTAACATCTCTCTGTGTAGTATGTCCTTCTTGCATCACGCCCATATGGAATTCAAGATTCACAGCTGCAACGACACACATACATAGACACACAAACAAAAACAACTCTCCACAGTGACCTTAAAACATTTAATCTAACCCATAACACATTAATTACTACTGCTCAAATTCTTACTACGATATGCAAATTTACCAATACGTCCTCTTACCATCATTACCACCCCCTTTTTGAACACGAGTCACAACGTGATTCATGCTTTCAAAAACAAAACACCAACATTGTTTATTAAATCATAATAAAAATGAAATTAAAAATGACAACATTTGATAATACCATACCTTACTTTTATCCCGTAAATTAAGTCTAGATTAGTACAATTGATTAACAACAGTTTTTCCCTCGTTCAAGGATAGCTCTCTCTTCCTGTTGTTTTCATGGTCCACATCATATATACATTGAGGGAAAAAAGTATTTGATCCCCTGCTGATTTTGTACGTTTTGCCCACTGACAAAGACATGATCAGTCTATAATTTTAATGGTAGGTTTATTTGAACAGTGAGAGACAGAATAACAACAACAAAAATCCAGAAAAACGCATGTCAAAAATGTTATAAATTGATTTGCATTTTAATGAGGGAAATAAGTATTTGACCCCTCTGCAAAACATGACTTAGTACTTGGTGGCAAAACCCTTGTTGGCAATCACAGAGGTCAGACGTTTCTTGTAGTTGGCCACCAGGTTTGCACACATCTCAGGAGGGATTTTGTCCCACTCCTCTTTGCAGATCTTCTCCAAGTCATTAAGGTTTCGAGGCTGACATTTGGCAACTCGAACCTTCAGCCCCCTCCACAGATTTTCTATGGGATTAAGGTCTGGAGGCTGGCTAGGCCACTCCAGGACCTTAATGTGCTTCTTCTTGAGCCACTCCTTTGTTGCCTTGGCTGTGTGTTTTGGGCCATTGTCATGCTGGAATACCCATCCACGACCCATTTTCAATGCCCTGGCTGAGGGAAGGAGGTTCTCACCCAAGATTTGACGGTACATGGCCCCGTCCATCGTCCCTTTGATGCGGTGAAGTTGTCCTGTCCCCTTAGCAGAAAAACACCCCCAAAGCATAATGTTTCCACCTCCATGTTTGACGGTGGGGATGGTGTTCTTGGGGTCATAGGCAGCATTCCTCCTCCTTCACACACGGCGAGTTGAGTTGATGGCAAAGAGATCGATTTTGGTCTCATCTGACCACAACACTTTCACCCAGTTCTCCTCTGAATCATTCAGATATTCATTGGCAAACTTCAGACGGGCCTGTATATGTGCTTTCTTGAGCAGGGGGAACTTGCGGGCGCTGCAGGAATTCAGTCCTTCACGGCGTAGTGTGTTCCCAATTGTTTTCTTGGTGACTATGGTCCCAGCTGCCTTGAGATCATTGACAAGATCCTCCCGTGTAGTTCTGGGCTGATTCCTCACTGTTCTCATGATCATTGCAACTCCACGAGGTGAGATCTTGCATGGAGCCCCAGGCCGAAGGAGATTGACAGTTATTTTGTGTTTCTTCCATTTGCGAATAATCGCACCAACTGTTGTCACCTTCTCACCAAGCTGCTTGGCGGTGGTCTTGTAGCCCATTCCAGCCTTGTGTAGGTCTACAATCTTGTCCCTGACATCCTTGGAGAGCTCTTTGGTCTTGGCCATGGTGGAGAGTTTGGAATCTGATTGATTGGTTGCTTCTGTAGACAGGTGTCTTTTATACAGATAACAAACTGAGATTAGGAGCACTCCCTTTAAGACTGTGCTCCTAATCTCAGCTCGTTACCTGTATAAAAGACACCTGGGAGCCAGAAATCTTTCTGATTGAGAGGGGGTCAAATACTTATTTCCCTCAATAAAATGCAAATCAATTTATAACATTTTTTAAATGTGTTTTTCTGGATTTTTTTGTTGTTATTCTGTCTCTCACTGTTCAAATAAACCTACCATTAAAATTATAGACTGATCATGTCTTTGTCAGTGGGCAAACGTACAAAATCAGCAGGGGATCAAATACTTTTTTCCCTCACTGTACAATTTATGTAATAAACCCTTTGAATTGACTGATGTCTGGGGGGACGTTCAGCAGTTTATAGAGTCGTCACCTTATTTATTATTATATTAATGAATGTATTATTATCATTATTATTATTATTATTATTATCATTATTATTATTGTTGTTCTTATTATTATTATGATTATTTGTTTCTGCAGTGAATCATTTATTTTCGAGTCATTCTGTTTCCTTTGTTGTTGTTAATCATTGAAGCTAATCCCAGCAGAGGGGAGGGAGGACAGTGTTCATGTGTTGGGGAGGGAAAGGTGTGGTACCATGGGATCCCATGGAGCTGTGTTGGGGAGGGAAAGGTGTGGTACCATGGGATCCCATGGAGCTGTGCTGGGGAGGGAAAGGTGTGGTACCATGGGATCCCATGGAGCTGTGTTGGGGAGGGAAAGGTGTGGTACCATGGGATCCCATGGAGCTGTGTTGGGGAGGGAAAGGTGTGGTACCATGGGATCCCATGGAGCTGTGTTGGGGAGGGAAAGGTGTGGTACCATGGGATCCCATGGAGCTGTGTTGGGGAGGGAAAGGTGTGGTACCATGGGATCCCATGGAGCTGTGTTGGGGAGGGAAAGGTGTGGTACCATGGGATCCCATGGAGCTGTGTTGGGGAGGGAAAGGTGTGGTACCATGGGATCCCATGGAGCTGTGTTGGGGAGGGAAAGGTGTGGTACCATGGGATCCCATGGAGCTGTGTTGGGGAGGGAAAGGTGTGGTACCATGGGATCCCATGGAGCTGTGTTGGGGAGGGAAAGGTGTGGGACCATGGGATCCCATGGAGCTGTGTTGGGGAGGGAAAGGTGTGGTACCATGGGATCCCATGGAGCTGTGTTGGGGAGGGAAAGGTGTGGTACCATGGGATCCCATGGAGCTGTGTTGGGGAGGGAAAGGTGTGGTACCATGGGATCCCATGGAGCTGTGTTGGGGAGGGAAAGGTGTGGTACCATGGGATCCCATGGAGCTGGTTTGTGTAGGTGGAAGGAACAACGGGGCTGTTATCTCTGGCATATTTTGATGATTGTTCAATTGTAAAAAATGCCAATAAATAGAATGTTAAAAAAAATATATATATATACAGTGGGGAGAACAAATATTTGATACACTGCCGATTTTGCAGGTTTTCCTACTTACAAAGCATGTAGAGGTCTGTCATTTTTATCATAGGTACACTTCAACTGTGAGAGATGGAATCTAAAACAAAAATCCAGAAAATCACATTGTATGATTTTTAAGTAATTAATTTGCATTTTATTGCATGACATAAGTATTTGATACATCAGAAAAGCAGAACTTAATATTTGGTACAGAAACCTTTGTTTGCAATTACAGAGATCATACGTTTCCTGTAGGTCTTGACCAGGTTTGCACACACTGCAGTAGGGATTTTGGCCCACTCCTCCATACAGAACTTCTCCAGATTCTTCAGGTTTCGGGGCTGTCGCTGGGCAATACGGACTTTCAGCTCCCTCCAAAGATTTTCTATTGGGTTCAGGTCTGGAGACTGGCTAGGCCACTCCAGGACCTTGAGATGCTTCTTACGGAGCCACTCCTTAGTTGCCCTGGCTGTGTGTTTCGGGTCGTTGTCATGCTGGAAGACCCAGCCATGACCCATCTTCAATGCTCTTACTGAGGGAAGGAGGTTGTTGGCCAAGATCTCGCGATACATGGCACCATCCATCCTCCCCTCAATGCGGTGCAGTCGTCCTGTCCCCTTTGCAGAAAAGCATCCCCAAAGAATGATGTTTCCACCTCCATTCTTCACGGTTGGGATGGTGTTCTTGGGGTTGTACTCATCCATCTTCTTCCTCCAAACACGGCGAGTGGAGTTTAGACCAAAAAGCTCTATTTTTGTCTCATCATACCACATTACCTTCTCCCATTCCTCCTCTGGATCATCCAGATGGTCATTGGCAAACTTCAAATGGGCCTGGACATGCGCTGGCTTGAGCATGGGGACCTTGCATGCGCTGCAGGATTTGAATCCATGACGGCGTAGTGTGTTACTAATGGTTTTCTTTGAGACTGTGGTCCCAGCTCTCTTCAGGTCATTGACCAGGTCCTGCCGTGTAGTTCTGGGCTGATCCCTCACCTTCCTCATGATCATTGATGCCCCACGAGGTGAGATCTTGCATGGAGCCCCAGACCGAGGGTGATTGACCGTCATCTTGAACTTCTTCCATTTTCTAATAATTGCACCAACAGTTGTTGCCTTCTCACCAAGCTGCTTGCCTGTTGTCCTGTAGCCCATCCCGGCCTTGTGCAGGTCTACAATTTTATCCCTGATGTCCTTACACAGCTCTCTGGTCTTGGCCATTGTGGAGAGGTTGGAGTCTGTTTGATTGAGTGTGTGGACAGGTGTCTTTTATACAGGTAACGAGTTCAAACAGGTGCAGTTAATACAGGTAATGAGTGGAGAACAGGAGGGCTTCTTAAAGAAAAACTAACAGGTCTGTGAGAGCCGGAATTCTTACTGGTTGGTAGGTGATCAAATACTTATGTCATGCAATAAAATGCAAATTAATTACTTAAAAATCATACAATGTGATTTTCTGGATTTTTGTTTTAGATTCCGTCTCTCACAGTTGAAGTGTACCTATGATAAAAATGACAGACCTCTACATGCTTTGTAAGTAGGAAAACCTTCAAAATCGGCAGTGTATCAAATACTTGTTCTCCCCACTGTATATATATATTTTATGTTTTACTTTGTAAAAAATAAGCTCTTATGGGACTGTTTCATTTACTATAACTCTGTTGCTAATTAAATGTATTGTGGGAAATGAAAACATGCTACATGTTGCAGTAGGCCTTTAGAATAATATCCTTGAATCTATCCAAGTTGATGAGTGGGAAACAAACTGATGCCAGTCAGCCTCACAGCCGGCCCATCAAAACTACACCTGAACTATACCTCAACTCATTTCATACATGATAAGAGTTAGCCTATAGACCAGATTACATTGACAATAATCTGATGAGTGACAATATTATCAGTTGTCAAATTGTACATGAAGAGATGGACGCATCTGGTAATTGACAGATGCAGGGAAAGGAGCATCTCTTTACCAAATCCTCCTTCAGAGTCACATGCAGGTAAAACATTGTGATTTCTATATAGTGCTGTATCTGAAAGAGCATATTCTGCAGTTTCTATGGCACTTACCTTTATCAAATAACTCTCAACATTCAAGAGGTGAAGCTCTATTTCCGAAGTGAACTTTTTTCACCAACATCCCTGCTGTTCATTCATTTAGCACATGACCAGAGCCTTGCTCTGGCTACTAAGCAAAAACTAGTAACATAATCATATTAAAATATGCTATTCTGTCGTCAATGGATGAATGGCCAATAGAAACCAGATAGAAACTGATAATGGTGCATGTGACTTCTGCATAATGGGGCGATACTTCTTCATGTAATTAATCCTTTACAATAGTTTATGCACTATTTATCAATCGTTTATTTAACAAACCATCTTTGCACACCTTGCACCTTGCTGGTTGATATGCATCTGATGCATATGCTAAAGTAGACGCCTGGTAACTTTCTCTAGCGGGTTCTTATATGCTGAAAGAACAGGCGGTTCTAGTGTTAAGGACTGGTAGATGGGTGTTGCTCATGTATTCACTCATGCTGACCGGCTCCAGTACTTTGTTCTTGACTAAAGCGTCCAAGTCAGCGTTGACTTTTGGTCTGATAGCATAATGTACAGGTCCTGCTTTCAGAAACGTTGGTTTGCTGTCTGGCTTAATGCTAAGCTTCCCTGTAATGTCGTTCATACTACCCAGCTGTCCATTAAAGACTTCTCCATGTTTCTTTAAAGATGGCAGGTAGGTCTGTTTCTCCATGTATCATTGTATGCACTGATGGCCAGTCCAGTGTGATTTTCTCCAACTATGAACATCCCAGTAGTGATGCATAGTCTCCTTTCACAACATAGAGTGGCAGTTTTTCAGTTTGTCTGTTTTCCTGAACTGTGACATCAGTGATGCCTCTCACAGCGACAGATTCACCTGTGTAAGTCTTTAACACGAGGTGCGCTGGTTGAAGTGGAATGTGTTTCAGTGTCTTTTTTCTGACACAAGAGAAACAGCTGCCCCTGTGTCAATCTCCATACCCACCGGCTGTCCCTCTAGCAAGGGCGAGACATAGTAGCCGTGCGGCCCGCCAGGAAAAAGTCCGGATTTTCAGTGTGACTTCCTCGTCTGATGAGTCACTCACCTCAGTGTTCTCTTACTCAACAGTGTGAACATGTCTATGTGTCTTTCGTTGGAATGCCTGTTTCTTGTTTCCCGTTTTTGTGATTTCTCTGTTCTCTTTTTGTTTCTGGAGACTTGTCCAGGGACGGCCTGTTCAATAGGGCGATATGGGCGACGCACTGCCAAACGGGAAAAGGAAGGGATTTTTTTTCTAATCAATTATATCACGGCAACAGTAGTTATCAGTGTTCACGTCTGATCTGCCAGCCACTAAATGTCAAATCAGGCTAAAGTCGTGCTTCAAATGGCCCCGCCCGTTTTTGGGGCGATTTCAGTCAGGTTGAAAATCGCCCAGAAGTCTCTCATAGCCTGTCATGTAAAATCTATTTTTTTCAAATTTCAAAGCTTTCAATACATTCTCTATGGGTGTCTGTGGGCTTGCACTTACGCGCTTTCGTCATACGTGACGTAACCATGAACGTAACTAAGACAATAGCGGCTAGCAGCGTCTCTGTTGCGACCTGCAGTGTGGCGTTATTTTATGTTTTTAATTTGTAGACTTAGTTTACAAACATTCTGCCAACCATGGATTTCCAGTGGTGGATTTTGGACTGATCTTGTTGATCGTGTACATATCCGCTACGAACGGACTAAATAATGAAAACGCTGCTGGCAGCGGAATCCAATACAGCTGGGAGACTTGGCTGGATGACAGAGTCCCGGACAGAGAAGTGGAGCCGGCCGGCTTCACCCTGGTCAGAGCGGACCGCGATCCTGGTAAGAGAGCGACTCTGTACCCCGACATTGAACTGCTTTCTGTGTCATTGCGACCTTACTATCTGCCCCGTGAGTTCCCCCAATTGTTTGTTACCGTTGTGTACTGTTGATAATCACAAGTTTACTGGAGAACTGAGACCAAGTAGAGACTTTGGACAGGGTGGATATGGTATAATAAAGGCAGTTTATTCAGAGGTAAAGATATCTGGAATCGCGTGCACGGACTCGTTCGTCAAACTCTTAGGGAGAAGAGAGCCCCGAAAACATTGTGTGCAGACATTTTATACAATAAATGATGTAGGTTGAATCTAGTAGTTCTGATCTTCTGATTGGTCCTGATGAGTTGGGCGAGGTCCCCTCCACTGTTGCATTGGCTCTGAGTCGGGTTCTCTGTCTTCAAATGTTCAGCCTAAAGAGAGGGGATTTTTGTGTGTGTGTGTGTGTGTGTGTTTAACAGTGATGATGTGTGTGTGTGTGTGTGTGTTATCAGTGATGATGTGTGTGTGTGTGTGTGTGTGTGTGTCCTCAGAGCAAGAACTCGTGAGTTGGAAGAACTGAGAGACCTATGGCGTGGGTGTTGTCCTTGGCCACCTGCTGACAAGGCTGACAAGATAGGACTCTTTTGTCCATTGTTATAGGATAGGAACAGCATTGATTGAAAACAAACGCCCAACACAAAATGGGTCATGCACAAGATTTTAGTCAGACCAAGCTATAACATTATATATTTACTACGACAGTACATTCAACCAAAAGCTAATATAACAAAGGCATCAGAGATTATTTATAATCTGTCACAGAAACTGGAATCCATCTCCCCAGATCAGTCAATAAATGCTTCTGGTATTGACTTATATGCTGCCCCTGTCTTCATGTTGTTGCTGGACATATCTTTTTTAAAATGTGTGTAGGTCACCTAAATCATCAGAAAAATTGCCCCTCCTGAGAATTTTTTCAGGAGCCGCCACTGGACTTGTCCGATGTTGCCCTTTTTACCACAGGCTGGACAATCCATGTCCTTACACCAGCATGTGACTCGAATTCCCAGTCTCTGATTTTCAGTTGAAACTCTGTTGAAACTTTTTATTTATTTTAAAGGAACACAGACCAGAACAAATAGCAGCAGGAATGGTTATACAGCTAGAGACACAATACTGTTAAAATATATATCAGAACAAATAGCAGCAGGAATGATTATACAGCTAGAGACACAATACTGTTAAAATATATATATCAGTATATTATGGAAACTAGTTATTGCAGATAAATACAATTATAATAAACCACATATACAATCACCCACCTCAGCTGCATCAACCCACCCTCCAACCCCTCCTGGGACCACCCCAACCCACCGTCCAACCCCTCCTGGGACCACCCCAACCCACCCTCCAACCCCTCCTGGGACCACCCCAACCCACCCTCCAACCCCTCCTGGGACCACCCCAACCCACCCTCCAACCCCTCCTGGGACCACCCCAACCCACCCTCCAACCCCTCCTGGGACCACCCCAACCCACCCTCCAACCCCTCCTGGGACCACCCCAGCACACCCAACCTGATCTCCATTAAATGAAATACTAAATCAAGGTACACATTTGCACAAAAATGATAATTAACGGTCAATCTGTTGGGTAAAACCCACTACAGGAGTTATTTTATGGTTTCAGCTGCATTTGTTGTTTGGCTAGCCCCATGGATCCTAGCAGTGGATAGTTCTAAATAAATGATATCTATAAAAGTGCTGATCCAATGAGGTGTGGTGGTTGCCATCTTAGTTCCAACATCTTTTTAGCTGCTGTCCAACCTGACAACATTATACGTCTTTGCTGTAATGACAGTGGTGAATTATCATTCAGTAATAACAGTTTGGGGGAACAAGGTATGAGGATACCTCTTTCCAAAACATGTCCCCTGGTCACTCCCAGTACATATGATTAAACCTTGATTACATAGATGACACAGAGGAGCGAGTTGTGATTTCTATTAAATTATGTTTTCTATGTGGAAGGTATACCCTGTGTATGAGATTAAAATGTATCAGCTGGTGATTAGGATTGTTAGATGAACCCACTAAGTTCCTGATGAACTCAACTGGTGAGCCTCTTTAGCAGCTAGTTCCATGGACACACTGATTTCAATGTCCTTTGACAAGGTCAGATGACTTTCAGTCAACAGTCTCTTTTGTGTAGCTTCACTCCGTAGCCCACATACTAGTCTGTCTCTAATGATGTCATTTAGAACAGCATTAAACTCAGTGTTCTGGTAGTTTCTTTAATGCAGCAGCAAACATTGTTACTGATTCTCCCTCTTCCTGATGTCTCCTGTGGAACCTGAACCTTTCAGCATTAACTAGTGGTTCTGGTGAAAAATGTCCTTTAAGTATCTCCACAATATCCCCATACGTCTTATTACCTGTTCTGTCTGGCTGTAGCAGGCTGCCTAGTAAGTTAAATGTCTTTGGCCCCATTACACTAAAACATGTAGGCACAATGTTGTCCTCATCCATGTCATTTACAAGAACAAAATATTCAAACCGTTCTGTATATGAGCTCCACTGCTCAATACTTTTATCAAACTGTCCAATGTTTCCATCAATTCCAATAATTTTTTGTTTCTCAATAAGCTCCTGATTGTCACTCACTTCAATATTGTCCTCAACCAAAGCAATATTTTCCTCAGTCACGTGATCTTCATTCACTTCACTCACTGACGTTTCCTCCTAAGTTCGCTCATTTAGCAGTTTTAATTAAAAGGTTTGTCTTCACAGTTGACGATGTTAACTCCTGTGGTGGAAAAAGTACCCAATTGTCATACTTGAGTAAAAGTAAAGATACCTTAACAGAAAATGACTCAACTAAAAGTGAAAGTCACCCATTAAAATACTACTTGAGTAAAAGTCTAAAAGTATTTGGTTTTAAATATACTTAAGTATCAAAAGTAAATGGAATTGCTAAAATATACTAAAGTATCAAAAGTAAAAGTACAAGTATAAATTATTTCAAATTCCTTACATAAAGCAAACCAGACCATTTTCTTGTTTTTAAAATGTACGTTCAGCCAGAGGCAAACTCCAACACTCAGACAATTTACAAACAAAGCATTTGTGTTTAGTGAGTCTGCCAGATCAGAGGCAGTAGGGATGTTCTCTTGATAAGTGCGTGAATTGGACCATTTTCTGTCCTGCTAAGCATTCAAAATGTAACGAGTACTTTTGGGTGTCAGGGAAAATGTATGGAGTAAAAAGTACATTATTTTCTTTAGGAATGTAGTGAAGTAAAAGTAAAAGTAGTCAAAAATATAAATAATAAAGTCAAGTACATATACCCCCAAAAAACTACTTAAGTAGTGCTTTAAAGTATTTTTACTTAATTACCTTACACCACTGGTTAACTCTCTTTCTTAGCTAGCTCGACTATGCACTTGCCTCTGCTATCAATACACTGTGCTAACATTAGCCTATTCTGTACCACAGAAAATAACAGTTTTAAACAGTTGTAAAAACCCACTTCTTCCAGACAGAATAGTTCCTGTAGATTCAGACTTACTCATCACCAATCTTTTGTTATGTCTCGTGGGTTTCATAACCACGTCTGTATAACAATTCAATAATGATGAGACAGGAGACAGGAATCAGATCAACCATTTATCTGGAACGTGATCATCTCAACACGTACAAACCCCCATGATGCTTTGCAGCACAACCCCAATATACAACAAATACATAAATAAGTAAATGGACACGAAACAAAACTCATAGAGGAATTTAAATGTTCAGTTGTAGAAAGTAGGGCCATGGGATAGGGTCAGAAAGGTCAGTATGTTTGATAACTGGTTACAGAGGTGACATAACAAGCATAAGGTCCATTATAACACAGTGAAGTAGAGGTGGGAGCTAAAAGCAGACATGGACAGTGAGACGGTGTGAGGAGGTCAGGGGTGAAACACTAGATCAGGACAGGTAGAAATGGCAGGGCTGGAAATAGACACAGAGACACATTCTGATCATGGCTCAGACCTGACCTGAGACACCCAAACAGAAGATGCCATAGCAAAGTCCTGTCCAGTAGGCTCTATGGGATTTCCTTTCATCAAAATCCAACACATGGAAATGTTTCAAATGTGTGTGTGTGTGTGTCCAGTGTGTGTGTGTGTGTGTGTCCAGTGTGTGTGAGTGTGTGTGTCCAGTGTGTGTGTGTCCAGTGTGTGTAGGTGTGTATGTGTGTGTGTCCAGTGTGTGTCCAGTGTGTGTGTGTGTGTGTCCAGTGTGTGTGAGCGTGTTTGTCCAGTGTGTGTGTATGTGTGTGTGTCCAGTGTGTGTGTGTCTCCTGTGTGTGTGTGTGTCAGGTGTGTGTGTGTCCAGTGTGTGTGTCCAGTGTGTGTGTCCTGTGTGTCCAGTGTGTGTGTTTGTCCAGTGTGTATGTGTGTGTGTCGTGTGTGTGTGTGTGTCCAGTGTTTATGTGTGTGGGTCCAGTGTGAGTGTGTGTGTGTCCAGTGTGTGTGTGTCCCCAGCGTATGTGTGTGTGTGTCCAGTGTGTGTGTCAAGTTTTTGTGTGTTTGTGTGTGTCCAGTGTGTGTGAGTGTGTGTGTCCAGTGTGTGTGTGTGTGTGTGTGTGTCCAGTGTGTGTGTGTGTGTCCAGTGTGTGACCATGGTGTCCAGTGTGTGTGTGTGTGTCCAGTGTGTGTGTGTGTGTCCAGTGTGAAAAGGTGAAGGCTTCTCTGCCAGACCTACCAGGAGAATCTGGACATTTTCTGCAACTTGGAGACTATGTGGTGGTAAAGGATTAAGGAAGTCATTGATGGACAACACCCAAGTGGGAAGGTTAGTAATAGGGGTTGATGGCTACCTTGATGGAGGGCCAAGTAAGAGAGAGATTCCTAGATTCCTAGATTCCTAGTGTGTGTTTGTGTGTGTCCAGTGTGTGTGAGTGTGTGTGTCCAGTGTGTGTGTGTGTGTGTGTCCAGTGTGTGTGTGTGTGTCCAGTGTGTGACCATGGTGTCCAGTGTGTGTGTGTGTGTCCAGTGTGTGTGTGTGTGTCCAGTGTGTGTGAGTGTGTGTGTCCAGTGTGTGTGAGTGTGTGTGTCCAGTGTGTGTGTGTGTGTGTGTGTGTGTGTGTCCTGTGTGTGTGTCCTGTGTGTGTGTGTCAGGTTTGTGTGTGTGTGTCCAGTGTGTGTGTGTGTCCTGTGTGTGTGTCCTGTGTGTGTGTGTGTGTCCAGTGTGTGTGAGTGTGTGTGTGTCCTGTGTGAGTGTACTGTGTGTGTGTGTGTGTCAGGTGTGTGTGTGTGTCCAGTGTGTATGTGCGTGCGTGTGTGTGTGTGTGTGTCAAGTGTGTGTGTCCAGTGTGTGTGTGTCCTCTGTGTGTGCGTGTGTCCAGTGTGTGTGTCCAGTGTGTGTGTGTCCTCTGTGTGTGTGTGTGTGTGTCCAGTGTGTGTGTGTGTGTGTGTCCAGTGTGTGTGTGTGTCCAGAGTGTGTGTGTGTCCAGTGTGTGTGTGTGTCCAGTGTGTGTGTGTGTGTGTCCAGTGTGTGTGTGTGTGTGTCCAGTGTGTGTGTGTGTGTGTGTGTGAATCGAGTGTGTGTGTGTGTCCAGTGTGTGTGTGTGTGTCTCCAGTGTGTGTGTGTGTGTGTGTCAGTGTGTGTGTGTGTCCAGTGTGAGTGTGTGTGTGTGTCCATTGTGTGTGTGTGTGTGTTTGTGTGTGTCCAGTGTGTGTGTCCAGTGTGTGTGTTTGTCCAGTGTGTGTGTGTGTGTGTTTGTGTGTGTCCAATGTGTGTGTGTGTGTGTTTGTTTGTGTGTGTCCAGTGTGTGTGTGTGTCCAGTGTGTGTGTGTGTCCAGTGTGTGTGTTCAGTGTGTGGGTGTGTGTGTGTCTAGTGTGTGTATGTGTGTGTGTGTGTGTGTGTCCAGTGTATTTGTGTGTGTGTGTGTGTGTCTGGTGTGTGTGTGTATTTGTGTGTGTGTCCAGTGTGTGTGTGTGGGGGGGTCCAGTGTGAGTGTGTCCAGTGTGTGTGTGTCCAGTGTGTGTGTGTGTGTGTGTTTGTCCAGTGTGTGTTCTTGTGTTTGTGTGTCCAGTGTGTGTGTGTGTGTGTCCAGTGTGTGTGTGTGTCCAGTGTGTGTGTGTGTGTGTCCAGTGTGTGTGTGTGTGTGTCCAGTGTGTGTGTTCAGTGTGTGTGTGTGTGTACAGTGTGTGTGTCCAGTGTGTGTGTGTCCAGTGTTTGTGTTTGTCCAGTGTGTGTGTGTGTGTGTGTGTGTGTATGTGTGTGTTTCCAGTGTGTGTGTGTGTGTGTGTGTTTGTGTGTGTATGTGTGTGTTTCCAGTGTGTGTGTGTGTGTGTGTGTGTGTGTCTCCAGTGTGTGTGTATCCAGTGTTTGTGTCCAGTGTGTGTGTGTCAGTGTTACCATGGTTATTATTTACAGGGACACTGAGGAGTCAACATCAACCCTAAACCCTGGATAGAGGGGTTCAGTGAATGTGGAGTGGAATGTGTTCAGGTGGGTCAGTGTGTCAGAGGAGACTCTGTAGAAGGACAGAGTGCCGGCTTGCCAGTCCAGATACACTCCTACTCTGTGGGAGCTGGAGGAGGGGACGTCTATGGTAGTGGACTTATTATTGTGACAGGCAGAGTAACTGTTGCCATAGCAGATCAGACTCCAGGACTTGTCATTGTATCCAATCATACAGTCACTACCCCCTCCTCTCCTGCTGATTCCTTTATATGCCACTGCTATATAAACCCTTCCCCCACTCCACTCTACTTCCCAGTAACAGCGCCCAGTCAGACCCTCTCTACACAGCACCTGTCTATAGCCCTCAAATCTCTCTGGGTGATCAGGATACGGCTGCTCCTCTCTCCTACATGTCACCTTTCTGTTCTCCTCAGACAGAGAAAGGAGTCTGTTTACTGTGTTTAGGTCCAGTGTGAGATCACAGACATCTGATGGATGAAACCAGACACAATATTAGAAATCATCATCATTCACATTAGAATGTTAACTCACTTTTCACTAATTCATTTAATGTAGATGTTTCTAGGTATCAAAAGGAGAAGTTAAGGTAACTTGAGACTTGTTGAATGATCATATGTTATACTGTATGGTAATATAAAACACACTTATTCCATTAATTACACACACACACACACACACACACATCCTGAACACACACACACAATATTCATACTGATCAAACACAAACACACACACACACTGGACACACATACACATCCTGAACACACACACACATCCTGAACACACACACACACACACACACAACCTGAACAAACACACAAACATCCTGAACACACACACACACACACACATTTCTAAAGTAACACAAACACGCCACACACACAGACACACACATTGTCAAAGCAACTCTTTGTAAACTTTGGTGTCCCTGATTTCTGCTTCTGTAGAACTACAGCTGATATTTAATATGACCAAGTAAGTAATGATGGTGGTCTTTGACTTTGACTTCACTTGAATTAAGACTTATTCTTAGTCATATTCTTCACAGCAGTCAACACTCACATTTTCTAAGTCCAGGTTTCATTGTGTTCTCTCCACCATGTTCCACACTGTAGCGGTAAGCAGAAGAACAGACAGTCATTGAGGGATACACCTGAACTCACACTCACACACACACACACACACTCACACACACACACACACAAACAGTAAGTATATACATTTGTCCAAATGTGTGTGTGTGTGTGTGTCCAGTGTGTGTGTGTGTGTGTGTGTGTCCAGTGTGTGTGTGTTTGTGTGTGTCCAGTGTGTTTTTGTGTTTGTGTGTCCAGTGTGTGTGTGTGTGTGTGTGTGTGTCCAGTGTGTGTGTGTGTCCAGTGTGTGTGTGTCCATTGTGTGTGTGTGTCCAATGTGTGTGTGTGTGTATGTCTAGTGTGTGTGTGTGTGTGTGTGTGTCTAGTGTGTGTGTGTGTCCAGTGTGAGTGTGTGTGTGTGTCCAGTGTGTTTGTTTGTCCAGTGTGTGTGTGTGTGCGCGTCCTTTGTGTGTATGTGTCCAGTGTGTGTGTTTACAGTGTGTGTGTGTGTCCAGTGTGTGTGTGTGTATGTGTGTCCAGTGTGTGTGTGTCCAGTGTGTGTACTGATACACGTGCACACACACACACACTGGACACTCACACACACACACACACTGGACAAACACACACACACACACACACACATACTGGTCACACACAGACACACACAGGACAAACACACACAGACTGGACACACACACACACACACACTGGTCACACACTGGACACACACACACACACACACACTGGACACACACACAGACACACAGACACACACACTGGACACACACACACACTGGACACACACACACACTGGACACACACACACACACACACACACACACACACACACACACACACACAGTCTTAATATAACTTAGTCCAAGTGGTGGTCAGTATGTTTGTCTTAACTAGCCTGATAACTCCAACATGTCTGATATGAACATTGACATAAACCCTCTACATACTTGAGTTTCTCCAGTCTCCAGTGTGGATCCTCCAGTCCAGCAGAGAGCAGTCTGACTCCTGAGTCTCCTGGGTGATTGTAGCTCAGGTCCAGCTCTCTCAGGTGTGAGGGGTTTGACTTCAGAGCTGAGACCAGAGAAGCACAGCCTTCCTCTGTGACTAGACAGCCTGACAGCCTGCAAAGAGTCAAATCATATTAAAACCACACTGCAATTCTTTGGTGGTGAAAATAGTGGCAGTATATTTTTTCATTTATACCAGTGTCCTGAAACCTGCCATATATATATATTATTATTAGAAAAAATCACAATTTTGTGTGTAGAGAGAAAAATATAAAGTACAAATATTTGAGTAGACTGACCAGAGCAGTTTAAAAAGCAGTATCAGTCAAAAGACAGACAGTGAGGTATCAGATTTAGATTGTATTGAGTATACAGTCCACACCATATCTAGTTTGACAGTGAAGCTAACATTTTAAATGTGGGTCTATACTTCAGCATTTTGGATTTGAGATTAAATGTTTTATATGAGGTGACAGTATATAATGTCACCTTTTATTCGAGGGTATTTTCATATATATCTGTTTCACTGTTCAGAAAAATAAAAGCACTTTTTGTATCTAGTCCCCCCATTTGAAGAAGTCAAAAGTATTCTGACCAATTCACTTACAGTTTATTAAAGTAGTCAAAAGTTGAGTATTTGGTCCCAAACTCGTTGGTTGCATTTGCAGTTTGTTTTGGTTGTGTTTTGGGTTATGTTTTGCCCGATAGTAACTGAATGGTGGATGATGACTGGAGTAAATTTCTGTCTAAGTGAGTAGATAACACGTTTCTAAACACTACTGAATTAATCCTGATGATGACATGATTAAGAAAAATCATGAATGAATCATGAATAATAATGAGTGAGAGAGTTACAGAGGCTACAACAAAACATGCTAACCTCTCACCATTACCAATAACAGAGGGGGTATGATCCTTGTTCCTCTGTAACTTTCTCATTCATCATCATTCACGATTCATTCATGATTATTCATAATCATGGTAGCGTCCACATGAATGTAGAAGTGTTCAGAAACATCTTCTATTCTTACTGACAATACAAGTGAAGTGACTCCAAAATGACAGGACATTATTCACCATTCAGTTTCTATTGGGAAAAACATAATCCAAAACAGAACCAAGACAAACTGCAAATGCATTCAACAAGTTTGTAGAATCACAAGCTTGATGTAATCACTGCAGGCAGAGTATATTGGACCAAACACTAAACTTTGGACTAAATTAATTTGTCCAAATAATGAAATACTTTTTCAAATGGGAGAACTAGATGCATTAAGTGCTTTCATTTCTAAACGGTAAAATATATATGAATATCCTCAAATAAAAGGTGACATTACATACTGTTGCCTAATATGAAACATTATATCTCAAATCCAAAATTCTGGAGCATAGCACCAAATGTAAAACTGTAAGCTTCACTGTCCAAACACATATGGTGTGGACTATGTGTGCCTGGTAAACACATGTGGATCTGGTGAACAGTTATCACTTGTTGACCAACTACAGGAATACTGACCTCAGAGTCTCCAGTTTACAGTGGGGATTCCCCAGTCCAGCAGAGAGCAGCTTCACTCCTGAATCCTTCAGGTCATTGTTACTCAGGTCCAGCTCTCTCAGGTGTGAGGGGTTTGACTTCAGAGCTGAGACCAGAGAAGCACAGCCTTCCTCTGTGACTAGACAGCCTGACAGCCTGACAGAGAGATCATCATGATTTCACAAACACATTGTTAATTTAACACCAGTAGTGTAGAAGGACAATGGCAAATGCATTTGGTTTATTCTCTTAAACAACATATAGATTAATCTTCCGTCTCCTAGAATTGTATGGTCATATTGTTATACTAATGTGAACATCAATGCATTGATTCAGTAAGTTTTTCAATGTAATATTATATATTATATACATATTATAATATATATATATATATATTTCTCTAAACTAAATAATTCTTCCTGATGATTAGTACTTAAATGTCATTTTATGTACTCACAGAGCAGCTCTGGAGGCTTTGACCACTGGCAGCAGCCTCAGAAGACCTTCCTCTGATCTGGAGTATTTCTTCAGGTCAAACACATCCAGCTCCTTTTCTGAAGTCAGCAACACAAAGACCAGAGCTGACCACTGTGGAGGTGAAAGTTCTTCTTCTGAGAGACTTCCTGATCTCAGGTAGCTTTGAATCTCCTCCACTAGAGAATGGTCATTCAGTTCATTCAGACAGTGGAACAGATTGATGCACCTCTCTGGAGAGGGATTCTCCCTGATCTTCTCCTTGATGTACTTGACTGTTTCTTCATGGCTCTGTGAGCTGCTTCCTGTCTTTGTCAGTAGACCTCGTAAGTACTTCTGATTGGACTCCAGTGAGAGGCCCAGAAGGAAGCGGAGGAACAGGTCCAGGTTTCCTGTCTCACTTTGTAAGGCTTTATCCACAGCATTCTTGTAGACAGTAACTTCAGTAACCTGCGGTTCGGCCATTAGATTCTCATTGTTGTTGATGAATGAGAGGAACACATATACAGCAGCCAGAAACTCCTGAATGCTCAGATGCACGAAGCAGTACACCTTGTCCTGGTTCAGCACACATTCCTCTTTAAAGATCTGTGTGCACAATCCTGAGTACACTGAGGCTTCATTGACATCAATGCCAGCCTCTTTCAGGTCTTCTTCATAGAAAATCAGATTGCCCATCACAAGCTGTTGAAAAGCCAGTTTTCCCAGTGACAGAATGCTCTCTTTATTCCAGTGTGGACCTGTCTCTTCTTTCCCAAGATACTTTTCATTCTTCTGTTTGGTATGAAACACCACAAGGTGTGAGTACATCTCAGTCAGAGTCTTTGGCATCTCTTCTCTCTTATGTTTCAGCATGTGTTCAAGGACTGTTGCAGAAATCCAACAGAAGACTGGAATGTGGCACATGATTTGGAGGCTCCTTGATGTCTTTATGTGTGAGATGATTCTGTTGGCCAGGTCCTGATCACTGAATCTCTTCCTGAAGTACTCCTCCTTCTGTGGGTCATTGAACCCTCGTACCTCTGTCACCTGGTCAACACACACTGAAGGGATCTGATTGGCTGCTGCAGGTCGGGTAGTTATCCAGAGGAGAGCAGAGGGAAGCAGATTTCCCTTGATGAGATTTGTCAGAAGAACATCCACTGAGGTTGACTTTGTGACGTCCCAACAGATCTTGTTCTTCTGGAAGTCTAGGGGCAGTCGGCACTCATCCAGACCATCAAAGATGAACAGAACTTTGTACTTGTCGTAGTTGGAGATTCCTGATTCTTTGGTTTCCACTGAGAAGTGATTGAGAAGTTCAATCAAAGTGTGTTTTTCCTTTTTCATCAAATTCAGCTCCCGAAAAGGGAATGAAAATACAAATTGGACATCCTGATTTGCTTTTCCTTCAGCCCAGTCCAGAATGAACTTCTGCACAGAGACTGTTTTTCCAATGCCAGCGACTCCCTTTGTCAGCACAGTTCTGATAGGTTTGTCTTGTCCAGTTAAGGGTCTGAAGATGTCGTTACATTTGACTGCAGTCTCTGGTCTTGCTTGGTTCCTGGTTGTTGTCTCAATCTGTCTCAGCTCATGTTCATTATTGACCTCTCCTGTTCCACCCTCTGTGATGTAGAGCTCTGTGTAGATCTTATTGAGAAGTGTTGGGTTTCCTTGTTTAGCGATCCCCTCAAATACACATTGAAACTTCTTCTTTAGATTAGATTTGAGTTCACGTTGCCAAATCACAGCAAGCTCATATGAATCTAGAAATAACAGAGAGGATTTTAAAATCACGTCTGATTTAATGCCTACAGTATTGTAAGACTGTGTTATAAAGTTTATATTGTAATCATGTATTCACTTAACTGTCTGTATAAATCTGTAAATGTTTTCATAATGCATTCCACACTGGTGTGACTGATTTATATCATTATTGGTATTATTGATGGTATCATTAATGTTCTCTCTCTCTCTCTCTCTCTCTCTGTCTAAATTAATCAACACAACACATCCCTGCTGCTACTTGATGAGGTCACTAGGTGTTCTGTTAAGGCTGCTACAATATCACTGAGTTACACAGCTACTTTAGCTGTACTTTAGCTACAGCTTTTAAATGTTCTAAAACAGCATTCAACATGAGGCAGACAGCTCTTACTTTTCTCCAGTGTGTCAGCAAGCTCCTTCTGGTTCATTTTCCTCAGGACGTGCAGTGTGATCTTCATTGCCCCCTCTCTGGCACTGCTCTCCTGCTTCTCATCTTCAACATCCACCACTTCCTCATCCTGCTTCTGACTCTCAAAGCCTTCTGGGAGTTCTGGACTAAGAATCCTCTTGAACCTCTTCAGCTCGTTCTTCACAAATGTCATAATATTCTCTTCAAGCAACTGAAATAAATCAAGTAAATAAGTTAAGCAAGAGACTAAATGCTTTCTCATTAACACATGAATGAATGATTGACAGAACAACTTTACTTGAGGTAAACAAAAACAAATGTACATAACAGGACCACATACACTGAATATGGAGGCCAGGTCTGTTTGATGACTCTGGGAAGACTGACCACTGAGAATCTCTGCCTCTGATCTCTCCTGTTGGTTTCTGTGGACAAAACATGAGATTACATCTCCTCATCCAGGGAGTGCACACACACACACACACACACACACACACACACACACACACACACACACACACACACACACACACACACACACACACACACACACACACACACACACAGGGAGGGGATGTTGTGTTAGTTTAATATTGTTTCAGGACTATGAAAATTGAAAAAAGGTTTAGCCTATGGATTATGAAAACAACCAAAATAAATGGTAAAACGGGAGAGGAGAAATTACTAGAGACAGTGTTGTTTAACTCACTGACCATGACCCATGAGTTCTTCTTACCTTTGTTCACTAGAAAAGTCTCCCTCTCTAAAGTTTAGAGGTTGATGCATAGACCGGTCACTCTTCATGGATACACAGCTGGGTACAGGGGAGGCTGGTCTCTCCTGCTTGATTGGACTTCAACACAACAGAGACAAACATTACATCTCTCATCTACTCTGAACTCAGATGGGGAAACAAGAGTTTCATTCCAAAACGCTATATATCCATTTTCAGAAATGTTCGTCAATTAGCTTTTATTGTTTGAAGAAATGATGAAAGAGATTGGTGTGTTTTTTCACTATCTAATCATGGCATGGGATTGTTCAATGACAGACATGTATTTGTTAAAATCTATCACTTGATGGTTTCATTTCAGAGACAAATAACCATGTTTTTATTGCAAAATGCTACATATCTGCCTCACTCTCAGAGAAATAAGTAGTACTGCTAGGTTTTACACAGTATTAATATATCTGCCTCACTCTTAGAGAAATAAGTAGTACTGCTAGGTTTAACACAGTAATAATATATATCTGTCTCACTCTCAGAGAAATATGTAGTACTGCTAGGTTTAACACAGTAATAATATATATCTGTCTCACTCTCAGAGAAATAAGTAGTACTGCTAGGTTTTACACAGTCAAATGTGACCGACCGGCTCGATCTTATGTAGCAAAATTTGAAATTGTGTTTTTTTACATTGGATAAAAGTAGAGACTCAGCTAGAAAAATGTATATCATACACTACAGTTGAGGAACAATGGGAAAGTTATTCTGCTTTGAAAGATGATAAACTTGTAACCTCAATTTTGAGAAAATGGCCTTTGAAAGTTTTGGTTCACCTACTGGAGAGCTCTTCTTTATCTACAGTGGTTTTACTTTGGCAGATAATGTCACCCATCTAAATAAATAGTATATATATATATATAGTTAACTAAATGTATGGTGTTTTTGGTTTATGTCAGTTTCATTGTTTGTTATGCTATAAATGGTTATTTTATGGTTGTAAGTGGTAAAATTAACTAATTACTACTTTAGTAAGGATATACTTTATTCAGTACTACTGCAGTTGCTAAATAATTCCAATAGATGGCAGCATAAGACAATGAATGACATTTCAGAAGATCAGTTAAGTTTTTACCCTGGATACACCACCACTCCCCCTCACAGGAAAACTCCTGCACATGCTTTTTACTGTCCCTTTCCACACTGCTAACGCAAGAAGAACGACTGAAAAAGCATTTAACAGATTACTGTGAAATAATATAATGATGATTCATGTTTATTATTAGCTGTTTTTATGCTCATGTTTTGAAATTATACTTCATTACTATAACGATTATCAATAAGCCTGAACATTAATTTAGTCACCTCTGGTCGAGAAAAACGTATTTTCCTAGTACATTCATTGTCAGATTCATCAACCAGCAGCGAGCACTCTGCCTTCTAGCACAAGCGAGGGACATGTTGAGGTACATTTGCTAACCGGGGGGGTTGCATGATGTAATTTATTGGCGGCCTGGAAGACGCACTCTTGTCCTATCTATTCCGAGGTTTTTTAATCAATATATTAGATATTTAAAAATGCATGTATATTAGAGTTGAGGTTGGAGCATCTGACTAGTGATTATTTACCAGGGGTTCAACACCTGCTATAGTCACTATATAATTGCTCTTTCAAAAGCATCACAGGCCTAATACGAGATATATAGCTAACTAAAGTAATGAGTGACCATTTTAGAAAATCATGGGACATATAGTATTTGGTTTCATGCTATTTTATGTAAATCATATTGCTGCTTGTAGCCTATAACTGATGCTTCGTGGTCTTATGCTGCAATCTATTGGAAATATTTAGCAATTAAAAGTTAGTAATTCACGTACAGACGTTGGTGAGGCAGCTGAGAAATAAAGTGTATTAGATCAGTCTCAAACCTGCCCCACACCAATTGCTGGACTTTCACACAGAGTTTACTAGGTCACCCAATTCAAACCACATTTGAAAAATAAAACAAATGTGTCTTATTTATCAAGTGTTCTGTCTTGCTATTATACATATAATAAAATAACAACAAAATAATTAAAACACTATTTAATACTATAATTGTATTTACTAAGATAATATTATTACTAAAATAGTTTCTAAAAGTGTTCTAGGCTACCCTACCCTAGAATTAGGGGTTAGGGTTACGGCTAAAATAGGTTATAAGTAGGGTAAGAGTTTCTGTATAGCACTTTGTGACATCTGCTGGTGTAAAAAGGGCTTTATAAATACATTTGATTGATTGTTAGGTTTAGGGTTTATATGGCAAAAAACAGTATGGGTTTATGGCACTCTTGCACCTCCCTTTGGCCATCTGTGGGTACTACAGAACTCATTCATTACATTTTTTAAATTTACATTTTACATATTTAGCAGACGCTCTTATCCAGAGCGACTTACAGTTAGTGAGTGCATACATTTTCATACTGGCCCCCCGTGGGAAACGAACCCACAACTCTGGCGTTGCAAGCACCATGCTCTACCAACTGAGCTATATGACACTTGCTAGGCTCATAATCTGAGGTAGCAACTGCGTCAGATCTACAAATCCATTCGCTAGACCACCAGATTAGCCAACAATCACCCCATTATACCCATTTGGTTTGCAACTCAGTGAACCTGCGCAGCATTCGCTCAATTTGATGCCTATGAACGAAGATTTCGATGCATATCAAATTACCCAGCAGCCATTTAGAAACAACAAGTCATCAGAAAAATTGTTATTTCTTCATAAAAAAAATTATTCTGGCTGTTTAAATCTGCCACATCTTGAAAAAGAGGACAGGGACATGCGTTTTGTTTAGATTGTACACTTTTTTCTTAAAACAAATATGTTTAACCATGACCAGAAAATGTTTAACGTTTGATGGCTTTGCGCCAGACAACACCTCTTAGCCTGTGGCTCACCACAACATGTACTCAGGTTAACATTGAGCGCGCTCACCAAGTAACCGTAACCTTGTTAATAATAAGTTACCTGAGGTAAACCTACAGTAGAACTAATAGGAGCTGGCAGGGTGAAAAATGCCCAAACATAAGGCCTGTTTTTTCGCGATTACTTCATAACCAGGGATAGAAGGTAATATTATGAAACTGGGCTCCATGGCGGATGCAATGAACTAATTTTATAAGAAATAAACTTTGTAAAAAATGTAACTTGAGGCGCCCCGAAATGTCACGGTTCAGACAGACGACCAGAGGACCACAATTGCGTCACACCAGAAAGTTTATTAAACTTAAGGGAAAAGGGAAGTAGGGAGTGAATGAAGGCTCCAGGGGTAACAGGGATCCCGTCCAATGCGCTGGGTCTGTGCCCCCCCCAGTGGCAGCGATGCGTCCTATGAAGCCGGTGGTGGGTGGTCCAGAAGTCCTGGGGGGGGGGAGACACAGACACAACAGGGCGGAATGAAACCAGGCAGCAGTACAGTTCAAGGGAAATCCAAAATACGTAGTAGCAAGGCAGAAGGCTGGTCAGAGTTACCGGGATTGAAGAGTAGTCAGGAGTCGTAATGGCAGAAGCAGGTCTGGATCTCCTGAGGCAGAAGAGTATCCAAAAAACAGGCAGGTCCGGGGTCACAAAACCAGGGTGAGCCAGAAGCGCGAGCAAACAGGTTCCGGGTGTGAGCTTTGCAGACGATCTGACACCGGAGAGCTGAAAGACAGGGCCTTAAATACTGGGAGAGGTAGTGGGTAATGCAGCGCAGCTGGCAGAGTAATTAGAGCAGAGCAGAGCAGGGACAGGTGGAGCTAGTTAGGCTGAGTAGAGAGAGTGGTGAGCAGAGTGGAAGAAAATTAAGGTGGTAACCCGGTGGAGTGAGAGGCCCATGACAGAACCCCCCCCCCAAGGGACGGCCCCAGAAGTCCCAAGAGCAACACCACGCCGGGCGGGAGGAGGGGAGCCGGAGGAGGGCTAGAACTCCTCCGAACGGTCCGAGTGAACGTCCTCATCCTCGGAGGAAGCCGGAGGGCCGTGGTCGGGAGATGGGACAGGTCCCGAGACAGGATCAGGCACAGGACAGGAAGCCGAGCGGGCCGGACGGTTAGGGACCCCTCTGGGGCGGCCCCTACGGATTGCAGGTTGATCAGGATGCCGTTGGTGGAAAGCGGTGATGAGAGTCCTATCCACAATCCGACTAGCTGGCACCCAGGTCCTCTCCTCAGGTCCATAGCCCTCCCAGTCAATGAGGTACTGGAGACCCCTACCCCTCCGTCTGGACCGAAGCAGGCGGCGGACGGTGTAAACCAGACCACCATCGACGAGCCGTGGAGGAGGAGGACCAGGCGCAGCAGGGACCAGCGGACTCTCATGGATGGGCTTAATCTTAGACACATGGAAAGTGGGGTGCACCCTCAGGGAATTAGGCAGTTGGAGCCGGACAGCAGTTGGGCTAATCACTCTTATGATAGGGAATGGGCCAATGAACCGAGGTGCCAGCTTCTGCGACTCCACCCTGAGTGGCAGGTTCTTCGATGACAACCACACCCTTTGACCAACATGGTAGGTGGGAGCAGGAATTCTCCGACGGTTGGCCCCGGTAGTGTAGCTGGCAACGGATCTGAGGAGTGTGGCTCGGGCTTGTGACCAGGTGCGGCGACATCGACGGGCAAAAGCAAGTGCAGATGGGCAAGTAACCTCCTCTTCCTGGCTGGCAAATAGAGGAGGCTGGTATCCATAAACACATTGGAAAGGGGACATACCGATGGCAGAGCAGGTCAGAGAATTGTGTGCGTACTCCACCCATGTCAATTGCTGCGACCAGGAGTGGGGGTTGCGTGAAGTCATGCATCGCAGTGCCTTCTCGAGCTCCTGATTAGCCCGCTCTGACTGCCCATTGGATTGGGGATGGAATCCGGAAGTCAGACTGACTGTGGCTCCCAGCAGGTGACAGAACTCCTTCCAAAAAGCGGAGGAGAATTGTGGACCACGGTCAGAAACTACATCCTTTGGCAGTCCGTGGATCCGGAAGACGTGTTCCAGGACCACCTGGGCGGTCTCCTTGGCGGTTGGGAGCTTGGGGAGGGGAATGAAGTGTGCCATCTTGCTGAAACGGTCAACGATGGTGAGAATGACGGTCATGCCACTTGAAGGGGGCAGCCCCGTGACAAAGTCAAGGGCGATGTGAGACCAGGGACGTCTGGGCACAGGCAGGGGCTGCAGCAATCCGGCTGGGGGCTGGCAGGACGACTTGTGTTGGTTGCAGATGGGGCAGGCTTGGACGAATTCCCGTACATCCTTCCTCAGAGAGGGCCACCAGAACCTCTGGGCGAGCAGGTTGTAAGTGCGGGTGGAGCCAGGGTGACAAGCTAGGCGGGAGTCATGTCCCCACTGAACGACCTGGGACCTCAGGTCTTCGGGGACAAAAAGGCGGTCAGCTGGGCAAGTGCTGGGACCTGGCTGGTTACGGAGAGCCTCCAGCACCTGTTCCTCAACAGCCCAGGTCAGAGCTGCAACGATGCAGGGACTTGGCAGAATCGACACAGGGTCCTTGGAGGGGGTGTCATCCTTCTGGAATTGACGGGAGAGGGCGTCTGGCTTGGTGTTGCGTGATCCAGGCCGGTATGACAGAGTGAAATTAAACCTGGTGAAGAACAGGGCCCAGCGGGACTGCCTGGAGTTCAACCGTTTGGCCGTGCGGATGTACTCCAAGTTCTTATGATCGGTCCAAACGAGAAATGGAATGGTGGACCCCTCCAGCCAGTGACGCCACTCCTCCAAGGCAAGCTTCACAGCCAGCAGCTCACGGTTCCCTATGTCGTAATTGCACTCAGAGGGGGACAACCGACGTGAGAAAAAGGCACAGGGATGGAGCTTCCTATCCTCCGCAGCCCACTGAGAAATCACAGCACCAACTCCCACATCCGAGGCGTCCACCTCCACAATGAATTGCCGGTCCACATCAGGCATCTGGAGGATGGGAGCGGAGGTGAACCTCACCTTGAGGGTACTGAAGGCTTTGTCGGCTGCTGGGGTCCAGGTGAAGGGTTGCTTGGTGCTGGTTAGAGCAGTGAGAGGGGCAGCAACGGTACTGTAGTTCCGGATAAACTTCCTATAGAAGTTAGCAAACCCCAGAAACTGTTGCAGCTTCTTTCTGTTCTCCGGAACAGGCCATGAAGTGACTGCTGATACTTTGGCAGGATCCATTTGGATACTTCCCTCTGCCACTATGTACCCCAGGAAGGCCACTGTCTTGACGTGAAACTCACATTTCTCTGCCTTGGCGTAGAGGGAATTCTCCAGAAGACGATGAAGGACTTGCTGGACATGGCGGGTGTGTTCAGACAGGTTTCTGGAGTAGATTAAGATGTCATCCAGGTAAACGAAGACAAACTTGTTTAACATGTCCCGCAGTACATCATTCACTAGAGCCTGGAACACAGCAGGAGCATTGGTGAGGCCAAAAGGCATAACCAGATACTCGTAGTGGCCTGTTGGTGTATTGAATGCGGTTTTCCATTCATCTCCCTCCCGGATCCGCACTAGGTGGTAAGCGTTTCTGAGATCCAACTTGGTAAAAACAGTGGCTCCCTGGAGCAACTCAAAAGCAGAGGTGAGCAGAGGCAGAGGGTAACGGTTTTTCACTGTGATGTCGTTGAGTCCCCTGTAGTCGATGCAGGGGCGAAGAGATCCGTCCTTCTTCCCCACAAAGAAGAAGCCAGCACCAGCAGGAGATGAAGATGAACGGATTAATCCTGCGGACAGAGAGCCATTGATGTAGTCCTCCATGGACTTTCTTTCAGGAGCAGACAACGAATAAAGACGACCCTTTGGAGGAGCTGTTCCAGGGAGGAGGTCGATGGCACAGTCGTACGGTCGGTGAGGGGGCAGAGATGTGGCTCTTGCTTTGTTAAACACCTCTCTGAGACCATGGTAGCATTCTGGGACATTGGAGAGGTCAGGAGCGGAGTTAGTAGGTACTGGCCGAGGGGGTAGTGCGGCAGCAAGCAGGCAGGTTCGGTGGCAGTCCTCTCCCCACTCCCTGATCACCCCGGTCACCCAGTCGAGCTGAGGGTTGTGCCGGCGGAGCCATGGGTAACCCAGGATGAGGGGTTGGCCTGGAGAGGGGAGCAGGTGAAACTGGATAGTTTCTTGATGGTTTCCGGACAGACCCATCGAGACCGGGGCCGTGACATGAGTGACCGATCCGAGTAAGTGTCCGTCCAGTGCCCGGGCAGGAATAGGAGGTGTCAAACGGAGGTTCTCCAGTCCCAGTTGGCGTGCCAGCTTGATGTCCATTATGTTGGCTTCGGCGCCAGAATCCACCAGAGCAGCCAGGGTGTGAGTTGAGTCAGAGAGGCGGAGGTGAACTTGCAGCAGGGGTTTGCGGTCGGAGGACTGGATGGTCATTGAACTCAACCGGACTCCCCCTATGCCCGGTGAGCTTCGGCCCTTTAAAGGGCAGGTTACCACACGATGTCCCTCACCTCCACAATAGAGGCAGAGGTTTGAGGTGAAGCGGCGCTGGCGCTCTGCAGGAGTGAGGGAGGCTCGCCCAATCTCCATGGGCTCAGACTGATCAAGCTGACCTGGGTGAGTGGCAGTAGATGACAGGAGCCCAGTCGGATCTCTCCGAATGCCGGTAGTAGGTGGACCTTGGCGCCCCCTCTCACGACGACGGGTCTGTATCCTTCTGTCGATCCTGACAGTCAGTGCGATGGCTTCATCAAGAGTGGAAGGCAGTTCATGGGAGACCAACTCGTCCTTGATATAGTCAGCCAAACTATGGAAGAACGCGTCCACCAACGATGGTGTGTTCCAAGAACTTCGTCTAGCCAGGGTTCGGAAGTCGATGGAATGGTCTGCGACTGTACGTCTGCCTTGTCGAATACTGAACAGTTCACGAGACGCCTCTGCGGTGGGTGAATCCAGGTCAAACACCTTCAGCATCTCCTCAGCAAACAGGTCGAAGGTTGCACATGCGGGGGTTTGACGTTCGAACTCTGCTGTTCCCCAGAGTCGAGCTCGGCCCGTCAGGTGAGTGATGGCATACCCAACTTTAGCCCCCTCCGTGGCGAAGGTCCTTGGCTGCAAGGAGAACTGAAGTCGGCAGCTAGTCAGGAATGGCCGGACCTGGGTTGAATCGCCGTTGAACCGCTCGGGGTTTCCAATCTTGGGTTCCGGAGCAGCGGCTGCAATGACCGGGGCAGGTAACTCGGGGGCTGGGCTGGTGGGCAGACTGGCTGGGGTAAGGTTGGTGAGGAGTTGAATGATCATGGCGAGTTGTTGTTGCTGCTGCTGGAACTGCTGCTCATGCTCATCGGTTTCCATGTCGGGGAAAGTGTGCGCTGAGTCCATAATGGTCAGATCGTACTGTCACGGTTCAGACAGACGACCAGAGGACCACAATTGCGTCACACCAGAAAGTTTATTAAACTTAAGGGAAAAGGGAAGTAGGGAGTGAATGAAGGCTCCAGGGGTAACAGGGATCCCGTCCAATGCGCTGGGTCTGTGCCCCCCCCAGTGGCAGCGATGCGTCCTATGAAGCCGGTGGTGGGTGGTCCAGAAGTCCTGGGGGGGGGGAGACACAGACACAACAGGGCGGAATGAAACCAGGCAGCAGTACAGTTCAAGGGAAATCCAAAATACGTAGTAGCAAGGCAGAAGGCTGGTCAGAGTTACCGGGATTGAAGAGTAGTCAGGAGTCGTAATGGCAGAAGCAGGTCTGGATCTCCTGAGGCAGAAGAGTATCCAAAAAACAGGCAGGTCCGGGGTCACAAAACCAGGGTGAGCCAGAAGCGCGAGCAAACAGGTTCCGGGTGTGAGCTTTGCAGACGATCTGACACCGGAGAGCTGAAAGACAGGGCCTTAAATACTGGGAGAGGTAGTGGGTAATGCAGCGCAGCTGGCAGAGTAATTAGAGCAGAGCAGAGCAGGGACAGGTGGAGCTAGTTAGGCTGAGTAGAGAGAGTGGTGAGCAGAGTGGAAGAAAATTAAGGTGGTAACCCGGTGGAGTGAGAGGCCCATGACACGAAAATAATATTCAAAAAGTTCAGTCCTTGGACACAGAGGGGTTAAACACTAAAGTTACCGTCCATCTAGTGAAGAGAGGAGAACCGGACAGAGGGATGGTAGGTAGCCAGCATCCGTCAACGAGAGAGGGAGAAGCCCTCCACGGTATTTAACAGGTGGAAGAAACAACCCGGGAGCTCCATCGGTCCACAAGAAATGCAGGCAGCCGGTGATGATGTAGTGGTAGCTAGGATAACTAGGATGCTGCTGGTAAAGAGTAGCTAGCTTAGCTAGCTGTACCGACTAGCTTGGCTAGCTAGCAGGTCGTTCGTCTGTCCCTCGAGGATGATGACGAATCCGGTGAACCACAAGATGAAACAAGGATAGCGAGTGAAAAGGATCTGGCTACGAGTGAAAAGGATCTGGCTACACTCATACTGTCACTGACCATTACGCAAAAAAGCTAATTGAACAATAAACTTCGGCGTCTCAACACTGTAACGAAATCCGTCGTTGTTCCCCAACATCACCTCAGCCCACTCAGAGCGTAACTGGACAATATGCTTGGCGCCAAACCGTACGTGGACGCGGACAGTTCTGTACGGGGACGCGGACAGTTCCAGAACGCGGACATGAGCAGAGCAACACAATACATTTACATTTACATTTTAATCACTTAGCAGACGCTCTTATCCAGAGCGACTTACAGTTAGTGAGTGCATACATAACCCAGTCTTTATACTGGCTTACATTAGTAATATTCATTTATTTATTTTTATATGTAAAACAAACATTCAAAGTTTTTTAATAACAATATATTGAGATCTGGGCCCATATCCACAAAGTATCTCAGAGTAGAACATTGGTGGTATAAGTGCTGAGAATTAAGACATTTTACACCTATGGGTATAAATTAAAGCTATGCATGAAGCCTCTAGTCCCACCTAGTCGGTAGATATTTAGGACACCTCATGAGCTGTCCTAACCAGTTAAGAGTTAACAGCAGGTGTCTTGATAATACTATAGAATAATGCAGTGAGTCAGTGGTTCCTGCGACACATGTAATTGCTTTGGAGTAGTTAAAATAATGTTTCTATATTTCTATATGATCAATCCATAAATAATATAGACCTACATGCAACAGTTTCTCTTCAGCTTTTGACAATGATTTCTGTATAATAATTATGTATAATAAATGTTGGTGATTCAATAGCCTAGTTAATCATTACATGTCTTTTAACACACTATCTATGTTTGGCTCAGTCTGGCAGTAACCCAGAACTATCAGAGGCTCTCTCTTGTGGCTGCTGCTGATGACAACTGCATGTATGTTTTCATGATAATGATGTCTGCATAACATTTTGTATTCATTTTGGCAGATTAACTCATGTTTATTTCTGAATATTAACTCAGGTTTTCGCCCAGCGGCAAATATGTTGGAGCTGTGGCAGGCGTTGGACCTGTGGCCGAAAAGTGTCCAGTTTGAATCCCGGGCCGGGCGCTGGAAAGAACGGACGGAATTTATCTGACCCCTGGAGAGCTAATGGGTTCACATCCTCAAAACAATCACCTTTCGTTGGGCCCTTGAGCAAGGCCCTTAACCCCACAACATGCTCTCCATCCAGGGGCGCTGCACTGCAGCTTGAACCTGTGCTGGTCTCAACTGTATGTGTGAGGTCTGCTGTTTGTGGGGGTTATGAACGGAGCAGAAAATACATTTTTGTTGTTTGCTGTAACTAATGGACAAAGTTGTACTGTATTGTAATGTATTGTATTGTAAAGAAGTCAGCCAGAGTTGGGCCATCGTTCGAACAAAGAGATGCCTCCCTGGCCACCAGTGTGTTTGAATATAACGAAGATAAATTTTACCCCCATACAATACTTTTATACACAGTAATTACTTTTTTATAATAATAATAATAATAATAATAATAATAATAATAATAATAATAATAATAATAACAATAATAACAATAATAATAATTAATTATACACATTACATTTTGGATAGATAGTACTCAGACATCTATAGTGTTTACAGTATTGACTATTACCGATCATGATCTTTTTTAATCCCACCCCTCTGCTACTCTCAGCCCCGCCCACCTATCTCCTTAGAACATCCTCTTTTGATTTCCACCTGCCATATTTTTTTCAACTGTGCTGTGATGTCATACATGCATTTTAAACCTTTCTAGTCACATAGTATCCACAGACTGTAAATTAAAGATCAATATTTTTCATAAGAGTATTATTCTATTGTTGATTGACTGACTATGGCTTTCCAAATCCCCAGCACTGCTATTTCTAAGGATAGTTTTTAATGAATATTGGGATTTTTCAACCATTCCTATTTTCCTATAAATTATATTCTTAGCAAAAAATATTCCTATTTAATAGTAGTAGCCATAATTCATAAATGGCACCATGCAGGGTTCTATATGTGTCACGGTTTCGGCCGAGGCGGCTCCTTCTCCTTGTTCGGGCAGGCTTCGGCGGTCGTCGTCTCCGGAGTACTAGCTGCCACCGTTCGATGTTTCATGTTTGATTGGTTTTGTCTGTTTGTCACACCTGTTTATTGTTTAGTGTTCATTAGGCACCCTATTTAGTTCTCTTGTGTTTGGTCAGGTGTTGTGTGTAATTGTTCTGCTGTCACGTGTTGTGTTTTTTGGTCCTCTGTATTGTGCTCTCTTATTTTCGTGTTTTGTAAGAGAGTCCTGCACGTTGTGCTTTATTACTTTGGACAGTCTAGAGTGCGTTTGTTTCGCCTGTGGCCTGTTGCCGTGTTTGGCGTGTACCACGGACTTTACTAAAGACATTTGGCTTTGAATCTCTGTGTCCTGCGTGTGATTCCACGTTCCACTACACTCCACCTTGACAGAATTACACACCATATATGGAATCAGCAGGAGCACCCGCACTCCCCGAGATCATGGAGGAGCGCCTTCGTGGTCAGGAGGATCGCATCAATCAAATCGGGCACGCCCTAGACCGCGTGATGAACACCCTCCATCGATGGGAGACCAGCGGGGTACCCACACCCCCACCTACCGCACCATCACCATCGGTCAGCCCGCCCGTCCAACTACCGGAACCCAGTGGAATTCGGCTCTCGCTCCCGAGGGCATACGACGGCACCGCTGCCGGGTGTCAGGGGTTCCTGTTACAAGTGGAACTCTACCTTGCCACCGTACACCCGGCGCCCTCGGGACACGAGAGCGTTTCCGCCCTCATCTCCTGCCTCACCGGCAAGGCGTTGGAGTGGGCCAACGCCGAATGGAGGAGAATAGACGCCGCCACTATCACCTACGCGGAGTTCTCCCGCCGCTTCCGTGCTGTGTTCGACCATCCACCAGAGGGGAAGGTGGCGGGGGAGCATCTATTCTACCTCCGGCAGGGGATGAGGAGCGCACAGGAATTTGCGCTGGAGTTCCGGACTCTAGCGGCAGATGCAGGGTGGAATGAGCGGGCCCTCATAGACCACTTCCGTTGCAGCCTCCGGGAGGACGTCCGCAGAGAGTTGGCGTGCAGGGATACTACACTCTCATTCGACCAGTTGGTGGACATGGCCATTCGGCTGGACACCCTGCTCGCTACCCGCGGACGTCCCAAGTGGGGGTCGCCCATTCCACCCTCCAGCGCCTCCGAGCCGAGCCCGATGGAGCTCGGAGGTGCTGGCGCTAGAGGAAGGAGAAGAAGGAGCCCGAGGGGGGCCGTCCCCTGCACCAACTGTGGCCGTGGAGGGCACACCGCGGCTAGGTGCTGGGGAGGGTCCCCTAGTGGGGGAGACGACAGACCATACATTGGGGAGTCCTCCCAGGTGAGTAGACGCTCCACTTACCCAGAGCTTTCTGTCGTACACATAACTATACCTGTTTGTTTTCCACAGGTTGCACCTCGTTCCCAGCATAAGGCGCTAGTAGATTCAGGCGCAGCTGGGAATTTTGTAGATCGCAAATTCTGTGTAGAGTTAGGGATTCCCCTCCTTCCTGTTAATAATCCTTTCCCTGTACATGCCCTAGATAGTCGTCCGTTAGGATCTGGGTTGATTAGGGAGGTCACAGCGCCACTTAGGATGGAGACGCAGGGGGGTCATGAGGAGACGATTCAGCTCTATCTGATCGACTCTACTGCGTATCCGGTGGTACTGGGGCTTCCCTGGTTGATTACCCATGATCCAACTATTTCGTGGCGAGAGAAGGCTCTTAAAGGGTGGTCTGCTCAGTGTGAGGGCCTATGTCTGGGTGTTTCCGTAGGGGCGACCTCGGTGGAGAGTCCGAACCAGATGCCCGCACTGCACATTCCACCTGAGTATGAGGATTTGGCACTCGTGTTTAGCAAGACAAGAGCGGCACGGTTGCCGCCTCATAGACAGGGGGATTGTGCGATAGACCTCCAGGCAGGAGCTGCGCTCCCGCGGAGCCATGTGTATCCGTTGTCACAGGAGGAGAAGAGGGCAATGGAGACATACATTGCCGAGTCTCTGAGACAGGGATACATACGGCCCTCCACTTCACCCGCGTCATCGAGCTTCTTTTTTGTGAAGAAAAGGATGGAGGTTTGCGCCCGTGTATTGATTACCGCGGTCTCAATCAGGTGACTGTGAAATATAGTTATCCACTCCCGCTGATTGCGACTATGACGGAGTCATTACACGGGTCACGGTTCTTCACAAAATTGGACCTCAGGAGCGCATATAACTTGGTACGCATTAGAGAGGGCGATGAATGGAAGACAGCATTTAGTACTACCGCCGGTCATTACGAGTATCTCGTCATGCCATACGGGTTAATGAATGCTCCATCAGTCTTCCAATCCTTTGTAGATGAGATTTCCGGGACATGCAGGCGCAGGGGGTGGTGGTGTACATAGACGATATTCTGGTGTACAGTTCTACCCGGGTCGAGCATGTAGCCCTGGTGCGCAGAGTATTGAGGAGATTGTTGGAGCATGACCTGTATGTCAAAGCCGAGAAATGTCTGTTCTTCCAGGAGTCGGTCTCCTTTTTGGGTTATCAGTTGTCTGCGTCAGGGGTGAGGATGGAGGTTGACCGTGTGTCAGCCGTGCGTAATTGGCAAACCCCAACCACGGTTAAAGAGGTGCAGCAGTTTTTGGGTTTTGCGAATTACTACCGGAGGTTTATCCGGGGTTTTGGACAGGTGGCAGCTCCCATAACGTCCCTTCTGTAGGGGGTCCGGTGCGCTTGCGGTGGTCAGCTGAGGCGGACAGGGCTTTTGGGAAACTGAAGGACCTGTTTACCTCGGCTCCAGTGCTGGCGCATCCGGATCCCACTTTACCATTCCAAGTGGAGGTGGACGCGTCTGAAGCCGGTATCGGGGCCGTTCTTTCACAACGGTCCGGCACACCACCTAAACTCCGCCCCTGTGCCTTTTATTCGAAAAAGCTCAGTCCGGCGGAGCGGAATTATGACGTAGGGGACAGGGAGCTGTTAGCCGTGGTACAGGCCCTAAAGGTGTGGAGGCACTGGCTTGAGGGGGCTCAACACCCTTTTCTCATTCTGACTGACCACCGTAACCTGGAATGCATTCGGGCGGCTAGGAGACTGAATCCTCGCCAGGCTCGGTGGACTATGTTTCTAGCCAGGTTCGTGTTTAAGATCACTTACATCCCTGGGTCCCAGAACGGGAAGGCAGATGCCCTGTCTCGGCGGTATGACACGGAGGAGAGGTGCGTGGAGCCCACTCCCATACTACCTAAGTCTTGTCTGGTTGCACCGGTGGTATGGGAGGTCGATGTGGAGATCGAGCGGGCATTACGCACCGACACTAGCCCTCCACAGTGTCCGGTGGGTCGGACGTACGTCCCGCTCGAGGTCCGAGATCGGCTTATTTATTGGGCTCACACGTCACCCTCCTCTGGACATCCAGGTATTGGCCGGACGGTGCACTGCCTTAGTACAAAGTACTGGTGGCCAACATTAGCCAGGGATGTGAGGATTTATGTCTCCTCCTGCTCAGTGTGTGCCCAGTGTAAGGCGCCCAGACACTTGCCCAGGGGTAAGTTACAACCCCTGCCCGTTCCACAACGACCCTGGTCCCACCTCTCGGTGGATTCTGTTACCGACCTTCCCTCCTCACAGGGGAATACCACCATCCTGGTCGTTGTGGATCGGTTCTCGAAGGCCTGTCGTCTCCTTCCCATGCCGGGTCTTCCTACTGCCCTACAGACCGCTGAGGCTCTATTTACTCACGTCTTCCGGCATTACGGGGTACCCGAGGATATAGTGTCTGATCGAGGCCCCCAGTTTACCTCCAGAGTCTGGAGAGCGTTTATGGAACGGTTGGGGATTTCGGTGAGCCTTACCTCGGGTTACCACCCGGAGAGTAATGGGCAGGTCGAACGTGTCAACCAGGATGTGGGTAGGTTTCTGAGGTCATATTGTCAGGGCCGGCCGGAGGAGTGGGCGAGATATGTGCCCTGGGCCGAGATGGCACAGAACTCTCTCCGCCACTCCTCTACTAAACTAACCCCTTTCCAGTGTGTGTTAGGGTACCAGCCGGTTCTGGCACCTTAGCATGAGAGCCAGATCGAGGCCCCTGCGGTGGATGAGTGGGTGCGGCGCTCGGAGGAGACGTGGAACGCTGCACACGTCCATCTGCAGAGAGCCATCCGTCGACAGAAGACGAGCGCCGACCTCCACCGCAGTGAGGGGCCAGTGTACGCACCTGGAGATCGCGTCTGGCTCTCAACCAGAAACCTGCCCCTCCGCCTGCCCTGCCGGAAGCTGGGTCGGCGGTTTGTGGGGCCTTTTAAAGTCCTGAGGAGATTGAACGAGGTGTGTTACAGGTTACAACTGCCCATTGATTACAAAAATATTAACCCCTCGTTCCATGTGTCTCTCCTCAGGCCGGTGGTAGCTGGTCCACTCCAGGACTTTGAGATAGAAGAGACTCCTCCGCCCCCGTTGGACATCGAGGGGGCTCCGGCGTATCCTAGATTCGAGACGCCGGATGGGGGGTCTCCAATATCTCGTGGTGGGAGGGGTACGGCCCGGAGGAGCGGTGCTGGGTGCCGAGGAGGGACATCCTGGACCCGTCCCTTCTGACCGAATTCCATCGTGGTCATCCAACGCGCCCTGCTCCGCGTCTTCCTGGTCGTCCCCGAGGCCAGGGGCGGCGCACGGCTGGAGCCGCGCGTCAAGGGGGGGGGGTACTGTCACGGTTTCGGCCGAGGCGGCTCCTTCTCCTTGTTCGGGCAGGCTTCGGCGGTCGTCGTCTCCGGAGTACTAGCTGCCACCGTTCGATGTTTCATGTTTGATTGGTTTTGTCTGTTTGTCACACCTGTTTATTGTTTAGTGTTCATTAGGCACCCTATTTAGTTCTCTTGTGTTTGGTCAGGTGTTGTGTGTAATTGTTCTGCTGTCACGTGTTGTGTTTTTTGGTCCTCTGTATTGTGCTCTCTTATTTTCGTGTTTTGTAAGAGAGTCCTGCACGTTGTGCTTTATTACTTTGGACAGTCTAGAGTGCGTTTGTTTCGCCTGTGGCCTGTTGCCGTGTTTGGCGTGTACCACGGACTTTACTAAAGACATTTGGCTTTGAATCTCTGTGTCCTGCGTGTGATTCCACGTTCCACTACACTCCACCTTGACAATATGGAACCATTTTGGTTCAGTGAAGAAGAACCTCTAGAGTTCTGATCAAAGAACCCTATAAAAGGTTTCTATATAGAACTTTTAGTGGTTCCATATATTAAGCAAGCGATAGAAACCTTTTTGGTTTAAACAGGAGTGAAGAGTGTGTTGATATAATGGTAATATTGTCAACATTTTTGACACATGAAGGTACCCATAAGCAATTATTTCTGACGAAAAATAACAAATGTGAAAAAGATTGTGGATATAACGTTTTAGAAATAAACTCTTTATAAGTTCTTAAACAACATCTCACCTCTTAGCTTTGGTGTCATGTTCCCCAGAGAGTCTCATTTTAGAGGCAGGGCCCCCCTCCTCTCTCTCCCCAGAGAGACTCATTTTAGAGGCAGGGCCCCCCTCCTCTCTCTCCCCAGAGAGACTCATTTTAGATCACTGACCCCTAAACAGAGATACAGCATGTTGGTTGTGGTGAACACAGTGACAACTAATTATTGAAGGTCAATTGTTCTATTTTATCTCTTAGAAATCAAACATTTACTAACAGCCACGTCCAAACAGTCAGGTGATTTAATGCAATCACATCAACATGTAGTCATGACTGATATTTTTCACCTTTTCTCCATGTAGTGAGGCTCTTAAAAAAATAAATAATAATAATAATAATAATAATAATAATAATAATAATAATAATGTCTCACTTTCTCTTGTAATAATTCCACTCATTCCTGTGTGTTGCTTTGTTCAACATGTCTGCTATTATTATACTATTATTGAATTTAATTCAATGTTCTGATATTCTGAAAGATGATTTAGAACTATGATATATTAACATTTTTACAAATTGTAAAATAACCACGATATACAAATCCTATAATACGAGATATGAACAACAATATGTTTTTGAATTTGACTTGCCAACGCCCAGTTAGCGCCATTTTGTATGATTGAACTGTCACGTACCTGTCCCAGGTGAAATGGACTGTTAGATCTGAGTGTTTTACTGTCATTCTCTATACTATAATAACACCATATATTTAATTTCCCTACACACTTTACAATAATCCCTTGGAAGATTCTTACCTTGTAGCCTGTATTCACAACTAGAACATGTCAAGTCACTGAGATATTTTCCGTTGTGCTGAGAGAGCACCTTCCTGATGACAAGTGGCTCTGTATCTATGTTCTAGGTACAGTTGATCTTTGGATGCAATAATATCTGGTCAAAGTCTAGTGGCACAACACCATAGTATAGCATTAACATAACAGTAGTTTAACCTTTGGCCAGTAAAGGCCATGGCATACTATAAAATGTAGAATCATTATGATGGATCCAGTTTCAACATATCTCTAACTTTGAAGTATACAGTGGGGTCCCAAATTATTGACTCCCTTGATAAAGATGAGCAAAAATGACTGCATAAAATAAATCATTCAAATACTGAGCTATATTGTAAGCCAAAAAAAATAGGAAATTAAATGATTTTATACTAATACAATTGCTCAGAGAAAGAGATTTTGTTTAACAAGTAATACTTTTTTTCTCAAAAAGGTAGGGGTCAAAATTGACACCCCCTTTCAATACCTCCCTTGCGAGGATAACGGCACTGAGCCTTTTTCTAAAATGTTTTATGAGTTGGAGAACACATTGGGAGTGATCTTAGACCATTCCTCCATACAGAATCCTTCCAAATGACCAACTACAGGAAGGTAAAGGTACAACTAAACACACAATAAAGAAACAAATCTCCCTAATTGACCGGAGGCTTGAATCTTAGTCATTTACCCACCGGCCTCTTACTACTATCCCAATTTATACATTCTACCAACATCATACATAAATAATCCCTGGTAGGATCCTTACTACTATCCCAATGTATACATTCTACCAATATCATACATAAATAATCCCTGGTAGGATCCTTACTACTATCCCAATGTATACATTCTACCAACATCATACATAAATAATCCCTGGTAGGATCCTTACTACTATCCCAATGTATACATTCTACCAACATCAAACATAAATAATCCCTGGTAGGATCCTTACTACTATCCCAATGTATACATTCTACCAACATCATACATAAATAATCCCTGGTAGGATCCTTACTACTATCCCAATGTATACATTCTACCAACATCATACATAAATAATCCCTGGTAGGATCCTTACTACTATCCCAATGTATACATTCTACCAATATCATACATAAATAATCCCTGCTAGGATCCTTACTACTATCCCAATGTATACATTCTATCAACATCATACATAAATAATCCCTGGTAGGATCCTTACTACTATCCCAATGTATACATTCTACCAACATCATACATAAATAATCCCTGGTAGGATCCTTACTACTATCCCAATGTATACATTCTACCAACATCATACATCAATAATCCCTGTTAGGATCCTTACTTTGCAGCCTGAATAAAAAAATAAATAAAAAAATGATTGCCTTGGCAACGTCTATTTGGGGATCCCAATAAAAAACTAAATACTTAACATGACCACAATAATGTCAGCTGTAGTTGTTGTAAGATGCCCATCATACACTGGTGGCAGGTAGCCTAGCGGTTAAGGGTGTTGGACCAGTAACCGAAAGGTTGAAGGTTCGAAACCCTGAGCTGACTAGGTAAAAAAACTGTAGATGTGGCCTTGAGTATCTTTGGATAAGAGCGTATGTTAAATGACGAAAATGTAAATACTGTTATTTAAAATGGCCAAGGGCTTTATGAATGTATTTTAATGCCTATCATCTGCCATGTAAAGTGTTACCATGCAATTTCTGTGAAAAAAGCCTGAAATGGTGGAAGGTCAAAGATCATGAGTATTTGATGTCTGTGTCTCTCTCAGTCTCTGTCTGTCTCTAACCCCAGGTGTCAGTAAAGAAAACAGTTATCTGATGTCTGTGTCTCTCAGTCTCTGTCTGTCTCTAACCCCAGTTGTCAGTAAAGAAAACTGTTATCTGATGTCTGTGTCTCTCTCAGTCTCTGTCTGTCTCTAACCCCAGTTGTCAGTAAATAAAACTGTTAGCTGAGGTCTGTGTCTCTCTCAGTCTCTGTCTGTCTCTAACCCAGTTGTCAGTAAAGAAAACTGTTAGCTACACCTCATGGTTAATGGTTTATCCTCATGGTGTGTAGAAAGCATACCTATATAAAAGTATATTTGTTCTTGTCCAGCCATTACATATTTTTAGATGACAGAGCAGGATATTATATGAACTCTAAACTGGAGAGAGGACAGAGCAGGATATCCTATAAACTCTAAACTGGAGAGAGGACAGAGCAGGATATCCTATAAACTCTAAACTGGAGAGAGGACAGAGCAGGATATTCTATAAACTCTAAACTGGAGAGAGGACAGAGCAGGATATCCTATAAACTCTAAACTGGAGAGAGGACAGAGCAGGATATTCTATAAACTCTAAACTGGAGAGAGGACAGAGCAGGGTATCATATAAACTCTAAACTGGAGAGAGGACAGAGCAGGATATCCTATAAACTCTAAACTGGAGAGAGGACAGAGCATGATATCCTATAAACTCTAAACTGGAGAGAGGACAGAGCAGGATATCCAATAAACTCTAAACTGGAGAGAGGACAGAGCAGGATATCCTATAAACTCTAAACTAGAGAGAGGACAGAGCAGGATATCCTATAAACTCTAAACTGGAGAGAGGACAGAGCAGGATATCCTATAAACTCTAAACTGGAGAGAGGACAGAGCAGGATATCCTGTAAACTCTAGTAAGTATATGTTTAATCAAGGAAGTGTGTGTCTCCTAAATGGTGTGTGAGTCTTTTTATCACACTGTAATTCTGGAAGTTGGAACACACTCCTAAGATGAGTGTCTCTGAGGAGAGAGAGGAGGGGGGCACTGCCAACCCCCAGACCCAGAGAGCAGTCTCCAGTACCCAGCTGTCTGTCTATGACTGGTCCATGTACAATCCTCTCAATGTTATCAGTGGACCAATGCCCTTTGACCCAAAGTAAGATTACTGCCATACATTATGGATTATAAAAGGGGAATTCCTCAAAGATCTGTGGAGAATGTGAGAATGTAACAGACTGTAGTCTGGTTGGGAGGTTGGGAGTTCAACGTTATATCAATCATTTATTTATAAAGCTCTTTTACATCAGCAGTTCCATGTGGGGAGAAATAGAGGGAAATGTCTGATATGATGAATGATGCAGGGTGATTTCTGATACTACTGATCAACATTACTGTATGAAATACTATGGGGTTTAATAATGATCCAGGGTGATTTCTCATACTACTGATCATCATTACTGTATGAAATACTATGGGGTTTAATAATGATCCAGGGTGATTTCTCATACTACTGATCATCATTACTGTATGAAATACTATGGGGTTTAATAATGATCCAGGGTGATTTCTGATACTACTGATCATCATTACTGTATGAAATACTATGGGGTTTAATAATGATCCAGGGTGATTTCTGATACTACTGATCATCATTACTGTATGAAATACTATGGGGTTTAATAATGATCCAGGGTGATTTCTAATACTACTGATCAACATTACTGTATGAAATAATATGGGGTTTAATAACAAACAAAAATACGTTGTGGAAATATTGTACTTGTAAATTGTTAGACTCCAACCAGACCCAGAGAGTAGAGTCTCCAGTACCCAGCTGTCAGAGACTCCAACCAGACCCAGAGAGTAGAGTCTCCAGTACCCAGCTGTCAGAGACTCCAACCAGACCCAGAGAGTAGAGTCTCCAGTACCCAGCTGTCAGAGACTCCAACCAGACCCAGAGAGTAGAGTCTCCAGTACCCAGCTGTCAGAGACTCCAACCAGACCCAGAGAGTAGAGTCTCCAGTACCCAGCTGTCAGAGACTCCAACCAGACCCAGAGAGTAGAGTCTCCAGTACCCAGCTGTCAGAGACTCCAACCAGACCCAGAGAGTAGAGTCTCCAGTACCCAGCTGTCAGAGACTCCAACCAGACCCAGAGAGTAGAGTCTCCAGTACCCAGCTGTCAGAGACTCCAACCAGACCCAGAGAGTAGAGTCTCCAGTACCCAGCTGTCAGAGACTCCAACCAGACCCAGAGAGTAGAGTCTCCAGTACCCAGCTGTCAGAGACTCCAACCAGACCCAGAGAGTAGAGTCTCCAGTACCCAGCTGTCAGAGACTCCAACCAGACCCAGAGAGTAGAGTCTCCAGTACCCAGCTGTCTCTATGAAGAGTGACTGGTCCTCCCCCAACAACGAGCCATATGGAGTGGCTTAGTGTCCTGTTCTCTCCTCCCCCAACAACGAGCCATATGGAGTGGCTTAGTGTCCTGTTCTCTCCTCCCCCAACAACGAGCCATATGGAGTGGCTTAGTGTCCTGTTCTCTCCTCCCCCCAACAACGAGCCATATGGAGTGGCTTAGTGTCCTGTTCTCTCCTCCCCCCAACAACGAGCCATATGGAGTGGCTTAGTGTCCTGTTCTCTCCTCCCCCAACAACGAGCCATATGGAGTGGCTTAGTGTCCTGTTCTCTCCTCCCCCCAACAACGAGCCATATGGAGTGGCTTAGTGTCCTGTTCTCTCCTCCCCCAACAACGAGCCATATGGAGTGGCTTAGTGTCCTGTTCTCTCCTCCCCCCAACAATGAGCCATATGGAGTGGCTTAGTGTCCTGTTCTCTCCTCCCCCAACAACGAGCCATATGGAGTGGCTTAGTGTCCTGTTCTCTCCTCCCCCAACAACGAGCCATATGGAGTGGCTTAGTGTCCTGTTCTCTCCCCCCAACAACGAGCCATATGGAGTGGCTTAGTGTCCTGTTCTCTCCTCCCCCAACAACGAGCCATATGGAGTGGCTTAGTGTCCTGTTCTCTCCTCCCCCCAACAACGAGCCATATGGAGTGGCTTAGTGTCCTGTTCTCTCCTCCCCCAACAACGAGCCATATGGAGTGGCTTAGTGTCCTGTTCTCTCCCCCCAACAACGAGCCATATGGAGTGGCTTAGTGTCCTGTTCTCTCCTCCCCCCAACAACGAGCCATATGGAGTGGCTTAGTGTCCTGTTCTCTCCCCCCAACAACGAGCCATATGGAGTGGCTTAGTGTCCTGTTCTCTCCTCCCCCCAACAACGAGCCATATGGAGTGGCTTAGTGTCCTGTTCTCTCCCCCCAACAACGAGCCATATGGAGTGGCTTAGTGTCCTGTTCTCTCCTCCCCCCAACAACGAGCCATATGGAGTGGCTTAGTGTCCTGTTCTCTCCTCCCCCCAACAACGAGCCATATGGAGTGGCTTAGTGTCCTGTTCTCTCCTCCCCCCAACAACGAGCCATATGGAGTGGCTTAGTGTCCTGTTCTCTCCTCCCCCCAACAACGAGCTATATGGAGTGGCTTAGTGTCCTGTTCTCTCCTCCCCCAACAACGAGCCATATGGAGTGGCTTAGTGTCCTGTTCTCTCCTCCCCCCAACAACGAGCCATATGGAGTGGCTTAGTGTCCTGTTCTCTCCTCCCCCAACAACGAGCCATATGGAGTGGCTTAGTGTCCTGTTCTCTCCTCCCCCCAACAACGAGCCATATGGAGTGGCTTAGTGTCCTGTTCTCTCCTCCCCCCAACAACGAGCCATATGGAGTGGCTTAGTGTCCTGTTCTCTCCTCCCCCAACAACGAGCCATATGGAGTGGCTTAGTGTCCTGTTCTCTCCTCCCCCAACAACGAGCCATATGGAGTGGCTTAGTGTCCTGTTCTCTCCTCCCCCCAACAACGAGCCATATGGAGTGGCTTAGTGTCCTGTTCTCTCCTCCCCCAACAACGAGCCATATGGAGTGGCTTAGTGTCCTGTTCTCTCCTCCCCCAACAACGAGCCATATGGAGTGGCTTAGTGTCCTGTTCTCTCCTCCCCCCAACAACGAGCCATATGGAGTGGCTTAGTGTCCTGTTCTCTCCTCCCCCCAACAACGAGCCATATGGAGTGGCTTAGTGTCCTGTTCTCTCCTCCCCCAACAACGAGCCATATGGAGTGGCTTAGTGTCCTGTTCTCTCCTCCCCCCAACAACGAGCCATATGGAGTGGCTTAGTGTCCTGTTCTCTCCTCCCCCAACAACGAGCCATATGGAGTGGCTTAGTGTCCTGTTCTCTCCCCCCCCAACAACGAGCCATATGGAGTGGCTTAGTGTCCTGTTCTCTCCCCCCCCCAACAACGAGCCATATGGAGTGGCTTAGTGTCCTGTTCTCTCCTCCCCCCAACAACGAGCCATATGGAGTGGCTTAGTGTCCTGTTCTCTCCTCCCCCAACAACGAGCCATATGGAGTGGCTTAGTGTCCTGTTCTCTCCCCCCCCAACAACGAGCCATATGGAGTGGCTTAGTGTCCTGTTCTCTCCTCCCCCCAACAACGAGCCATATGGAGTGGCTTAGTGTCCTGTTCTCTCCTCCCCCCAACAACGAGCCATATGGAGTGGCTTAGTGTCCTGTTCTCTCCTCCCCCAACAACGAGCCATATGGAGTGGCTTAGTGTCCTGTTCTCTCCTCCCCCAACAACGAGCCATATGGAGTGGCTTAGTGTCCTGTTCTCTCCTCCCCCCCCCCCAACAACGAGCCATATGGAGTGGCTTAGTGTCCTGTTCTCTCCTCCCCCAACAACGAGCCATATGGAGTGGCTTAGTGTCCTGTTCTCTCCCCCCAACAACGAGCCATATGGAGTGGCTTAGTGTCCTGTTCTCTCCTCCCCCAACAACGAGCCATATGGAGTGGCTTAGTGTCCTGTTCTCTCCTCCCCCCAACAACGAGCCATATGGAGTGGCTTAGTGTCCTGTTCTCTCCCCCCCCCAACAACGAGCCATATGGAGTGGCTTAGTGTCCTGTTCTCTCCTCCCCCAACAACGAGCCATATGGAGTGGCTTAGTGTCCTGTTCTCTCCTCCCCCAACAACGAGCCATATGGAGTGGCTTAGTGTCCTGTTCTCTCCTCCCCCCAACAACGAGCCATGTGGAGTGGCTTAGTGTCCTGTTCTCTCCTCCCCCAACAACGAGCCATATGGAGTGGCTTAGTGTCCTGTTCTCTCCTCCCAACAACGAGCCATATGGAGTGGCTTAGTGTCATGTTCTCTCCCCCCCCCAACAACGAGCCATATGGAGTGGCTTAGTGTCCTGTTCTCTCCTCCCCCCAACAACGAGCCATATGGAGTGGCTTAGTGTCCTGTTCTCTCCTCCCCCAACAACGAGCCATATGGAGTGGCTTAGTGTCCTGTTCTCTCCTCCCCCAACAACGAGCCATATGGAGTGGCTTAGTGTCCTGTTCTCTCCTCCCAACAACGAGCCATATGGAGTGGCTTAGTGTCCTGTTCTCTCCTCCCCCAACAACGAGCCATATGGAGTGGCTTAGTGTCCTGTTCTCTCCTCCCAACAACGAGCCATATGGAGTGGCTTAGTGTCCTGTTCTCTCCTCCCCCAACAACGAGCCATATGGAGTGGCTTAGTGTCCTGTTCTCTCCTCCCCCCAACAACGAGCCATATGGAGTGGCTTAGTGTCCTGTTCTCTCCCCCCAACAACGAGCCATATGGAGTGGCTTAGTGTCCTGTTCTCTCCTCCCCCAACAACGAGCCATATGGAGTGGCTTAGTGTCCTGTTCTCTCCTCCCCAACAACGAGCCATATGGAGTGGCTTAGTGTCCTGTTCTCTCCTCCCCCCCCCAACAACGAGCCATATGGAGTGGCTTAGTGTCCTGTTCTCTCCTCCCCCCAACAACGAGCCATATGGAGTGGCTTAGTGTCCTGTTCTCTCCTCCCCAACAACGAGCCATATGGAGTGGCTTAGTGTCCTGTTCTCTCCCCCCCCCCCCAACAACGAGCCATATGGAGTGGCTTAGTGTCCTGTTCTCTCCTCCCCCCAACAACGAGCCATATGGAGTGGCTTAGTGTCCTGTTCTCTCCTCCCCCCAACAACGAGCCATATGGAGTGGCTTAGTGTCCTGTTCTCTCCTCCCCCAACAACGAGCCATATGGAGTGGCTTAGTGTCCTGTTCTCTCCTCCCCCCAACAACGAGCCATATGGAGTGGCTTAGTGTCCTGTTCTCTCCTCCCCCAACAACGAGCCATATGGAGTGGCTTAGTGTCCTGTTCTCTCCTCCCCCCAACAACGAGCCATATGGAGTGGCTTAGTGTCCTGTTCTCTCCTCCCCCAACAACGAGCCATATGGAGTGGCTTAGTGTCCTGTTCTCTCCCCCCAACAACGAGCCATATGGAGTGGCTTAGTGTCCTGTTCTCTCCTCCCCCCAACAACGAGCCATATGGAGTGGCTTAGTGTCCTGTTCTCTCCTCCCCCCAACAACGAGCCATATGGAGTGGCTTAGTGTCCTGTTCTCTCCTCCCCCAACAACGAGCCATATGGAGTGGCTTAGTGTCCTGTTCTCTCCTCCCCCAACAACGAGCCATATGGAGTGGCTTAGTGTCCTGTTCTCTCCTTCCCCCAACAACGAGCCATATGGAGTGGCTTAGTGTCCTGTTCTCTCCTCCCCCCAACAACGAGCCATATGGAGTGGCTTAGTGTCCTGTTCTCTCCTCCCCACAACAACGAGCCATATGGAGTGGCTTAGTGTCCTGTTCTCTCCCCCCCCAACAACGAGCCATATGGAGTGGCTTAGTGTCCTGTTCTCTCCTCCCAACAACGAGCCATATGGAGTGGCTTAGTGTCCTGTTCCAACGAGTCATGGGTGTTCTCCAACTGTAGTACTGGGGCGCTACTGGGTGTGTCATCGTTGGTTACTAACCCTGCCCAGCGCTGTGCCTTCTGCCTTCACTATTTTACACAGAAGGGAATATACTGTAAATAATGAAGGGAGACAACAAGGTTCACTAGAAGAGAACCTCCTAATAACGCTAAGGAACACTCATTCCATCCTTTCACTAAACCTCAAAAGTCACTTTTTATTGACAGATGCCTCATTTCCATTTGTTGGATTTAGATGAAAGGAAATCCCATATAGCCAACTGGACAGGACTTTGCTGTGCCATCTTCTGTTTGGGTGTCTCAGGTCAGGTCTGAGCCATTATCAGAATGTGTCTCTGTGTCTATTTCCAGCCCTGCCATTTCTACCTGTCCTGATCTAGTGTTTCACCCCTGACCTCCTCACACCGTCTCACTGTCCATGTCTGCTTTTAGCTCCCACCTCTACTTCACTGTGTTATAATGGACCTTATGCTTGTTATGTCATCTCTGTAACCAGTTATCAAACATACTGACCTTTCTGACCCTATCCCATGGCCCTACTTTCTACAACTGAACATTTAAATTCCTCTGTTAGTTTAGTGTCCATTTATATATTTATTTTCACTTTGGATGACTGATTTGTTATGTTTTAATAATATCTCATTGATTCTCATCTGATCTAAATGATCTAAGGGTTGTGATTCCCTTGATTCCTGTGTTGTTGTTTCAAATCTAAAAAGTATTTCTGGTGAAGACAATAAGAAGAGGCCACAAAAGAACAGTCAAAATTAGATGTTCAACTATAATAAACGTTTCCTAAACTACTTCCAGTAATGTTGAGACCAGGGTGGGACCCACTGACTCCTTCCTCAACAGATCAGTAATGTAGAGGCCAGGGTGGGACCCACTGACTCCTTCCTCAACAGATCAGTAATGTGGAGGCCAGGGTGGGACCCACTGACTCCTTCCTGAACAGATCAGTAATGTGGAGGCCAGGGTGGGACCACACAGACTGTATCCTGAACAGATCAGCCAAGACAAGAAGTGGTAGCTGAGCAGCTGAAGGTCTGTCAAAGGCTAATCTCGGTTAATCCAGAACTAAAATCTCGCGTAATTTGGTCATTTCTGTTTCCGTACTGTAGTCTGTCCACGAGAGATTAGCCAAAGGTAGACTACACAACACACGTCCAGAGTTCAAAGGTCAACTGTACCTAGAACATAGCTCCAGACCGCTCGTCATCAGGAAGTTGCTCTCTGAGCAGAATGGGAAACATCTCAATGATTTGACATGTTCTGGTAGTGAATTCAGGCTACAAGGTAAGATTATTGTGAAGTGTGTAGAGAAATTATATGTATGGTGTAATTATAGTATAGTGAATCCTGGGACAGGCGCTAACTGGGATTGGGTAAGTCAAATTCTAAAACATATTGCATATGAATATATCATAGTTCTACATTTCACATTTCGTATGAAATATGTAATTGTATCATATTTGTTCCACTATAGTGCAACGATCCTCAGTATATGAGCCACGTTACAATTCCCACCAAGTGGTTTAACCCTCTTAGTGGCAATGGCATGATGTGTAGGGTGTTTGCCTTTCACGCCAGCGACCCGGGTATGCTTCCCTGCCTCGCCGTTTGCTACATTGGTGTCAGAAGTGGGATGGTGGCCATCAGAAAGCCTGGACGTGTGAGGGGTTAAGTAGAAAATTGTATGTGTCTGCAGTAAAACAAAAAGTACTTTCAGAGTTTTTGTAGAATTAAGATAGACTTTATTACACAGATAATATAGCCGAGGTGGTCTGCAGAGCATCTAACTTTCCACCTCTCAGCTCTCAGTTTGTATACAGTTTCATCCTTACTCATTTTACATCCATTTTAGCTTAATCCCTCCCTGTTTGGTTCCTCCACCACTGTCTCCAGTTTTCACCTCTTGACCGCTCCGCCCACATCCTTATTTTATAATAATGGCGGTATCTGACTTCTCTCCCTTCTAATTCAGTGTCTGGAAACATTAGTGGCGGGACCAAGGCCTGTCCTGTAGAAATAACAGCCCTGTCCTGTAAAAATAACAGCCCTGTCATGTAAAAATAACAGCCCTGTAATGTAGAAATAACAGCCCTGTCCTGTAGAAATAACAGCCCTGTCCTGTAAAAATAACGGCCCTGTCATGTAAAAATAACAGCCCTGTAATGTAGAAATCACAGCCCTGTCCTGTAGAAATAACAGCCCTGTCCTGTAAAAATAACAGCCCTGTCCTATAGAAATAACAGCCCTGTCATGTAGCAATAACAGCCCTGTCATGTAAAAATAACAGCCCTGTCCTGTAGAAATAACAGCCCTGTCATGTAAAAATAACAGCCCTGTCCTGTAGAAATAACAGCCCTGTCATGTAAAAATAACAGCCCTGTCCTGTAAAAATAACAGCCCTGTCCTGTAAAAATAACAGCCCTGTCATGTAAAAATAACAGCCCTGTCCTGTAAAAATAACAGCCCTGTCCTGTAAAAATAGCAGAGCCATTTCCTGGCTCCATTCTGACCCCCTAATTGATTCCCATACCTATCAATTGGTACTTAAACATGGCTTAAACATGGCAGGTCCATAATCAATTTCTCAATCATATACAGTTCCCACACATAGCAGGCAGTTCCCACACATTGCAGGCAGTTCCCACACATAGCAGGCAGTTCCCACACATTGCAGGCAGTTCCCACACATTGCAGGCAGTTCCCACACATAGCAGGCAGTTCCCACACATTGCAGGCAGTCCCCACACATTGCAGGCAGTTCTCACACATTGCAGGCAGTTCCCACACATTGCAGGCAGTTCCCACACATTGCAGGCAGTTCCCACACATAGCAGGCAGTTCCCACACATTGCAGGCAGTTCCCACACATTGCAGGCAGTTCTACATTTACATTTACATTTTAGTCATTTAGCAGACGCTCTTAACCAGAGCGACTTACAGGAGCAATTAGGGTTAAGTGCCTTGCTCAAGGGCACATTAACGTCATTTAGCAGACGCTCTTAGCCAGAGCGACTCACAAATTGGTGCGTTCACCCTATAGCCAGTGGGATAACCACTTTACAATTTGGGGGGGGGGGGGTTAGAAGGAATACTTTAGCCTATCCCAGGTATTCCTTAAAGAGGTGGGGTTTCAAATGTCTCCGGAAGGTGGTGAGTGACTCCGCTGTCCTGGCGTCGTGAGGGAGCTTGTTCCACCATTGGGGTGCCAGAGCAGCGAACAGTTTTGACTGGGCTGAGCGGGAGCTGTGCTTCCGCAGAGGAAGGGGAGCCAGCAGGCCAGAGGTGGATGAACGCAATGTCCTCGTTTGGGTGTAGGGACTGATCAGAGCCTGAAGGTACAGGGGTGCCGTTCCCCTCACTGCTCCAAAGGCAAGCACCATGGTCTTGTAGCGGATGCGAGCTTCAATTGGAAGCCAGTGGAATGTTCTCACACATTGCAGGCAGTTCCCACACATAGCAGGCAGTTCCCACACATAGCAGGCAGTTCCCACACATAGCAGGCAGTTCCCACACATAGCAGGCAGTTCCCACACATTGCAGGCAGTTCCCACACATTGCAGGCAGTTCTCACACATTGCAGGCAGTTCCCACACATAGCAGGCAGTTCCCACACATAGCAGGCAGTTCCCACACATAGCAGGCAGTTCCCACACATAGCAGGCAGTTCCCACACATAGCAGGTAGTTCTCACACATAGCAGGCAGTTCCCACACATAGCAGGCAGTTCCCACACATAGCAGGCAGTTCCCACACATAGCAGGCAGTTCCCACACATAGCAGGCAGTTCTCACACATAGCAGGCAGTTCCCACACATAGCAGGCAGTTCTCACACATAGCAGGCAGTTCCCACACATAGCAGGCAGTTCCCACACATAGCAGGCAGTTCCCACACATAGCAGGCAGTTCTCACACATAGCAGGCAGTTCCCACACATAGCAGGCAGTTCCCACACATAGCAGGCAGTTCTCACACATAGCAGGCAGTTCTCACACATTGCAGGCATTCTTCCAAGCCTCTTCCTTCTGTACCACTCAGTCCCAACACCTGTCATGCTGTGATTAACCATGTTTAACTTATAGTCTGAACTATGTGTAACCCCTGGCTCCGTTCCAGGAATATGCCTAAGGAGGGAGGCAAAGGGCAACAGTCTGGTTTCAGTCACTGATAAGGCAGGACAGCCGTGGATTAGGGAGGAGCGAGGAATTTGACCCGAAGTCAGATCAGATGACGAGAGAAGAAACTTCCACGCCCACGAATGTTCTAGCATCAGGCAGGGCGATGACTACACCAGCGAGAGGAACCAATGAAGTTCCTGCCTAGCAACAGAGATGTAACTATGTTTAACCCTGGCTCCGTGCTTGTCATGTTGTGATTAACTGTTTAACTTATAGTCTACTGAGTCTAAAAGGATTGAACTATAGTCTACTGAAAAATCCCCAATACCTTCCTGTTTTGGAGGGGGCTGTGTAGTGAGCCACGTTACAATTCCCACCATGTGGGTTAACCCTATTGCCATGTGTAGGGTGTTTGCCTTTCTCGCCAGCGACCCGGGTTCACTTCCCTGCCCCGCTGTTTGCTACAATATTAATATCATAGACTACCTGTTGAACAAAGAGACTCAATAGAATGAGATAAAGGATTTTAGGATAATATAAATAAGTATCAATTTAGAGTTGTCTTTTAGTTTCAGCCTTGTAGCTGCTTTTATCAATTGGCTGAAATGTAACAAATGACATGGCCTCCGAGTTGGGAGATAACCAGGCCCAGTTTAAATCACCATGACAACCATTTCATTATTTCCCCAGTGCAGCAAGGGAAACTAGAGACTCAACCTTTGTACCCAATCACATAGGTTTACAGCAGCTCACAGTTGCAACTCCATTGCTAAGAAGTCAAACTGCTTTGGTTTAGATAAAGACATAGGTCATAACATCTGTAGCAATCAGGGTTGGGCTCAATTCAGAATTTTGGAATTGACTCCCATTCAACTCATGAAAGATTAATCGTCATTGAGCAAATTTCAGGTCTGCTGGGCGCAAACTTGAATGTTGTGAAAATTCTGTACAACTTCCGGCACCCGTTTACTGTGAACACTGAGGCTGTACCAGCTGGAAGTTACAGTTTTAACACTGGCCAAGTATATTCATTTCTCTAGAAGCATGCTGAAAGTCTGTTGTTAATTTGTTTACAGAGAAATAGCATTGTATTCGGTCAAACAACAGTTTGCTATGTGCTGGTAGCAAGCTGCTAGGTCTGCTGTTAGAACCAGTAAAGGTCGCTTTACCACTCTTGGATAGCGGAATTACTTTGGCTTCCCTCCAGGCCTGAGGACAAAGACCTTCCTCTCGGCTCAGATTAAAGATATGACAGATAGGAGTGGCTGTAGAGTCAGCTACCACTCTCAGTAGCTTCCCATCTAAGTTGTCAATGCCAGGAGGTTTTTCATTATTGATCGATAACAAAAACAATTCTACCTCTCCCACACTAGCTTTGCAAAATGTAAACTTGCAATGCTTTTCTTTCCTTTGTTGTTTTCTTATGCATGAGGACTATGGCTCAGAGTACAGGCCTGAGTCGTGCCTGGCAATGCTACAGAATCCTTCTCTGATGCGCTCTGCCTACTAAATCTACTGCATAGTTAGTTTTGTATACTAAGTCTTGCATAGTTTGCTTTATTTCAGTATGTTGGACTGAAAGTGGCTAATATTGTGTTGATTCCATCAGAATTCCCACAGTACAGGCAAATGTTAATAGTGTTAACTAATCGGGAAAACTATCAAGTTGGAGAGAACATTGCTCATGAGTTGAAATTCTAATTGGCCACATCCCACAGGAATTTGAATTTGAGTAACAGAAAGTCGAATTTAATTCAGTGCAATCAAAGATTATGGAGACACTGACAAGATACGTCTCTCTGCCCTCACAATGGGTGTTGTTGTCCACAAAGCTCCCGCCTATCCTTTTCTTTGGATTGGTTCCAACCGCCGTGTCTTTGTGAGATGCAGGGTAGGTGAACAGATGATCTCTGCATGTGTGGTACCCACCGTGAAGCATGGAGGAGGAGGTGTGATGGTGTGATGGTGTGGAGGTGCTTTGCTAGTGACACTGTCTGTGATTTATTTAGAATTCAAGGCACACTTAACCAGCATGGCTACCACAGCATTCTGCAGCGATACGCCATCCCATCTGGTTTGCGCTTAGTGGGACTACCATTTGTTTTACAACAGGACACTGACCCAACACACCCCCAGGCTGTGTAGGGCTATTTGACCAAGAAGGAGAGTGATGGAGTGCTGCATCAGATGACCTGGCCTCCACAATCACCCGACCTCAACCCGTTTGAGATTGTTTGGGATGAGTTGGACCGCAGAGTGAAGGAAAAGCAGCCAACAAGTGCTCAGCATATGTGAGAACTGCTTCAAGACTGTTGGAAAAGCATTCCAGGTGAAGCTGGTTGAGAGAATGCCAAGAATGTGCAAAGCTGTCATCAAGGCAAAAGGTGGCTATTTGAAGAATCTCAAATAAATTATATTTTGATTTGTTGAACACTTTTTTTGGTTACTACATGATTCCATATGCATTATTTCATAGTTTTGATGTCTTGACTATTATTCTACAATGTAAAGAAATTGTAAAAATTAAGAAAAACCCTTGAATGAGTAGGTGTGAAGCTGGTTGAGAGAATGCCATGAGTGTCTAAAGCTGTTATGAAGGCAAAGGGTTGCTAAAAACACTTTTTTCATAGTTTTGATGTCTTCACTATTATTCTACATTATGTCCATCAACTGTAAACATGGAATGCAACAGAACCAGTTACAACTGAAGTATCTGATCATCAATGAATTCGAGAAAAAGTTATTCATTTTTCAACACAGCAGCCGCAAATCATCAGGTGGGCAAATGTGCACTTGTAAATTATTTTTGGGGAAACTATCATTTTCTAATGTATTCTATTTCATTCCATGATATTGTTGTTACAAAATAGATTTGTGTTGACTGTGATTAGGGCATGGGAATACACTAGCCTCTGCTAGGCTAAATTAACAAACTAGGCATTTATAACTCACCACATGATCCTCAAACCAAAGACTGGCCAAACTCGTGTTTCTAAAAAGTAAATTCAAAGGCACTGTATAGCTTAATAAGGCATGCGTTTTATACAGCCTAAATGCTCAATGTATAGGCATGTTGTTGAAGTGCTGTTGTTCATGTGTTGTTGAAATGCTGAATGCTCCTGCCAGCATGGAGCATGTGACCAATGCTACATGCCATGACTAGGAGGCTACCAGCCGGTTCCTCAACCCTGCACCTTAGAGGCTGCCGCCCGATATACACAGACATGGAATCACTGGCCACATTAATAATGGAACACTACCAGCCGGTTCCTCAACCCTGCACCTTAGAGGCTGCCGCCCGATATACACAGACATGGAATCACTGGCCACATTAATAATGGAACACTACCAGCCGGTTCCTCAACCCTGCACCTTAGAGGCTGCCGCCCGATATACACAGACATGGAATCACTGGCCACATTAATAATGGAACACTACCACCCGGTTCCTCAACCCTGCACCTTAGAGGCTGCCGCCCGATATACACAGACATGGAATCACTGGCCACATTAATAATGGAACACTACCAGCCGGTTCCTCAACCCTGCACCTTAGAGGCTGCCGCCCGATATACACAGACATGGAATCACTGGCCACATTAATAATGGAACACTACCACCCGGTTCCTCAACCCTGCACCTTAGAGGCTGCCGCCCGATATACACAGACATGGAATCACTGGCCACATTAATAATGGAACACTACCAGCCGGTTCCTCAACCCTGCACCTTAGAGGCTGCCGCCCGATATACACAGACATGGAATCACTGGCCACATTAATAATGGAACACTACCACCCGGTTCCTCAACCCTGCACCTTAGAGGCTGCCGCCCGATATACACAGACATGGAATCACTGGCCACATTAATAATGGAACACTACCAGCCGGTTCCTCAACCCTGCACCTTAGAGGCTGCCGCCCGATATACACAGACATGGAATCACTGGCCACATTAATAATGGAACACTACCAGCCGGTTCCTCAACCCTGCACCTTAGAGGCTGCCGCCCGATATACACAGACATGGAATCACTGGCCACATTAATAATGGAACAATACCACCCGGTTCCTCAACCCTGCACCTTAGAGGCTGCCGCCCGATATACACAGACATGGAATCACTGGCCACATTAATAATGGAACACTACCAGCCGGTTCCTCAACCCTGCACCTTAGAGGCTGCCGCCCGATATACACAGACATGGAATCACTGGCCACATTAATAATGGAACACTACCAGCCGGTTCCTCAACCCTGCACCTTAGAGGCTGCCGCCCGATATACACAGACATGGAATCACTGGCCACATTAATAATGGAACACTACCAGCCGGTTCCTCAACCCTGCACCTTAGAGGCTGCCGCCCGATATACACAGACATGGAATCACTGGCCACATTAATAATGGAACACTACCAGCCGGTTCCTCAACCCTGCACCTTAGAGGCTGCTGCCCGATATACACAGACATGGAATCACTGGCCACATTAATAATGGAACACTACCACCCGGTTCCTCAACCCTGCACCTTAGAGGCTGCCGCCCGATATACACAGACATGGAATCACTGGCCACATTAATAATGGAACACTACCACCCGGTTCCTCAACCCTGCACCTTAGAGGCTGCCGCCCGATATACACAGACATGGAATCACTGGCCACATTAATAATGGAACACTACCAGCCGGTTCCTCAACCCTGCACCTTAGAGGCTGCCGCCCGATATACACAGACATGGAATCACTGGCCACATTAATAATGGAACACTACCACCCGGTTCCTCAACCCTGCACCTTAGAGGCTGCCGCCCGATATACACAGACATGGAATCACTGGCCACATTAATAATGGAACACTACCACCCGGTTCCTCAACCCTGCACCTTAGAGGCTGCCGCCCGATATACACAGACATGGAATCACTGGCCACATTAATAATGGAACACTACCAGCCGGTTCCTCAACCCTGCACCTTAGAGGCTGCCGCCCGATATACACAGACATGGAATCACTGGCCACATTAATAATGGAACACTACCAGCCGGTTCCTCAACCCTGCACCTTAGAGGCTGCTGCCCGATATACACAGACATGGAATCACTGGCCACATTAATAATGGAACACTACCAGCCGGTTCCTCAACCCTGCACCTTAGAGGCTGCCGCCCGATATACACAGACATGGAATCACTGGCCACATTAATAATGGAACACTACCAGCCGGTTCCTCAACCCTGCACCTTAGAGGCTGCTGCCCGATATACACAGACATGGAATCACTGGCCACATTAATAATGGAACACTACCAGCCGGTTCCTCAACCCTGCACCTTAGAGGCTGCCGCCCGATATACACAGACATGGAATCACTGGCCACATTAATAATGGATCACTACCAGCCGGTTCCTCAACCCTGCACCTTAGAGGCTGCCGCCCGATATACACAGACATGGAATCACTGGCCACATTAATAATGGAACACTACCAGCCGGTTCCTCAACCCTGCACCTTAGAGGCTGCCGCCCGATATACACAGACATGGAATCACTGGCCACATTAATAATGGAACACTACCAGCCGGTTCCTCAACCCTGCACCTTAGAGGCTGCCGCCCGATATACACAGACATGGAATCACTGGCCACATTAATAATGGAACACTACCACCCGGTTCCTCAACCCTGCACCTTAGAGGCTGCCGCCCGATATACACAGACATGGAATCACTGGCCACATTAATAATGGAACACTACCACCCGGTTCCTCAACCCTGCACCTTAGAGGCTGCCGCCCCATATACACAGACATGGAATCACTGGCCACATTAATAATGGAACACTACCAGCCGGTTCCTCAACCCTGCACCTTAGAGGCTGCCGCCCGATATACACAGACATGGAATCACTGGCCACATTAATAATGGAACACTACCACCCGGTTCCTCAACCCTGCACCTTAGAGGCTGCCGCCCGATATACACAGACATGGAATCACTGGCCACATTAATAATGGAACACTACCAGCCGGTTCCTCAACCCTGCACCTTAGAGGCTGCCGCCCGATATACACAGACATGGAATCACTGGCCACATTAATAATGGAACACTACCAGCCGGTTCCTCAACCCTGCACCTTAGAGGCTGCCGCCCGATATACACAGACATGGAATCACTGGCCACATTAATAATGGAACACTACCAGCCGGTTCCTCAACCCTGCACCTTAGAGGCTGCCGCCCGATATACACAGACATGGAATCACTGGCCACATTAATAATGGAACACTACCACCCGGTTCCTCAACCCTGCACCTTAGAGGCTGCCGCCCGATATACACAGACATGGAATCACTGGCCACATTAATAATGGAACACTACCACCCGGTTCCTCAACCCTGCACCTTAGAGGCTGCCGCCCCATATACACAGACATGGAATCACTGGCCACATTAATAATGGAACACTACCAGCCGGTTCCTCAACCCTGCACCTTAGAGGCTGCCGCCCGATATACACAGACATGGAATCACTGGCCACATTAATAATGGAACACTACCACCCGGTTCCTCAACCCTGCACCTTAGAGGCTGCCGCCCGATATACACAGACATGGAATCACTGGCCACATTAATAATGGAACACTACCAGCCGGTTCCTCAACCCTGCACCTTAGAGGCTGCCGCCCGATATACACAGACATGGAATCACTGGCCACATTAATAATGGAACACTACCAGCCGGTTCCTCAACCCTGCACCTTAGAGGCTGCCGCCCGATATACACAGACATGGAATCACTGGCCACATTAATAATGGAACACTACCACCCGGTTCCTCAACCCTGCACCTTAGAGGCTGCCGCCCGATATACACAGACATGGAATCACTGGCCACATTAATAATGGAACACTAACCGGTTCCTCAACCCTGCACCTTAGAGGCTGCCGCCCGATATACACAGACATGGAATCACTGGCCACATTAATAATGGAACACTACCACCCGGTTCCTCAACCCTGCACCTTAGAGGCTGCCGCCCCATATACACAGACATGGAATCACTGGCCACATTAATAATGGAACACTACCAGCCGGTTCCTCAACCCTGCACCTTAGAGGCTGCCGCCCGATATACACAGACATGGAATCACTGGCCACATTAATAATGGAACACTACCAGCCGGTTCCTCAACCCTGCACCTTAGAGGCTGCCGCCCGATATACACAGACATGGAATCACTGGCCACATTAATAATGGAACACTACCACCCGGTTCCTCAACCCTGCACCTTAGAGGCTGCCGCCCGATATACACAGACATGGAATCACTGGCCACATTAATAATGGAACACTACCACCCGGTTCCTCAACCCTGCACCTTAGAGGCTGCCGCCCGATATACACAGACATGGAATCACTGGCCACATTAATAATGGAACACTACCAGCCGGTTCCTCAACCCTGCACCTTAGAGGCTGCCGCCCGATATACACAGACATGGAATCACTGGCCACATTAATAATGGAACACTACCAGCCGGTTCCTCAACCCTGCACCTTAGAGGCTGCCGCCCGATATACACAGACATGGAATCACTGGCCACATTAATAATGGAACACTAACCACCCGGTTCCTCAACCCTGCACCTTAGAGGCTGCCGCCCGATATACACAGACATGGAATCACTGGCCACATTAATAATGGAACACTACCACCCGGTTCCTCAACCCTGCACCTTAGAGGCTGCCGCCCGATATACACAGACATGGAATCACTGGCCACATTAATAATGGAACACTACCACCCGGTTCCTCAACCCTGCACCTTAGAGGCTGCCGCCCGATATACACAGACATGGAATCACTGGCCACATTAATAATGGAACACTACCACCCGGTTCCTCAACCCTGCACCTTAGAGGCTGCCGCCCGATATACACAGACATGGAATCACTGGCCACATTAATAATGGAACACTACCAGCCGGTTCCTCAACCCTGCACCTTAGAGGCTGCCGCCCGATATACACAGACATGGAATCACTGGCCACATTAATAATGGAACACTACCACCCGGTTCCTCAACCCTGCACCTTAGAGGCTGCCGCCCGATATACACAGACATGGAATCACTGGCCACATTAATAATGGAACACTACCAGCCGGTTCCTCAACCCTGCACCTTAGAGGCTGCCGCCCGATATACACAGACATGGAATCACTGGCCACATTAATAATGGAACACTACCACCCGGTTACTCAACCCTGCACCTTAGAGGCTGCCGCCCGATATACACAGACATGGAATCACTGGCCACATTAATAATGGAACACTACCACCCGGTTCCTCAACCCTGCACCTTAGAGGCTGCCGCCCGATATACACAGACATGGAATCACTGGCCACATTAATAATGGAACACTACCACCCGGTTCCTCAACCCTGCACCTTAGAGGCTGCCGCCCGATATACACAGACATGGAATCACTGGCCACATTAATAATGGAACACTACCACCCGGTTCCTCAACCCTGCACCTTAGAGGCTGCCGCCCGATATACACAGACATGGAATCACTGGCCACATTAATAATGGAACACTACCAGCCGGTTACTCAACCCTGCACCTTAGAGGCTGCCGCCCGATATACACAGACATGGAATCACTGGCCACATTAATAATGGAACACTACCAGCCGGTTCCTCAACCCTGCACCTTAGAGGCTGCCGCCCGATATACACAGACATGGAATCACTGGCCACATTAATAATGGAACACTACCAGCCGGTTCCTCAACCCTGCACCTTAGAGGCTGCCGCCCGATATACACAGACATGGAATCACTGGCCACATTAATAATGGAACACTACCAGCCGGTTCCTCAACCCTGCACCTTAGAGGCTGCCGCCCGATATACACAGACATGGAATCACTGGCCACATTAATAATGGAACACTACCAGCCGGTTCCTCAACCCTGCACCTTAGAGGCTGCCGCCCGATATACACAGACATGGAATCACTGGCCACATTAATAATGGAACACTACCACCCGGTTCCTCAACCCTGCACCTTAGAGGCTGCCGCCCGATATACACAGACATGGAATCACTGGCCACATTAATAATGGAACACTACCAGCCGGTTCCTCAACCCTGCACCTTAGAGGCTGCCGCCCGATATACACAGACATGGAATCACTGGCCACATTAATAATGGAACACTACCAGCCGGTTCCTCAACCCTGCACCTTAGAGGCTGCCGCCCGATATACACAGACATGGAATCACTGGCCACATTAATAATGGAACACTACCAGCCGGTTCCTCAACCCTGCACCTTAGAGGCTGCCGCCCGATATACACAGACATGGAATCACTGGCCACATTAATAATGGAACACTACCAGCCGGTTCCTCAACCCTGCACCTTAGAGGCTGCCGCCCGATATACACAGACATGGAATCACTGGCCACATTAATAATGGAACACTACCAGCCGGTTCCTCAACCCTGCACCTTAGAGGCTGCCGCCCGATATACACAGACATGGAATCACTGGCCACATTAATAATGGAACACTACCAGCCGGTTCCTCAACCCTGCACCTTAGAGGCTGCCGCCCGATATACACAGACATGGAATCACTGGCCACATTAATAATGGAACACTACCAGCCGGTTCCTCAACCCTGCACCTTAGAGGCTGCCGCCCGATATACACAGACATGGAATCACTGGCCACATTAATAATGGAACACTACCACCCGGTTCCTCAACCCTGCACCTTAGAGGCTGCCGCCCGATATACACAGACATGGAATCACTGGCGACATTAATAATGGAACACTACCAGCCGGTTCCTCAACCCTGCACCTTAGAGGCTGCCGCCCGATATACACAGACATGGAATCACTGGCCACATTAATAATGGAACACTACCACCCGGTTCCTCAACCCTGCACCTTAGAGGCTGCCGCCCGATATACACAGACATGGAATCACTGGCCACATTAATAATGGAACACTACCAGCCGGTTCCTCAACCCTGCACCTTAGAGGCTGCCGCCCGATATACACAGACATGGAATCACTGGCCACATTAATAATGGAACACTACCAGCCGGTTCCTCAACCCTGCACCTTAGAGGCTGCCGCCCGATATACACAGACATGGAATCACTGGCGACATTAATAATGGAACACTACCACACGGTTCCTCAACCCTGCACCTTAGAGGCTGCCGCCCGATATACACAGACATGGAATCACTGGCCACATTAATAATGGAACACTACCAGCCGGTTCCTCAACCCTGCACCTTAGAGGCTGCCGCCCGATATACACAGACATGGAATCACTGGCCACATTAATAATGGAACACTACCAGCCGGTTCCTCAACCCTGCACCTTAGAGGCTGCCGCCCGATATACACAGACATGGAATCACTGGCCACATTAATAATGGAACACTACCACCCGGTTCCTCAACCCTGCACCTTAGAGGCTGCCGCCCGATATACACAGACATGGAATCACTGGCCACATTAATAATGGAACACTACCAGCCGGTTCCTCAACCCTGCACCTTAGAGGCTGCCGCCCGATATACACAGACATGGAATCACTGGCCACATTAATAATGGAACACTACCAGCCGGTTCCTCAACCCTGCACCTTAGAGGCTGCCGCCCGATATACACAGACATGGAATCACTGGCCACATTAATAATGGAACACTACCACCCGGTTCCTCAACCCTGCACCTTAGAGGCTGCCGCCCGATATACACAGACATGGAATCACTGGCGACATTAATAATGGAACACTACCAGCCGGTTCCTCAACCCTGCACCTTAGAGGCTGCCGCCCGATATACACAGACATGGAATCACTGGCGACATTAATAATGGAACACTACCAGCCGGTTCCTCAACCCTGCACCTTAGAGGCTGCCGCCCGATATACACAGACATGGAATCACTGGCCACATTAATAATGGAACACTACCAGCCGGTTCCTCAACCCTGCACCTTAGAGGCTGCCGCCCGATATACACAGACATGGAATCACTGGCCACATTAATAATGGAACACTACCACCCGGTTCCTCAACCCTGCACCTTAGAGGCTGCCGCCCGATATACACAGACATGGAATCACTGGCCACATTAATAATGGAACACTACCAGCCGGTTCCTCAACCCTGCACCTTAGAGGCTGCTGCCCGATATACACAGACATGGAATCACTGGCCACATTAATAATGGAACACTACCACCCGGTTACTCAACCCTGCACCTTAGAGGCTGCCGCCCGATATACACAGACATGGAATCACTGGCCACATTAATAATGGAACACTACCAGCCGGTTCCTCAACCCTGCACCTTAGAGGCTGCCGCCCGATATACACAGACATGGAATCACTGGCGACATTAATAATGGAACACTACCACCCGGTTCCTCAACCCTGCACCTTAGAGGCTGCCGCCCGATATACACAGACATGGAATCACTGGCCACATTAATAATGGAACACTACCAGCCGGTTCCTCAACCCTGCACCTTAGAGGCTGCCGCCCGATATACACAGACATGGAATCACTGGCCACATTAATAATGGAACACTACCAGCCGGTTCCTCAACCCTGCACCTTAGAGGCTGCCGCCCGATATACACAGACATGGAATCACTGGCCACATTAATAATGGAACACTACCAGCCGGTTCCTCAACCCTGCACCTTAGAGGCTGCCGCCCGATATACACAGACATGGAATCACTGGCCACATTAATAATGGAACACTACCAGCCGGTTCCTCAACCCTGCACCTTAGAGGCTGCCGCCCGATATACACAGACATGGAATCACTGGCCACATTAATAATGGAACACTACCACCCGGTTCCTCAACCCTGCACCTTAGAGGCTGCCGCCCGATATACACAGACATGGAATCACTGGCCACATTAATAATGGAACACTACCAGCCGGTTCCTCAACCCTGCACCTTAGAGGCTGCCGCCCGATATACACAGACATGGAATCACTGGCCACATTAATAATGGAACACTACCACCCGGTTCCTCAACCCTGCACCTTAGAGGCTGCCGCCCGATATACACAGACATGGAATCACTGGCCACATTAATAATGGAACACTACCACCCGGTTCCTCAACCCTGCACCTTAGAGGCTGCCGCCCGATATACACAGACATGGAATCACTGGCCACATTAATAATGGAACACTACCACCCGGTTCCTCAACCCTGCACCTTAGAGGCTGCCGCCCGATATACACAGACATGGAATCACTGGCCACATTAATAATGGAACACTACCACCCGGTTCCTCAACCCTGCACCTTAGAGGCTGCCGCCCGATATACACAGACATGGAATCACTGGCCACATTAATAATGGAACACTACCAGCCGGTTCCTCAACCCTGCACCTTAGAGGCTGCCGCCCGATATACACAGACATGGAATCACTGGCCACATTAATAATGGAACACTACCAGCCGGTTCCTCAACCCTGCACCTTAGAGGCTGCCGCCCGATATACACAGACATGGAATCACTGGCCACATTAATAATGGAACACTACCACCCGGTTCCTCAACCCTGCACCTTAGAGGCTGCCGCCCGATATACACAGACATGGAATCACTGGCCACATTAATAATGGAACACTACCACCCGGTCACTCAACCCTGCACCTTAGAGGCTGCCGCCCGATATACACAGACATGGAATCACTGGCCACATTAATAATGGAACACTACCAGCCGGTTCCTCAACCCTGCACCTTAGAGGCTGCCGCCCGATATACACAGACATGGAATCACTGGCCACATTAATAATGGAACACTACCACCCGGTTCCTCAACCCTGCACCTTAGAGGCTGCCGCCCGATATACACAGACATGGAATCACTGGCCACATTAATAATGGAACACTACCAGCCGGTTCCTCAACCCTGCACCTTAGAGGCTGCCGCCCGATATACACAGACATGGAATCACTGGCCACATTAATAATGGAACACTACCACCCGGTTCCTCAACCCTGCACCTTAGAGGCTGCCGCCCGATATACACAGACATGGAATCACTGGCCACATTAATAATGGAACACTACCAGCCGGTTCCTCAACCCTGCACCTTAGAGGCTGCCGCCCGATATACACAGACATGGAATCACTGGCCACATTAATAATGGAACACTACCAGCCGGTTCCTCAACCCTGCACCTTAGAGGCTGCCGCCCGATATACACAGACATGGAATCACTGGCCACATTAATAATGGAACACTACCACCCGGTTCCTCAACCCTGCACCTTAGAGGCTGCCGCCCGATATACACAGACATGGAATCACTGGCCACATTAATAATGGAACACTACCAGCCGGTTCCTCAACCCTGCACCTTAGAGGCTGCCGCCCGATATACACAGACATGGAATCACTGGCCACATTAATAATGGAACACTACCAGCCGGTTCCTCAACCCTGCACCTTAGAGGCTGCCGCCCGATATACACAGACATGGAATCACTGGCCACATTAATAATGGAACACTACCAGCCGGTTCCTCAACCCTGCACCTTAGAGGCTGCCGCCCGATATACACAGACATGGAATCACTGGCCACATTAATAATGGAACACTACCACCCGGTTACTCAACCCTGCACCTTAGAGGCTGCCGCCCGATATACACAGACATGGAATCACTGGCCACATTAATAATGGAACACTAACCACCCGGTTCCTCAACCCTGCACCTTAGAGGCTGCCGCCCGATATACACAGACATGGAATCACTGGCCACATTAATAATGGAACACTACCACCCGGTTCCTCAACCCTGCACCTTAGAGGCTGCCGCCCGATATACACAGACATGGAATCACTGGCCACATTAATAATGGAACACTACCAGCCGGTTCCTCAACCCTGCACCTTAGAGGCTGCCGCCCGATATACACAGACATGGAATCACTGGCCACATTAATAATGGAACACTACCAGCCGGTTCCTCAACCCTGCACCTTAGAGGCTGCCGCCCGATCTACACAGACATGGAATCACTGGCCACATTAATAATGGAACACTAACCACCCGGTTCCTCAACCCTGCACCTTAGAGGCTGCCGCCCGATATACACAGACATGGAATCACTGGCCACATTAATAATGGAACACTACCAGCCGGTTCCTCAACCCTGCACCTTAGAGGCTGCCGCCCGATATACACAGACATGGAATCACTGGCCACATTAATAATGGAACACTACCAGCCGGTTCCTCAACCCTGCACCTTAGAGGCTGCCGCCCGATATACACAGACATGGAATCACTGGCCACATTAATAATGGAACACTAACCACCCGGTTCCTCAACCCTGCACCTTAGAGGCTGCCGCCCGATATACACAGACATGGAATCACTGGCCACATTAATAATGGAACACTACCACCCGGTTCCTCAACCCTGCACCTTAGAGGCTGCCGCCCGATATACACAGACATGGAATCACTGGCCACATTAATAATGGAACACTACCAGCCGGTTCCTCAACCCTGCACCTTAGAGGCTGCCGCCCGATATACACAGACATGGAATCACTGGCCACATTAATAATGGAACACTACCACCCGGTTCCTCAACCCTGCACCTTAGAGGCTGCCGCCCGATATACACAGACATGGAATCACTGGCCACATTAATAATGGAACACTACCAGCCGGTTCCTCAACCCTGCACCTTAGAGGCTGCCGCCCGATATACACAGACATGGAATCACTGGCCACATTAATAATGGAACACTACCAGCCGGTTACTCAACCCTGCACCTTAGAGGCTGCCGCCCGATATACACAGACATGGAATCACTGGCCACATTAATAATGGAACACTACCAGCCGGTTCCTCAACGCTGCACCTTAGAGGCTTCCGCCCGATATACACAGACATGGAATCACTGGCCACATTAATAATGGAACACTACCAGCCGGTTCCTCAACCCTGCACCTTAGAGGCTGCCGCCCGATATACACAGACATGGAATCACTGGCCACATTAATAATGGAACACTACCAGCCGGTTCCTCAACCCTGCACCTTAGAGGCTGCCGCCCGATATACACAGACATGGAATCACTGGCCACATTAATAATGGAACACTACCACCCGGTTCCTCAACCCTGCACCTTAGAGGCTGCCGCCCGATATACACAGACATGGAATCACTGGCCACATTAATAATGGAACACTACCAGCCGGTTACTCAACCCTGCACCTTAGAGGCTGCCGCCCGATATACACAGACATGGAATCACTGGCCACATTAATAATGGAACACTACCACCCAGTTCCTCAACCCTGCACCTTAGAGGCTGCCGCCCGATATACACAGACATGGAATCACTGGCCACATTAATAATGGAACACTACCACCCGGTTCCTCAACCCTGCACCTTAGAGGCTGCCGCCCGATATACACAGACATGGAATCACTGGCCACATTAATAATGGAACACTACCACCCGGTTCCTCAACCCTGCACCTTAGAGGCTGCCGCCCGATATACACAGACATGGAATCACTGGCCACATTAATAATGGAACACTAGCCACTTTAATAGTGTTTACATACTGCTTTACTCATCTCATATGTATATACTGTATTCTAATCTACTGTATCTTAGTCTATGCCACTCCGACATTGCTCGTCCTAATATTTATATATTTCTTAATTCCATTCTTCTACTTTTAGATTAGTGTGTACTGTTGTGAATTGTTAAATACTACTGCACTGTTGGAGCTAGAAATACAAGCATTTCTCTGCACTCGCAATAACATCTGCTAAATATGTGCATGTGACCAATACAATTTGATTTGATTTGAAATGCTTCACAATTGATTTCTTAAATGGCAGGCTATAGCCTTGGAATAATAATAATAATACAGCCTAAATAATTCATTTTCGTTCCTTAGGCTACCTGGCTGGCTCCTGACTCATTTAGAGTTAGTATGTTGTTTAACAGCCGGTTGAAATGTCCAACATCAATTGATGGTGACAGAATCAGACATTGCTTAAGCAAAGTCAATTTTGTTTATCCTATAAAATGTTGTGCAGCCTCTGAATATCATAGACAAATCAAAGATGTCCAATATGCATCGGTCACGTCTTTCGCCTACATTTTACAGCTTGTTTCTGGCATATAGATCGCTTTATATAATCAGCCATTTGCTTTAACAAAAGCCACAATACCCTCACATACCCCCTCAATTAGAGCCCTGGTTTTAACTTAACACACCAAGTTCTTCACTGACACTGAGATATTTAAGGAGTGCATGGTGGTTAGGGTTGAATAGCGGGAAACGGGTTACCGAGATCTACCGTTCAAACCCACTACCGTTAAAACCCACAAACCGGGTCGATTATAATACATTGTTTATATTAACAGCAAAATGTAAAATGGAACTGTTAAATTATATGCAATGTCTAAATCTGGCTTATCGACGGCCTTGTCTCTGCTATCTGCATGATCAATCATCAACCCTCCGGGTGGGGACAGAGCACCTCTCAGGATGGAGCGCAGGACAATGCATGTAGACCTACCATCTCATCATGGTAACTGTTGCTACGGTAACATAAGGACAGAATGCGAGTCTAATTTACACATCTACATCTGGTTTCGGGGGGGGGGGCACATTTTTTATTGTAAAGATACTTATATTTTTATTTATTGCAGCGGCAGAGTTTTAAAACAGCCTATCACTTGAATATCGTTGCTTTAAATCAATGCACATGCCAGCACTCTCTCGCAGTCTTTCTCTCAAAAATATAAATGCAACAGCAAACAATTTCAAAGATTTTACTGAGTTACAGTTCATATAAGGCAATCAGTCAACTGAATTAAATGCATTATACACCCCCGGGAATAATATGATACTTTAAAAACATTTTCTGACAAGTGACCACTTAGAAATGTTCATTTTCACGTTTTAATAAATTATTTGGAATGTTTGGGAATGATGTGTACTAACTCTATAGCAGTCAGGAGCAAGCCAGAAAGCGGCCGTGCATTTGGACAATGAATAGACACTGCAGGAAATAAAACCAAATAAAACCATCGGTCTAGCACATTTCTCCTATTTGTCTGCCTCTTCAGTCCAGGGTGCATTGCATGGTGCCGTTGCCAGAGATATTAGAGAAAACAGATAGGAATCACATTGGGCAATGCACGTCGGAGAGTATAACGCTCCACCCCCAGCAGACTGTCGACCAATCCCGTTGAAGTTGTCATGCAGCGTCACGCGGTTGCTAAACTAATCGTCGCGCAATCCCTTCTCAAAGTCAGGGTATGAGTCGAGAAATGTGCCTATTTTCCTCGAAAGTACATAATGTGACGATTCCGAAGCTATACAATATTACAGATATAAAGAGATCAATTATATCATAACTCGGAAAATATTCGTAATGTTGTACCTTGTTGACGAAATTCGTGCTAATGTTTTTATTTTTTTAGCTAGCACTCAATTGCCTCCCGTTCACTCCTTGAAGGAGAGCTCTCCTTGTCCCAGAATGCACCGCGCGGCCCATGGACGTAGCATGGGCAATGTACACCAATGGCCGTTACCAGGAGTCCAATGGAGTTACCAGGAGTCCAATGGAGTTACCAGGAGCCCAATGGAGTTACCAGGAGTCCAATGGAGTTACCAGGAGTCCAATGGAGTTACCAGGAGTCCAATGGAGTTTCCCCATCTCCTCAAAAGTATCTCTGCCGTTGTGAACGTCAGACTCCACTCTGTGAGGCACATCGATCTGCAGGTTGAACATGGTGAGATTGTAGACCCCTAAATTGATAGTAAAGTTTGTTTAGGCCACTTTACAGCTAACTAGCTACTTCACATGCTGATATTGTCTCTGGTATTAATGTGTGTAGCTACGTTTGCTTGCTTGCTTGCTAGCCAGCCAGCCCATAGAGAGAGCATTGTATTGTGGATTTTGTAGTCGACCTGAGCTGCGACAGCTCCCAAAACGATTTTTACATGTTTCTACCAACATTATTATAACGGCTAAATTAAACATTTGATCACAAAAAAATATTGTTCTCACATATTAGTAATATTATTAGTAGTGTTATTTAACAATGTAAATTATAGGAATGGGTGGATTTCTCCTTTCATAAGGCAATGCATCCCAGTGCTGAGGCGCCACTACAGCCGGCCATGACCGGGCCCATAGGGCGGCGCACAATTGGCCCAGTGCCGTCCAGGGGAGGGTTTGGCCAAGGGGCTTCCCTTGGCTCGCCACGCTCTAGCCCGGGCGCCTGCAAGCTGACTTCAGTTGTCAGTCGAACGTGGTTTCCTCCGACACATTGGTGTGGCTGACATCAAGCTTTGATGATTTCAATCAGCTGTGTAGTTCTAGGGCAAAAACCACAACGTGCACCCGGGGGAGCCCCAGGACCAAGTTTGGGAAACTCTGGGCTATAGCAGTTATTTATTCAGACCTATAACTGTTCAATCTTCGTGAAAAGAAGTGAAAGCCGTCTGCATCTTATTCTAGTCCTGTATTATTCAGCATGTCATTAGAATGATGAAGATCAGGACAACAAAACCTATTTCATTTAACTGTTTTAAAGCGAGGAAGGAATGAAGCACCAATAGAGAGAGAAGGAGGAGGTAGGCTAATAACATTAGGGGGAATATTATGGAAGGTGTATATATACATTATACATGTAAAGTAGGCCCTATTATTAAAATCTAATTCGCTAGCTTATGATTGTAACTTTGTAGGTTACATGTCCTGCGAAAGCATGCATGTTCTCTCCCAGCTTCATGGTTTGAACAATGTGTGTAATTCCAGTCCATATAATACAGTATAATACCATACAGTACAGTCCACACTCAAAAATATTAGCCTACTGGAGCTTGTTTCATTGATTTACCTAAAAGAGCATAGCTACATCAATGGGCTTTTATGTTTTTCTGTCGTGCCTAAATTAAAGGAAAAATCCACCCAAAACCACAAATTCCTATAATTTACAGCGTTAAATAACACTAATATGTGAGAACAATGTTTTTTGTGAACAAATATTTCATTTTCGTGTTATAGTAAGGTTGGTAGCAACGTGAAAATTGTTGTGGAAATCTGTTGCAGTTAAAGTTGACTACAACATCCGCAATGCTCTCTCTATGGGCTGGTTGGGTAGCTAGCTAGCATTAGATGTAAAACATAGTTTTATATATATATATATATATATATATATATATATATATATATATATAAAACTAACAATTATTTGATAAAATATTGAATTTGGCCATTACTACTAAAGCCATATAAACTCATTGAATAACACATTCATAAATGGCAAAAAAAGACAGTCAAAAAAATACATCATAAGGAATAAAGTTTTGAAGTGTCTGTCCTGTATCTAGGAGACATAAGACAGATCAGGATTCTTTATTTTTTTTACCCATATAACCCCATATTTATGGGGCACAAAACTACCTCCATGCTTCTATTAGTTTGTATGGGATAGCTTCAGACGAGTCCCGTAGCACTTGTGTGGGTCGTAGAGCAAAACGGAGAACACTACCATGTTCATGAGAGTCTCTCCTTTTCATAGTGGGATCATACAGATGCTACAGACATTTTCGTGAGAAGACCAATTTTCGGGAAGTCTCATGGTCTGACAAACTCCGCTGTAGATCCGCCACCTTCCACCGCAGATGTGGAAGGCCAACATAGGCGGATGCGGTGGATTGAGACGATATCTCCAGCTTAAACTGACTGATTTTGTTGGGGATTTTTTTATGTTACTTAGGTTGACGCACTGGTGCGTCAATATACTTTTAAGGGTTAATGGCAAGCCCTGAATAAGGTAAACACTTTTTTTTAAGTCTCATGCAATGTAGGCCTGCATTGAACACCACATATAGGATTTGCTCCATTGGTTTGGTTGGTAGGCCTACATTATACTCCAATAGCCACAACAGCCTATTGGCTACTGTCTACAACTGTAAGGGTACAGCCTATTGGCTACTGTCTACAACTGTCAGGGTACAGCCTATTGGCTACTGTCTATAACTGTCAGGGTACAGCCTATTGGCTACTGTCTAAAACTGTAAGGGTACAGCCTATTGGCTACTGTCTACAACTGTAAGGGTACAGCCTATTGGCTACTGTCTATAACTGTCAGGGTACAGCCTATTGGCTACTGTCTACAACTGTAAGGGTACAGCCTATTGGCTACTGTCTACAACTGTAAGGGTACGGCCTATTGGCTACTGTCTACAACTGTAAGGGTACATCCTATTGGCTACTGTCTAAAACTGTCAGGGTACAGCCTATTGGCTACTGTCTACAACTGTAAGGGTACAGCCTATTGGCTACTGTCTACAACTGTAAGGGTACAGCCTATTGGCTACTGTCTACAACTGTCAGGGTACATCCTATTGGCTACTGTCTATAACTGTCAGGGTACAGCCTATTGGCTACTGTCTAAAACTGTAAGGGTACAGCCTATTGGCTACTGTCTATAACTGTCAGGGTACAGCCTATTGGCTACTGTCTAAAACTGTAAGGGTACAGCCTATTGGCTACTGTCTACAACTGTAAGGGTACAGCCTATTGGCTGCTGTCTACAACTGTCAGGGTACAGCCTATTGGCTACTGTCTAAAACTGTCAGGGTACAGCATCAGTGTTCACTGTAAACGTGCGCCGGAAGTTGCTCAGAATTCTCACAACGTTCAAGTTTCCGCTCACAAGAGCAGAAATTTGCTCAGTGCCCCAAAAATGTTGAGGGAACATTGGTGGATGATCTACTCTGTTAAAGGATCAGTATTAACATCTACAATATCTCTCTCCTTTATCTCTGCAGTGGATGATCTACTCTGTTAGAGGATCAGTATTAACATCTACAATCTCTCTCTCTCCTTTATCTCTGTAGTGGAAGGTCTACTCTGTTAGAGGATCAGTATTAACATCTACAATCTCTCTCTCTCCTTTATCTCTGTAGTGGAAGGTCTACTCTGCCAGAGGATCAGTATTAACATCTACAATCTCTCTCTCTCTCTCCTTTATCTCTGTAGTGGAAGGTCTACTCTGTTAGAGGATCAGTATTAACATCTACAATCTCTCTCTCTCCTTTATCTCTGTAGTGGAAGGTCTACTCTGCCAGAGGATCAGTATTAACATCTACAATCTCTCTCTCCTTTATCTCTGTAGTGGATGGTCTACTCTGTTAGAGGATCAGTATTAACATCTACAATCTCTCTCTCCTTTATCTCTGTAGTGGAAGGTCTACTCTGTTAGAGGATCAGTATTAACATCTACAATCTCTCTCTCTCCTTTATCTCTGTAGTGGAAGGTCTACTCTGTTAGAGGATCAGTATTAACATCTACAATCTCTCTCTCTCTCCTTTATCTCTGTAGTGGAAGGTCTACTCTGTTAGAGGATCAGTATTAACATCTACAATCTCTCTCTCCTTTACCTCTGTAGTGGAAGGTCTACTCTGTTAGAGGATCAGTATTAACATCTATAATCTCTCTCTCCTTTATCTCTGTAGTGGAAGGTCTACTCTGCCAGAGGATCAGTCCAGGTGTGCAGTGTGTCAGCAGGTGCTGAGGGATCCAGTCTATATCACCTGTGGACACAGGTTCTGCAGACAGTGCATCACCAGATACTGGGAGAAACCTGCTCCTTCAGGAGCCTATGACTGTCCTCAGTGTAGAAAGAGATCCAGAACACGTCCTGTACTACAGCACCTGAGTGAACCCAGTGATGCAAACCCTCAACCATATTTGTTGATATGACATGGCAGGTGGAGAGGGATCCCCATATATAACTCTGTGGGGACACCACTAGGTGGAGTCAGAGTGCCACTGTCACACCACCATTTATTCTTACCACAACTATGAGTTATTGTTTAAATGGAATGGAATAGTCCCACAGGTGCAAAGATCAGTGGAAATCAAGTTCATCTAAAATACAGTAACTAACATTATGAATCCTTTACCCAAGTCTAGGATGAAGCTATGATTTCAGGATGTTTCAGAACATTCCATTTTCAGACAGAAAGGTAGAACTGACCTGAAACAGGATACTGGGCCTCATAGTAGGAGTGCTGATCTAGGATCTGTCCATATAATCTTATTCATTATGATCTAAAAGGCTAAACTGATCCTGGATCAGTACTCCTACTCTGAGATGGTTTGTGGATACGGCCCCTGACCTGAAACAGGAAACTTTTCTCTTCATTTAAGCTTTTGTGTTAAAATTCTAAATCCCTGTAGCTCATCAACATGGGCTCCTACTGTAACTATGGCAACCAGGACCAGATATACTGAATTACTGTGTTGATGTGTCTCTATAGCTGAACAACTCTTTCCATAATGGAGGACCAGATATACTGAATTACTGTGTTGTTGAGTCTCTATAGCTGAACAACTCTTTCCATAATGGACCAGATATACTGAATTACTGTGTTGATGTGTCTCTACAGCTGAACAACTCTTTCCATAATGGAGGACCAGATATACTGAATTACTGTGTTGATGTGTCTATACAGCTGAACAACTCTTTCCATAATGGAGGACCAGATATACTGAATTACTGTGTTGATGTGTCTATACAGCTGAACAACTCTTTCCATAATGGAGGACCAGATATACTGAATTACTGTGTTGATGTGTCTCTACAGCTGAACAACTCTTTCCATAATGGAGGACCAGATATACTGAATTACTGTGTTGATGTGTCTCTACAGCTGATCAACTCTTTCCATAATGGAGGACCAGATATACTGAATTACTGTGTTGATGTGTCTATACAGCTGAACAACTCTTTCCATAATGGAGGACCAGATATACTGAATTACTGTGTTGATGTGTCTCTACAGCTGAACAACTCTTTCCATAATGGAGGACCAGATATACTGAATTACTGTGTTGTTGTGTCTCTACAGCTGAACAACTCTTTCCATAATGGCCTTCTCATTGAACAAGCCCAGAAGGCCAAAGCCTCTTCTGCACACAACATGATGGACAATATCTTTAAACAATATCTTCAATTAAAACCCTTCATTAAAACCCACTAAATATAATGTTAGTGAATCCCTTGTCCTTCCAGGTGTTAGACTATTATCAGTGAGTCAGGTGTTCTCTGAACCTGGTCCTGGAGAGCCACTGGGTGTGAGCTCTGTGGGCTACGGAGTGAAGCTACACAAAAGAGACTGTTGACTGAAAGTCATCTGACCTTGGCAAAGGACATTGGAATCAGTGTGACCATGGAACTAGCTGCTAAAGAGGCTCACCAGTTGAGTTCATCAGGAACTTAGTGGGTTCATCTAACAATCCTAATCATCAGCTGATACATTTTAATCTCACACACAGGGTAAACCTTCCACCTAGAAAACATCATTTAATAGAAATCACAACCGCTCCTCTGTGTGATCTATGTAATCAAGGTGCCTTGGGCTCCTTTAATCATATGTACTGGGAGTGACCAGGGGACATGTTTTGGAAAGAGGTATCCTCATACCTTGTTCCCCCAGACTGTTATCACTTAATGATAATTCACCACTGTCATTACAGCAAAGCAATGATCTCCTCCCTAAACTCACATACTCTCTAGAGAGAATTAGGCCCACCCTGACTTAGCTACCCAACCTCATTATGTAAAAGTATATCATGATGCTCAGCAGACCACGAAACATCAATGTTGAAGGATAAATGTTGATCGGATAAAGTTTATGATAGCCATAACTGAGTCCATTGTTTTTTAAGTCAATGCTGAGTTTAGCCAAAGCACGCTCTGGCAGTGTAGTCTTATCAGTGGCGAAAGAGCCTTTAGGCGGGCAGACAGTCCCTGTACCCCTGTTAGCAGCTCTGATTGGCTGCAACTGGTATGTTACTTATATTGATTGACAGCACTTAATGGGCAAGACTATAGGAAAACAGATTCTCCCATTGGAGAATATTGAACGAGGGCTCATTTTGGCCCTAAACATTCCATTTTTACTGGGATTGATTTGCAGATTCTTTTTAATTAATGTTCAGCGTTTATCAAAGGGCCATTCTAAATTGATAAATGGTATGGATCTTGGCTGTGGGCTGCCAGTTGAATAGCCCTGACCTAGATGTTTAGACATGTATTTGCTAGAGCTTTGCTTCCTTCTGTTTTTATTTTGGAAGCCAGTCAATTCAACCTATCATAAGATCCAAGTCACTGACATGAGGATTGTCATTTCATTACTTGAAATGGTTCTTATTTGATTCATTTTTCAGTCGAGCCCAAAAATGGACAATACATCTGTTTCAACCAGAGAAGTGGTTCCGCAACTGGAAAGAGCAGAGAGTGTATTTGTAAATATCAATGTACAGTATATCACACAGGGTTGGGGTCAATTCCATTTCAATTCCAGTCAATTCAAGAAGTACACTGAAATTCCAATTCTCTTCAATAGTTTTCAATTAGGAAAATGTGGAATTGGAATTTGGTTTACTTTTTTAATTGAATGGAATTTAAATGGAATTGACCCCAACCCCTTATACAGTGGGGAAAAAAAAGTATTTAGTCAGCCACAAATTGTGCAAGTTCTCCCACTTAAAAAGATGAGAGAGACCTGTAATTTTCATCATAGGTACACGTCAACTATGACAGACAAAATGAGAAAAAAAATCCAGAAAATCACATTGTAGGATTTTTAATGAATTTATTTGCAAATTATGGTGGAAAATAAGTATTTGGTCAATAACAAAAGTTGCTCAATACTTTGTTATATACCCTTTGTTGGCAATGACACAGGTCAAACGTTTTCTGTAAGTCTTCACAAGGTTTTCACACACTGTTGCTGGTATTTTGGCCCATTCCTCCATGCAGATCTCCTCTAGAGCAGTGATGTTTTGGGGCTGTCGCTGGGCAACACAGACTTTCAACTCCCTCCAAAGATTTTCTATGGGGTTGAGATCTGGAGACTGGCTAGGCCACTCCAGGACCTTGAAATGCTTCTTACGAAGCCACTCCTTCGTTGCCCGGGCGGTGTGTTTGGGATCTTTGTCATGCTGAAAGACCGAGCCACGTTTCATCTTCAATGCCCTTGCTGATGGAAGGAGGTTTTCACTCAAAATCTTCACGATACATGGCCCCATTCATTCTTTCCTTTACACGGATCAGTCGTCCTGGTCCCTTTGCAGAAAAACAGCCCCAAAGCATGATGTTTCCACCCCCATGATTCAAGGTAGGTATGGTGTTCTTTGGATGCAACTCAGCATTCTTTGTCCTCCAAACACAACGAGTTGAGTTTTTACCAAAAAGTTATATTTTGGTTTTATCTGACCATATGACATTCTCCCAATCCTCTTCTGGATCATCCAAATGCACTTTAGCAAACTTCAGACGGGCCTGGACATGTACTGGGGGACACGTCTGGCACTGAAGGATTTCAGTCCCTGGCGGTGTAGTGTGTTACTGATGGTAGCCTTTGTTACTTTGGTCCCAGCTCTCTGCAGGTCATTCACTAGGTCCCCCCGTGTGGTTCTGGGATTTTTGCTCACCGTTCTTGTGATAATTTTGACCCCACAGGGTGAGATCTTGCGTGGAGCCCCAGATCGAGGGAGATTATCAGTGGTCTTGTATGTCTTCCATTTCCTAATAATTGCTCCCACAGTTGATTTCTTCAAACCAAGCTGCTTACCAATTGCAGATTCAGTCTTCCCAGCCTGGTGCAGGTCTACAATTTTGTTTCTGGTGTCCTTTGACAGCTCTTTGGTCTTGGACATAGTGGAGTTTGGAGTGTGACTGTTTGAGGTTGTGGACAGGTGTCTTTTATACTGATAACAAGTTCAAACAGGTGCCATTAATACAGGTAACGAGTGGAGGACAGAGGAGCCTCTTAAAGAAGAAGTTACAGGTCTGTGAGAGCCAGAAATCTTGCTTGTTTGTAGGTGACCAAATACTTATTTTCCACCATAATTTGCAAATAAATTCATAAAAAATCCTACAATGTGACTTTATGGATTTTTTTTCCTAAATTTGTCTGTCATAGTTGACGTGTACCTATGATGAAAAATACAGGCCTCTCTCATCTTTTTAAGTGGGAGAACATGCACAATTGGTGGCTGACTAAATACTTTTTTTCCCCACTGTATCTCAACACAAAATGGCTGTGATTATTTCATTCTTGCACAGGTACTAACCACTTGTGTTAGGGAAATGTTTTTGGGATACTTGTGCAGCAGCCATTTTGGGGCTTGTTTTCACTTGTTTCACTTCCAATGTGTAGTATGTATCCCATGTTCCTAGCACGCAATGGATACATCAAGCTTGGGACTCTTCAAACTCCATGGATGCATTTGCAGTTTGTTCAGGTCGTTTCTGATTATTTTGTGCCGAATTGAAATGAATTCTAGATAATGTATTGTGTTGTTTTCTAAACACTGTGGATGCTACAGACGTCTTACCGTGCCCCCACCCCAATGGACGTTTCATGCTGAATAACCACCACTAGTCAGCTTCCTGCTCCGCCTGGCTGTCACAGAAGAGGTAGAGGAAGACCATGAGCTCAGGCCAAAATACTGTGGATATCATCTTTCTACACTCTTAGGAAAGAAAAGTGCTATCTAGAACCTAAAAGTGTCACGCTCTGGCTCCGGGACTTTGTATGTTGAGCCAGGGTGTGTTCGTTTCGTGGTGTTCTGTTTGGTTGGGTTGTTCTATGTGGTTGTATTTCTTTGTTTGGATGAGTGACTCCCAATCAGAGGTAACGAGTGTCAGCTGTTGGCTCGTTGTCTCTGATTGGGAGCCATATTTATACTGTCTGTTTTCACCTTGTGTTTGTGGGTTTTTGTTCCTTGTCAGTCTTTGTCTGAGGACGTTACGTATCGTTTATTGTTTTGTATTCGTGTGTGCACTTTACTATTAAAGTATGTTCGCTCAACACGCTGCGCCTTGGTCCTCTCTAACCAACGATCGTGACAAAAAACCCCACCTTAACCAGACCAAGCAGCGTGTTCAGGAGCCATCGCTGGCAGATCTCCGTGGCAACCTCGACTGGATCAAGCAGCGTGACGAGGAGAGAGGATGGACGTGGGAGTAGATGATTGCGAGTTTGGCAAGAGGGAGAGAGGCCTTGGCCACGGGGAGGAGAGACCCCCAGGACATTTTTAGGGGGGGGCTCACGACGTCGGGGCAGCAGGTGTACGGGTTAGAGCGGTGCAAAGCATTGGCAGAGAAGGCCGCCAGGTTAGGGGGGCCACTGGGCACAGAGGAGAGGGAAAGTGTGGAGGCACGGCGAGAGGTACTGGGGTGTGTTACCAGTCCGGTCCGGCCCGTTCCTGATCCCTGCGTGGGGCCAGTGGTGTGTGTCCCCAGTACGGTCCGGCCTGTTCCTGCCATTCCCACCAAGGCAGTGGTGCGCGTCGTCAGCCCAGCCCGGCCTGTTCCTGCCATTCCCACCAAGTCAGTGGTGCGCGTCGTCAGCCCAGCCCGGCCTGTTCCTGCCATTCCCACCAAGTCAGTGGTGTGCGTCGACAGCCCAGCCCGGCCTGTTCCTGCCATTCCCACCAAGTCAGTGGTGTGCGTCGACAGCCCAGCCCGGCCTGTCCCTGCTCCACGCACCAAGCCTACGGGGTGCGTCGCCAGTCCAGCCCGGCCTGTCCCTGCTCCACGCACAAAGCCTACGGTGTGCGTCGCCAGCCCAGCCCGGCCTGTTCCTGCTCCACGCACAAAGCCTACGGTGTGCGTCGCCAGCCCGACCCGGCCTGTTCCTGCCACTCGCACCAAACCAGGGGTGCGAGTCGCCAGCCTGGTCCAAACCGTTCCTGCTACTCGCACCAAGCCAGGGGTGCGAGTCGTCAGCCTGGTCCAGCCCGTTCCTGCTACTCGCACCAAGCCAGGGGTGCGAGTCGTCAGCCTGGTCCAGCCCGTTCCTGCTACTCGCACCAAACCAGGGATGCGAGTCGTCAGCCTGGTCCAGCTCGTTCCTGCTACTCGCACCAAGCCAGGGAATGGAGTCGTCAGTCCGGTGAGGCCCGTTCCTGTTCCACGCACCAAGCCAGGGGCGCGTGTCGTCAGTCCGGCTCCGACCAGCGGGGCTAGACAGGACCAGGGGTACTTTGGGGGGTTGGAGAGGAGGTGGGGATCAGGGCCGGAGCCAGAACCACCGCCGAGGAGGTATGCCCACCCAGCCCTCCCTTGTTTAGCCCTTATTGAGGCGCGGTCGCAGTCCGCGCCTTTAGGGGGGGGTACTGTCACGCTCTGGCTCCGGGACTTTGTATGTTGAGCCAGGGTGTGTTCGTTTCGTGGTGTTCTGTTTGGTTGGGTTGTTCTATGTGGTTGTATTTCTTTGTTTGGATGAGTGACTCCCAATCAGAGGTAACGAGTGTCAGCTGTTGGCTCGTTGTCTCTGATTGGGAGCCATATTTATACTGTCTGTTTTCACCTTGTGTTTGTGGGTTTTTGTTACTTGTCAGTCTTTGTCTGAGGACGTTACGTATCGTTTATTGTTTTGTATTCGTGTGTGCACTTTACTATTAAAGTATGTTCGCTCAACACGCTGCGCCTTGGTCCTCTCTAACCAACGATCGTGACAAAAAGGGTTCTTTGGCTGTCCCCATAGGATTTGGGGTGTACTATTCTGTGTATTAGCCTGCAAAATAGGTAATGGAATGATTACAGTTTTTCTTTCTTGATTATATGAAATAACCCTTTTCAGAAAAATCAGGACATGATTGAACAGTTATTGGTTTAGTAAATAAGAGTTGATATTTTGGAGTAAAACAGTTCATGTATTCAGTGATCAGACAATGTATTCAGTAAAACAACTGTATGAATTCTGATTGTTTTTATGATTTCAGCTCAACAAACAAATGCTTGGATATGATTCTGAAGACTCAATCAGCAACATAGAAACAACAGAAGATGAATATGTGTCAGGAACATAACGTGGCAACGAGAGCAGTTTAGAGCTTTACTGTATGGAAGAACAAAGGCCTATAAGGGACATAGAAATACTGAGTCTGACACCTCTGTGCAAGAATCCGCAAGTTCACTTGAAGTCATGCACGTTACAAAGACTAAAGATTGATCAAAACATTACTGTCTCTTTTGTGAGAAACTACAATCAAAAATTGCCCGGCATCTGGAAATGATTCATAAAGGTGAAGCTGAAGTGGCAAAAGGCCCTTTCTTTCCCAAATAACTCCAAAGACTGGAAGCTCCCACTGACAATACTGAGACAACGAGGGGACAGAGCACACAACAGGCAAATCATAAGAGAAGGCAAAGGTGTTATAGTTCCTTGTAAACAAAGCAGTTTCCCAAATGGAAATCCAAAAGATTTCTTGCACTGTGCAAACTGCCAAGGACTATTTAAAAGAACATTCCTATTGTTCAGCATTCACAATGGCATTTTCTGTTGTGACAGGATTGTTATGTTTGGTCTCTCAAGTTTCCACTCTGATGCTACGTTTGTAACCATGTGGAAGTTGGGAATTTTACCAGTTCTGAAGTCGTAAAAAGCAGTTGGATGCATTCATTTAATTTGAACTCATTGATAAACGGTGGTTGGCTAATGGCCAACAACTTCGTCAACCATGAACTAAAAGTACAGTTATCATGCTTGTAAGCAAATTATAGAGTTCAAAAACAGATAGATTTTTATAAATAATGTTTTGTTGTTGCATTTAACTGCCAAAAATGCTGTTATAGAAACCATTTCCTTAGTAGGTGAGGTCAGAGGTCACCATGTGGGAGAAGTGGGCGCTCAGGATGATAGACCAGTTTCCCACTAGTAATTACCAGTTGGAGGGCCGTTCAAGTCGATTTTTCCCAGTGTTATGTAGTAAATTCCCACTTCCCACTTGGTAACAAACGCACCATGACACTGCCTCCTTCAGTGCCTGATGCGTACTTGTGACCCTCATAAAGGGGGCTTGTCTGTAGCACAATACATCTCCCACTCCAGGTAATGTGAAAGCCTTGCCCCCACTAAGCCACGCCTCCTAAATCATTTCCCAGTGTGTCTTGCCTTTTATAGTGAATTGTAACGTTACCACTGACTGTACTTGTTAGTGACAGAGACATGGTCGTTGAATTCGTTCATTTTCAGTCCTGTGGCCTTAACCAAGTTAGTTCCTAGGCATATATTATCATCATAAAGTCTATCATCATAAAGTATTTGACAATACATTACATGTCTCTGAAGGTACATTGTGTATTTTGATATTTTTGTACTCCAGGGAACTATACTGTACCCATATTTCTAAGTGTGTATACAGTCGTGGTCAAAAGTTTTGAGAATGACACAAATATTCACTTTTCACAAAGTCTGCTGCCTCAGTTTTTATAATGGCAATTTGCATATACTCCAGAATGAAGAGTGATCAGATGAATTGCAATTAATTGCAAAGTCCCTCTTTGCCATGAAAATTAACTTAATCCCAAAAAAACATTTCCACTGCATTTCAGCCCTGCCACAAAAGGACCAGCTGACATCATGTCAGTGATTCTCTCGTTAACACAGGTGAGAGTGTTGACGAGGACAAGGCTGGAGATCACTCTGTCATGCTGATTGAGTTAGAATAACAGACTGGAAGCTTTAAAAGGAGGGGGGTGCTTGAAATCATTGTTCTTCCTCTGTTAATCATGGTTACCTGCAAGGAAACACGTGCCGTCATCATTGCTTTGCACAAAAAGGGCTTCACAGGCAAGGATATTGCTGCTAGTAAGATTGCACCTAAATCAACCATTTATCGGATCATCAAGAACTTCAAGGAGAGAGGTTCAATTGTTGTGAAGAAGGCTTCAGGGCGCCCAAGAAAGTCCAGCAAGCACCAGGACCGTCTCCTAAAGTTGATTCAGCTGCGGGATCGGGGCACTGTCATGTGAATTTCTATCTCTAATTCAACCTAAGCTTGAATCATTACCAGAGGTTGTAAGGCTCTGGTTTTAATCATCAATGATTCAAGGTCCATAACCACGAAGAAGGATTTTTTGTATGTTTATTCATGGAGAGCTCTGGCACCAAAGACACAAACATACGATTTTATACCTCCTGGACTTGACTCCTCCCAACTTTAGGTGACTTTTCTAAACAGTTTCCGCCTTCCCCCTTGAATGTTTAGTACCGCCCCCTCTGTTAGTGGGTTGACACTACATGATAATTCTAACATTTATACTGTATTTGGGGTGAAATCCTTTAGTCATTATTCTTAAAATCCAAATTAATCTAACAGGCACCACCAGTGCAGAGCTTGCTCAGGAATGGCAGCAGGCAGTTGTGAGTGCCTCTGCACGCACAGTGAGGCAAATACTTTTGGAGGATGGCTTGGTGTCAAGAAGGGCAGCGAGGAAGCCACTTCTCTCCAGGAAAAACATCAGGGACAGACTGATATTCTGCAAAAGGTACAGGGATTGGACTGCTGAGGACTGGGGTAAAGTCATTTTCTCTGATGAATCCCCTTTCCGATTGTTTGGGGCTTCCGGAAAAAAGCTTGTTCGGAGAAGACAAGGTGAGCGCTACCATCAGTCCTGTGTCATGCCAACAGTAAAGCATCCTGAGACTATTCATGTGTGGGGTTGCTTCTCAGCCAAGGGAGTGGGCTCACTCACAATTTTGCCTAAGAACACAGCCATGAATATAGAATGGTACCAACACATCCTCCGACAGCAACTTCTCCCAACCATCCAAGAACAGTTTGGTGATGAACAATGCCTTTTCCAGCATGATGGAGCACCTTGCCATAAGGCAAAAGTGATAACTAAGTGACTCGAGGAACAAAATATCGACATTTTGGGTCCATGGCCAGGAAACTCCCCAGACCTTAATCCCATTGAGAACTTGTGGTCAATCCTCAAGAGGCGGGTGGACAAACAAAAACCCACAAATTCTGACAAACTCCAAGCATTGATTATGCAAGAATAAGCTGCCATCAGTCAGGATGTGGCCCAGAAGTTAATTGACAGCATGCCAGGGCGGATTGCAGAGGTCTTGAAAAAAAAACTTAATGTAATTGTCAATAAAAGCCTTTGACAATTATGGAATGCTTGTAATTATACTTCCGTATACCATAGTAACATCTGACAAAAATATCTCATGAGAGAGAGAGAGAGAGAGAGAGAGAGAGAGAGAGAGAGAGAGAGAGAGAGAGAGAGAGAGAGAGAGAGAGAGAGAGAGAGAGAGAGAGAGAGAGAGAGAGAGAGAGAGAGAGAGAGTGTTAAGGTACTGTGGGATTCTTTAATCAGTTTGGCTCATTGGACAGGTCAGAGTCTATATTTGAATATGTTGAGTGGTTTTTGGCAATACACTGTAGATGTATTCATGGATTTGGCTGTTGAAATTCCTTCCCGGACCCCCCTACTGCTATGGGCTAAGCCACCGATGTCTTCAAATCCTAGGGGAGAGAGGAGCTGCTACCCCTGGGGAGAGAGGAGCTGATACCCCTGGGGAGAGAGGAGCTGTTACTCCTGGGGAGAGAGGAGCTGATACCCCTGGGGAGAGAGGAGCTGATACCCCTGGGGAGAGAGGAGCTGATACCCCTGTGGGGAGAGAGGAGCTGATACCCCTGGGGTGAGAGGAGCTGATACCCCTGGGGAGAGAGGAGCTGTTACCCCTGGGGAGAGAGGAGCTGATACCCCTGGGGAGAGAGGAGCTGCTACCCCTGGGGAGAGAGGAGCTGATATCCTGGGGAGAGAGGAGCTGCTACCCCTGGGGAGAGAGGAGTTGCTACCCCTGGGGAGAGAGGAGCTGATACCCCTGGGGAGAGAGGAGTTGCTACCCCTGGGGAGAGAGGAGCTGCTACCCCTGGGGAGAGAGGAGCTGTTACCCCTGGGGAGAGAGGAGCTGCTACCCCTGGGGAGAGAGGAGCTGCTACTCCTGGGGAGAGAGGAGCTGTTACCCCTGGGGAGAGAGGAGCTGCTACCCCTGGGGAGAGAGGAGCTGCTACCCCTGGGGAGAGAGGAGCTGTTACCCCTGGGGAGAGAGGAGCTGCAACGAAGAGAGACTGCGACCCTGCTCGGGAAGAGCTTATCGATTGGTGATTGTTGGGGCACGTTTGGCAGGAGCTTCAGTGATGAAGACTGCTGAACTTGCTGATGTTTCACAATATGCCATGGCCGTCTCAGTCACCAGGTCTCAACCCAATTGAAGACAACCATCAACAAAACACTAAATTATGGAATTTCTTGTGGAAGAATGATGTCACATCCCTCCAATAGAGTTCCAGACACTTTTCTCTTTTTTTTCTTTTTTTTCAACCTTGACAATAAACATTTTAATGAACCACAAACACTTGATGTTTAGGGATGGCACACATAGGGAGACAGTTTGCGTTCCTTCTCACATATGCACCTAGGAAGATGCAGTGTTTCTCAACCTGTCATTTTACATAATGTTGCAAGACACATACCATCAAATGAATCCATAGACTTTTGTCCATATTTACAGAAGGCTGTCATTTCACAAATTGTTCCTATATTGAAAGGACATAGGGAAAATAAAGTCAAACATTTCAATACAAAATAATAAAAACAATCACAGCATTACTCAGTCTTAATGTATTTTAACCATATTAACCAGTTTAATCAAATTGTTTTCATTTGGAACACTAAATCAGAACTACATTTGGAGTTCCAGACACTTGTAGAATGTATGCCAAGGCACATTGTAAGAGCTATAAAGAGACAGGGAGTGGGAGAGAGAACAGGTAGAACCTGATATGGAAATGAGCAGAACAAACTAAAGGAACTTTCCACCACCGAATGATCATTCCAGACTCTACTTCTATTGAGAGACATATAAAAGGTAAGACGACGATTGTTATGATATTAATATAGTTGATGATATTGTTATGTGAATTCAAATAGTTTATGATATTGTTATGTGTATTCATATAGTTGATGATATTGTTATGTGTATTAATATAGTTGATGATATTGTTATGTGTATTAATATAGTTGATGATATTGTTATGTGTATTCATATAGTTGATGATATTGTTATGTGTATTAATATAGTTGATGATATTGTTATGTGTATTCATATAGTTGATGATATTGTTATGTGTATTAATATAGTTGATGATATTGTTATGTGTATTGATATAGTTCATTATATTGTTGTGTATTCATATCGTTGATGATATAGTTATGTGTATTAATATAGTTGATGATATGTTTTGTGGACAGTGTTATAATAGGCCTACTCTCCTTAACATGTTTTGGATATAAATTAGATGCGTGGGGTGAATTCGTTCTGTTTCCATCTGTGTGCCCCAGGGTGATCGCTCCTACACTATCTAGAATCTAAAAGGGTTATTTGGCTGTCCCCATAGGAGAACCCTTTGTAGAACCCTTTTTGGTCCTAGGTAGAACCCTTTTGGGTTCCATGTAGAATCCTTTCCTCAGAGGGTTCTACATGGAAGGCAGAAGGGTTCTACATGGAACCCAAAAGCGTTCTCCTATGGGGACAGCCAGAGGACCCTTTTGGAACTCTTTTTTCTAAGAGTGTACTGTATCATAGGTCTATAGACTTGTCTTCTCAAAACAGGCTTAAAACACAACAAGCAACAACATTTTCTCTTTCTAATCTACTGTTAACTCTTTTCACTCAGGAAGGTATGTTGTGTGAAAGAGAGACAAATAAATACTGTGGAAAGACTAACAACAACTTACACTTCCTCAAAACAGGTTGTGTGTGTTCATTAGTGCCCACCGTAGCAAAACGTTTGGCAACAGAAACCGTTTAGGTCACGTTGTACAGCGTTTGGAGTAAACTGTTTATGCATTGTTGCAAAACTGTTGGCTTCTGTGTAAACTATTGAATACGACCCAGGTTGTAGCCTACAACTCGGCTGTTGATGTCTGCCTGATGCTGTAACCTGAACTTAGCCTGAGGGGTGTACTATGATGCTAGCTAGATATACTGGTTTTCTAAAGTTAGCTAGCTTCAGTTATCTTCACATTCCAGCTCAGGCCTCATCCATAGGAATGTACAGAGTGCCAGTCATCAGGAAGGTGCTCTCAGAATGGAAAATATATAATGACTTGACAGTTTAATCATACAAAATGGCGCTAACTGGACGTGGGCAAGTCAAATTCAATCAGTGGAGGTTGCTGAGGGGAGGACGGCTCATATTAATGATACCATTCCACCTATTCCGCTCCAGCCATTACCACAAGCCCGTCCTCCCCAATCAAGGTGCCACCAACCTCCTGTGAATTCAATACATCAATATTCATTCGTCATAGTTCTACATTTCACATTTCCTATGATAAATGTAATTGTATCATAGTTCTACTATAGTGTAGCGATATGTGCAACTTCCGGCGTGAGTTTACTGTGAACACTGAGGCTGTACCCACTTTAAGTTACAGTTTTAACAGAGACCAAGTAGGCTATTTGATCATAATGTAAAAAAGGCCTCCAATAACATTTAACATGGAAATAGCTGTTCTATCATTCAGCCTACAGTAGCAGCCAATGTGTGGTGTTCAACGTAAGCCTACATTCCATGAGACATTCCAAAAAACATGCAGAGCTTGACATTAACCTGTTTATCTACTTGTCCTTCACACAAGGAGGAGGTGACTGAAAATGTTGTTGTGTTTGATGCAAGAAACCACTTTACTAAATAAAATGCATCATTATTCCCATGTACTATGATGCAATTCCAACCAAGTAACCCAATTGGCGCCAATGGCGCGATGCGTAGGTTGTTTGCCTTTTTACAAGTGCAACCTGGGTTCACTTCCCTGCCCCGCTGTTTGCTACATTGGTGTCAGAAGTAGTATGGTGTCTGTGAGGCCATCAGATTGCACGGCCCGGATGTGTGAGGGGTCTGAGTAGTCGAAGCACGAGACTTGCTTTTATAGGGGGCAGTGTGAGACAGGTTACATTTCCCATCGCAGCAATAGGGTTAACCTAGTTTTGGCCAGCGACCTGGGTTCACTGCCCTGTCCCACTGTTTGCTACAATATTAATATCACAGGCTACCCGACGTCCGTTGAACAAAGAGACACAACAATATGAGTGAAAGGATTTTAGGATAATATCAGTTAGTGTTTATTTAGAGTTGTCTTCTGGGTTCAGCCTTCTAGCTTCCTTTATCAATTGGGTGAAATATAACAAATGACATGGTCTCAAAGTTTGGAGATAACCAGTCCCAGTTTAAATCGCCCATGATTTCCATTTCATTATTTCCCCAGAGCAACAAGGGAATCTAGAGACTCAACCTTTGCAGAATCAGAATCACCTTTATTCGCCTAAGTACATTTGCATGTACATATGTAGGATCTTAATTTGAGCCAGTTTGCTACAGCAGGAAAATATTCATACAGCAACAGGAAAAGTGATTTATAATTAATGGACATTTTTGTATCGGTTGATACATTTTTAGTAAGGGAAACTCAAGTCTGCCATTTCTAAGTGGAAATTACAAACTTCAGAAGCCTTTTAAATCCTCAAAAACACTACAAGTTTTACATTTACTGCGTTGAGGGAAAGTTATTCTGCAGAGGGGGGTGATCAAATTAAGATCCTACATCTGTACACATAATTCTACATGGTGATTTTTTACATTTTAGTCATTTAGCAGACGCTCTTATCCAGAACGACTTACATCCATTTTTATTTTTTATACTGGAATCGAACCCACAACCCTGGCGTTGCAAATGCCATGTTCTACCAACTGAGCTACATCCCTGCCGGCCATTCACATAATAATTCAAATGTCCTGTTGCTGCAGGAATATTTTCCTGCTGTAGCAAACTGGCTAAAATTAAGATTCTACATCTGTAGCAATACACCTCTCTTTGATGTACATGGCTATATCAGGATTGACTTTTGACCATTTGACATCTTTTATTTCCTGTTGTTTAGGCTGGTTGAATGAGTCGCCTATAAAAGCTACTTCATCTGCAAGAGAACAGGCGGCTGCACCAGCGACTGTCAGAAGTTATGTGATTTCCTCATATGAACGTGAAAGTAAGTGTGTAGCCTACGCAGTTACACAATGGCTGTTGAAACTGTGGCACGTATTTCTCGGTAACATTAGAAGTCGGATAAATGTGTTGATATGTAGGAAAGACGGGCAGACCCTCGTAGGTCTAGGCTAAACTACAGACTATTACTGGGGCGGCAGGTAGCTTAGTGGTTAAGAGCGTTGTGCCAGTAACCGAAAGGTCGCTGGTTCTAATCCCCGAGCCGACTAGGTGAAAAATCTGTCGATGTGCCCTTGAGCAAGGCACTTAACCCTAATTGCTCCTGTAAGTCGCTCTGGATAAGAGCGTCTGCTAAATGACTAAAGAAAAAAAAAAAAAAAAGGTTGACGTCAGACATTCAATAGTCAGAGTAGGTTTGAGCTATGATCACTTATCATGCTGACCAACCTGATGGTCTCCATTTGAAATGGTGTGTAAAATACCATGCCTAGGCTACAAGCTCTGTCCTGCTACTGTTAGGTCTATAACGTTATGGGAACTGATCCGAACAGGTTTAGGCTGGTCATCTAGGATATGTAGGCTATAGCTGAGGTATAGACCTCCATCTGTATCAGGACTAGGCTCCTGCTACTGTTACTGTTATAACGTTATGGGAACTGATCTGAACAGGTTTAGGCTGGTCATCTAGGCTATAGCTGAGGTCAGTGGTGATTTTAGCATGTCAATCTTGGTGGGGCAAAACATAAATAAAGGGGGATGCATGCCAGCAAAGCCACTCCACAACACAACACTAAACAATACATTCATTGCACTATAACGGTGAGAAACGGTGCCCACAAACTGTTAGGGCCTACATAAAGCAGAGTCCCAACAGCAGAGTCCCAACAGAAGAGTCCCAACCGCAGAGTCCCAACAGCAGAGTCCCAACAGCTGTCCTATCATTTCTCTTCATTATTTCTCTTCATATGACAAGGATTAAAAAGGATTTGCCTGTAGATTGTCGACCTGATTCATGATGATGACTGCTGGCTAAGATTTTGAAAGTATGATGTTGACCTGATCAGTCCAATCAAAGCTACTGTAGATATAATGTGATTTGACGTCATTTTATCTGTTGGCCAATGACCTTCTTGGATGGGCACTTCTAATGTAACTCTGTGGCAGCACCCAAGGGGCTTGACTTTTCTAGCTCTACCCTTAGACTTGGCAGTGACGTAGTGTCCCCATGAGTGACAGAACACTGAGCCATTCACGGCGCAGCGCTCTGTATTTTCTTCTGGCTTGCCCCACCACCACAGAAAGCACTGAGCTAGGCTGAAACACCTGCATTTTGGAGCTGCCTTACTCAAGAAAACAAAAAAGAGACCATATTTGTATGCTGCTTTATTAACTCAATGCTATATATATATATTTTTTACATTGTTAGCAAACTGATATGTGACATGTATTAATGCCACAATAACATGCAAAACAGGAAAGGCCACCTGCCCTGAATGACGGGTCACCACTGGCTGAGGTATAGACCTTGATCTGCTTTACACAAAAAATTACTGTTATACATTATAACCTAGCCTACTTTAAAAAATATAAAATCTCTTAATTGTTGCAAAAAACCTTTCTGTATAGATCACTGATCCCCCCCAGATCAATCAAGCCTGTTTTAGCCCTTATGTCTACATTCTCAGATACGTTTAGAAAAGAACAGATTTAAAGATAATAAATGGCTGACTTTTAATGAATACAAATAAGTGTGAGACATGGCCTTGTGTTGCTGCACTGTCTATAACTACCTTAACAAACAGTGACTTATTATTATTATTGACAGTTACCATGGTGAAGAGATGTCACAACTACATATTCATGTGATTGCATTAAATCGCCTGACTGTTTCGATATGTCTGTTAGTAAATGTTTTGTAAGAGATAATTAATAAATGATAACAATTCACATTCAATAATTACTGTGTTAACTACAACCAACATGTTGGATCTCTGTTTAGGGGTCAGTGGTCTAAAATGAGTCTCTCTGGGGAGAGAGAGGAGGGGGGCCCTGCCTCTAAAATGAGTCTCTCTGGGGAGAGAGAGGAGGGGGGCCCTGCCTCTAAAATGAGTCTCTCTGGGGAGAGAGAGGAGGGGGTCCATGCCTCTAAAATGAGTCTCTCTGGGGAGAGAGAGGAGGGGGGCCCTGCCTCTAAAATTAGTCTCTCTGGGGAGAGAGAGGAGGGGGTCCCTGCCTCTAAAATGAGTCTCTCTGGGGAGAGAGAGGAGGGGGGCCCTGCCTCTAAAATGAGTCTCTCTGGGGAACATGACACCAAAGCTAAGAGGTGAGATGACAATTTTGTTTAAGAATTATTAAGAGTTTATTTCCTAAATGCTATTTCCAAAATGTTTCACATGTGTTTTTTAATCAGAAATGGTTGCTTATGGGTACCTTCAATATTACTGTTCTCAGATGTTTAATTAATAGATTTTAGATGTATATAATAATTATTATTTTTATTGCAAAACGCAATATATCCATTGTTTTGCTGAAATGGAATGTTCGTATCCTGTATATTTGACTGTATTATCTGGTTGTCTCACCTAGCTATCTTAAGATGAATGCACTTACTGTAAATCACTCTGGGTAAGAGCATCTGCTAAACAGGTGGGGCTCTGCCCTGAATAACAGGTCACCACTGCTCCAAAGCAACTACATGTTGCACAGAAACCACTGACTCGCTGCATGTTTCTATTATCAAGACACCTGCTGGTACCTCTTAACTGGTTAGTACAGCTCATGAGGTGTCCTAAATATCTGCCAAATAGGTGGGACACTTATGAATAAAGAGGCTTCATGCATAGCTTAAATTTTTACCCATAAGAGTAGGACAAAAACGGCTTTATTCTCAGCACTTATACGACACATTTTCTACTCTGAGACGCCTTTTGGATATGGGCCCAGATCTCAAAATAATGTAACGACCCAGTATTAAATGAGTCTGTCTGGGGAGAGAGAGGACCAATTTTTCTACTCTGAGATGCTTTTTGGATACGTGCCCAGATCTCAAAATCTTGTTTTAAAAAAACTATTTTTTTGTTTGTTTGACATAATAAAAAAAGAATATGTACCCGACTTTAAAGACTGCTTTTAGTTTATTGTGTGGCTCTGCTCATGTCTGCGTTCTGGAACTGTCCGCGTCCCCGTACAGAACTGTCCGTGTCCACGTACGGTTTGTCGCCAAGCATATTGTCCAGTTACTCGCAGAGTGGGCTGAGGTGATGTTGGGGAATAACGACAGAGTTCGTTACAGTGTTGAGACACCGAAGTTTATCGTTTAATTTGCTTTTTTGCGTAATGGTCAGTGACAGTATGAATGTAGCCAGATCATTTTCACTCGCTATTCTTCTTTATTGTGTGGTTCACCGGATTCGTCATCATCCTCGAGGGACAGACGAACGACCTGCTAGCTAGCCAAGCTAGTCGGTACAGCTAGCTAAGCTAGCTACTCTAAAGGCAGCATCCTAGTTATCCTAGCTACCACTACATCATCACCGGCTGCCTGCATTTCTTGTGGACTGAATAAGCTCCCTGGTTGTTTTTTCCACCTGTTAAATACCGTGGAGGGCTTCTCCCTCTCTCGTTCATGGATGCTGGCCTACGCTCCCTCTGTCCGGTTCTCCAAGGACTGAACTTTTCAATATTATTTTCGGGGCGCCACATGTGACATTTTTTACAACGTTTATTTCTGATAAAACTAGTTAATTGCATCCGCCATGGAGCCCAATTTCATAATTTTACCTTCTGTCCCTGGTTATGAAGTAATTGCGAAAAAACAAGCCTTATGTTTGGGCATTTTTCACCCTACCAGCTCCTATTAGTTCTATTGAGCTCCGTGACACCGACTCGCCTTCAGAACGTTCTATTCCCAGCCCATTGTTCTGCATCACAATGCCAGCTTCACTATTGTTATCAATGAGACCTGCCTGCGTTAACCCTACAGGTTTACCTCAGGTAACTGATATTAACAAGGTTACTGCTACTTGGTGAGCGTTAACCCTGTAGGTTCACCTCAGATAATTTATTATTAACAAGGTTACGGCTACTTGGTGAGCGTTAACCCTGTAGGTTTACCTCAGGTAACTTATTATTAACAAGGTTACGGCTACTTGGGGAGCGTTAACCCTGTAGGTTTACCTCAGGTAACTTATTATTACCAAGGTTACAGCTACTTGGTGAGCATTGACCCTGTAGGTTTACCTCAGGTAACTTATTATTAACAAGGTTACAGCTACTTGGTGAGCATTATCCCTGTAGGTTTACCTCAGGTAACTTATTATTACCAAGGTTATGGCTACTTGGTGAGCGTTAACCCTGTAGGTTTACCTCAGGTAACTTATTATTAACAAGGTTACGGCTACTTGGTGAGCGTTATCCCTGTAGGTTTACCTCAGGTAACTTATTATTACCAAGGTTATGGCTACTTGGTGAGCGTTAACCCTGTAGGTTTACCTCAGGTAACTTATTATTAACAAGGTTACGGCTACTTGGTGAGCATTAACCCTGTAGGTTTACCTCAGGTAACTTATTATTAACAAGGTTACGGCTACATGGTGAGCGTTAACCCTGTAGGTTTACCTCAGGTAACTTATTATTAACAAGGTAACGGCTACTTGGTGAGCATTAACCCTGTAGGTTTACCTCAGGTAACTGATTATTAACAAGGTTATAGCTACTTTGTGAGCGCACTCACTGTTCACTTGATTACACGTTGTGGTGAACCGTAATCCCGGCAATGGCTGGCGGATAGCCATTAAACATTAAACATTTTCTGATCATGGTTAACCATATTTTTTTAAGAAAAAAGTGTACAATCTAAACAAAACGCATGTCCCTGTCCTCTTTTCCAAGATGTGGCCGATTTAAACAGCCAGAACACATTTTGTAATTAAGAAATAACCATTTTTTCGACGACTTGTTGTTTCTATATGGCTGCTGGGTAATTTGATATGCATCGACATCTTTGTTTGTAGGCATCAAATTGAGCGAATGCTGCGCAGGTTCACTGAGTTGCAAACCAAATGGTTATAATGGGGTGATTGTTGTCTAATCGGGTGGTCTAGCTCATTGATTTGTAGATCGGATGCAGTTGCTACCTCAGATTATGAGCCTAGCAGGTGTCATGATGAGGTATGTAGTACCCTCAGAAGGCCACAGGGAGGAGCAAGAGAGCTATAAACAATACTGTTTTTTGCCATATAAACCCTAAACCTAACAATCAATGAAATGTATTTATAAAGCCCTTTTTACATCAGCAGATATCACAAAGTGCTATACAGAAACTCTAACCATATGTTTAACCTATTTTAGCCTTAACCATAACCCTAATTCTAGGGTAGGGTAGCCTAGAACACTTTTAGAAACTATTTTAGTAATAATATTATCTTAGTAAATAGAATTATAGTACTAAATAACATTTTGATTATTTTGTTAATCAACACCTGTCAAGCGTTTTGCTGTTTTTTCGTTGTTATTAGTTATTTTATGATATGTGTTATTGCAAGGCAGAACGCTTGATAAATAAGCCACATTAGTTTTATTTTTCAAATGTGGTTTGAACTGGGTGACCTAGTCACCTCTATGTGAAAGCAGCAATTGGCGTGGGATAGGTAGGGCAGGTTTGAGACTGATCTAAGGAATTAACAAGAAAAATACACTTAATTCTCAGCTGCCTCACCAATGTCTGTACATGAATTAATTACTTTGAATTGCTAAATATTTCCAATAGATGGCAGCATAAGACCACGAAGCATCAGTTATAGGCTACAAGCAGCAATATTGATTGACATAAAATAGGATGCAACCAAAGACTATATGTCCCATGATTATCTAAAATGGTCACTCATTACTTTAGTTAGCTATATATCTCGTATTAGACCCGTGTTGCTTTTGGAAGAGCAATTAAATAGTGACTATAGCAGGTGTTGAACCCCTGGTAAATATTCACTAGTCAATGCGCTAACCTCAACCCTAGTATACATGCATTATAAAAAATGATCTTAATATCTGATATTGCGAGTAAATAACCTCGGAATAGATAAGACAAGAGTGCGTCTTCCAGCCCGCCAATAAATTAAATCATGCAACCATCCCGGGTAGCAAATGTACCTCAACATGCCCCTCGCTTGTGCTAGAAGGCAGAGTGCTCGCTGCTGGTTGATGAATCTGACAATGAATGTACTAGGAAAATACATTTTTCTCGACCAGAGGTGACTCAATTTATGTTCAGGCTTATTGATAATTGTTATAGTAATGAAGTATAATTTCAAAACATGAGCATAAAAATAGCTAATAATGAACATGATTCATCATTATATTATTTCACAGTAATCTGTTAAATGCTTTTTAAGTCGTTCCTCTTGCGTTAGCAGTGTGGAAAGGGACAGTAAAAAGTGTGTGCAGGAGTTTTCCTGTGAGGGGGAGTGATGGTGTATCCAGGGAGAAAACTAAACTAACCTTCTGAAATGTAATTCATGGTCTTACGCTGCCATCTATTGGAATTATTTAGTAACTGCAGTAGTACCGAATAAAGTATATCCTTACTAAAGTAGTAATTACTCAGAATTTCAAAATATGACATTTTCTAGTTCATTCTACCACTTCCAACCATAACATAACCATTTATAGCATTACAAGTTTATCATCTTTCAAAGCAGAATTACTTTGCCATTGTTCCTCATCTATAGTGTATGATATACCTTTTTCCAGCTGAGTCTCTACTTTTGTCCAATGTAAAAAACACCATTTCAAATTTTGCTACATAAGTTTGAGCCGGTCGGCCACATTTGACAGTGTAAAACCTAGCAGTACTACTTATTTCTTTGAGAGTGAGGCAGATATATAGCATTTTGCAAAAAAACATGATTATTTGTCTCTCTGAAATGAAACCATCAAGTGATAGATTTTATATAAATACATGTCTGTCATTGAACAATCGCATACCATGATTAGATAGTGAACACACCAATCTCTTTCATAATTTATTCAAACAATAAAAGCTAATTTACCAACATTTCTGAAAATGGATATATAGCGTTTTGGAATGAAACTCTTCTTATGTTTCCTCATCTGAGCTCAGAGTAGATGAGAGATGTAATGTTTGTCTCTGTTGTGTTGAAGCCCAATCAAGCAGGAGAGACCAGCCTCCCCTGTACCCAGCTGTGTGTCCATGAAGAGTGACCGGTCTATGGATCGTCCTATAATGTTTAGAGAGGGAGACTTTTCTACTGAACAAAGGTAAGAATAACTCATGGGTCATTGTCAGTGAGTTAAACAACACTGTCTCTAGTCATTTCTCCTCTCCCATTTTTGTTGTTTTCATAATCCATAGGCTAATCCTTTTTTCCATTTTCATAGTCCTGAAACAATGTCAAACCAACACTACATTGCCTCTCTGTGTGTGTTTGTGTGTGTGTGTGTGTGTGTGTGTGTGTGTGTGTGTGTGTACTCCCTGGATGAGGAGATGTAATCTGATGTTTTGTCCACAGAAACCAACAGGAGAGATCAGAGTCAGAGATTCTCAGTGGTCAGTTATCCCAGAGTCATCAAACAGACCTGGCCTCCATATTCAGTGTATGTGGTCCTGTTATGTACATTTGTTTTTGTTTACCTCAAGTAAAGTTGATCTGTCAATCATTCATTAATGTGTTAATGAGAAAGCATTTAGTCTCTTGCTTAACTTATTTACTTGATTTATTTCAGTTGCTTGAAGAGAATATTATGACATTTGTGAAGAATGAGCTGAAGATGTTCAAGAGGATTCTTAGTCCAGAACTCCCAGAAGGCTTTGAGAGTCAGAAGCAGGATAAGGAAGTGGTGGATGCTGAAGATGAGAAGCAGGAGAGCAGTGCCAGAGAGGGGGCTCTGAAGATCACACTGCACGTCCTGAGGAAAATGAACCAGAAGGAGCTTGCTGACACACTGGAGAAAAGTAAGAGCTGTCTGCCTCATGTTGAATGCTGTTTTAGAACATTTAAAAGCTGTAGCTAAAGTACAGCTAAAGTAGCTGTGTAACTCAGTGATATTGTAGCAGCCTTAAGACAACACTTAGTGACCTCATCAAATAGCTGTGATGGGTGAGTTGAATTAATTTAGACAGAGAAGAGGAGAGACAGAGGAGAGACAACAATAATAATACCATCAATGAGAGAGAGAGAGAGAGAGAGAGAATACCAATAATTATATAATCAGTCACACCAGTGTGTAATGCATTATGAAAATATTTACAGATTTATACAGACAGTTAAGAGAATAAATTATTATATTTTAAACTTTATAACACAGTTTTACAAAACTGTAGGCATTAAAACAGACGTAATATTAATATCCTCTGTGTTATTTCTTCATTCAGATGAGCTTGCTGTGATTTGCCAACGTGAACTCAAATCTAATCTAATGAAGAAGTTTCAATGTGTATTTGAGGGGATCGCTAAACAAGGAAACCCAACACTTCTCAATAAGATCTACACAGAGCTCTACATCACAGAGGGTGGAACAGGAGAGGTCAATAATGAACATGAGCTGAGACAGATTGAGACAACAACCAGGAAACAAGCAAGACCAGAGACTGCAGTCAAATGTAACGACATCTTCAAACCCTTAACTGGACAAGACAAACTTATCAGAACTGTGCTGACAAAGGGAGTCGCTGGCATTGGAAAAACAGTCTCTGTGCAGAAGTTCATTCTGGACTGGGCTGAAGGAAAAGCAAATCAGGATGTCCAATTTATATTTTCATTCCCTTTTCGGGAGCTGAATTTGATGAAAAAGGAAAAACAGACTTTCATTGAACTTCTCAATCACTTCTCAATCGAAACCAAAGAATCAAGAATCTCCAACTACGACAAGTACAAAGTTCTGTTCATCTTTGATGGTCTGGATGAGTGCCGACTGCCCCTAGACTTCCAGAAGAACAAGATCTGCTGTGACGTCACAGAGTCAACCTCAGTAGATGTTCTGCTGACAAATCTCATCAAGGGAAATCTGCTTCCCTCTGCTCTCCTCTGGATAACTACCCGACCTGCAGCAGCCAATAAAATCCCTTCAGGGTGTGTTCACCAGGTGACAGAGGTACGAGGGTTCAATGACCCACAGAAGGAGGAGTACTTCAGGAAGAGATTCAGTGATGAGGACCTGGCCAGCAGAATCATCTCACACATAAAGACATCAAGGAGCCTCCACATCATGTGCCACATTCCAATCTTCTGTTGGATTTCTGCAATAGTCCTTGAACACATGCTGAAACATAAGAGAGAAGAGATGCCAAAGACTCTGACTGAGATGTACACACACCTTGTGGAGTTTCATACCGAACAGAAGAATGAAAAATATCTTGGGAAAGAAGAGACAGGTCCACACTGGAATAAAGAGAGCATTCTGTCACTGGGAAAACTGGCTTTTCAACAGCTTGTGAATGGCAATCTGATTTTCTATGAAGAAGACCTGAAAGAGGCTGGCATTGATGTCAATGAAGCCTCAGTGTACTCAGGATTGTGCACACAGATCTTTAAAGAGGAATGTGTGCTGTACCAGGACAAGGTGTACTGCTTCGTGCATCTGAGCATTCAGGAGTTTCTGGCTGCTGTATATGTGTTCCTCTCATTCTTCAACAACAATGAGAATCTAATGGCCGAACCTCAATCAACGTCCAGCAACTTTTCTGTGAGGATCAGACAGAAGCATAAAGTTACCGTCTACAAGAGTGCTGTGGAGAAAGCCTTACAAAGTGAGACAGGAAACCTGGACCTGTTCCTCCGCTTCCTTCTGGGCCTCTCACTGGAGTCCAATCAGAAGCACTTACGAGGTCTACTGACAAAGACAAGAAGCAGCTCACAGAGCCATGAAGAAACAGTCAAGTACATCAAGGAGAAGATCAGGGAGAATCCCTCTCCAGAGAGGTGCATCAATCTGTTCCACTGTCTGAATGAACTGAATGACCATTCTCTAGTGGAGGAGATCCAAAGATACATGAGATCAGGAAGTCTCTCAGCAAAAGAACTGTCACCTGCACAGTGGTCAGCTCTGGTCTTTGTGTTGCTGACTTCAGAAAAGGAGCTGGATGTGTTTGACCTGAAGAAATACTCCAGATCAGAGGAAGGTCTTCTGAGGCTGCTGCCAGTGGTCAAAGCCTCCAGAGCTGCTCTGTGAGTATATAAAATGACATTTAAGTACTAATCATCAGGAAGAAATATTCAGTTTAGAGAAATATACGTATTATAATATGTATATAATGTATAATATTAAATTGAAAAACGTACTGAATCAGTGCATTGGTGTTGACATTAGTATAACAATATGACCATGCAATTCTAGGAGACGGAAGATGAATCAAATGTTGTTTAAGAGAATAAACCAAATGCATCTGCCATTGTCCTTCTACACTACTGGTGTTAAATTAACAGTGTGTTTGTGAAATCATGATGATCTCTCTGTCAGGCTGTCAGGCTGTGGACTCACAAAGAAAGGCTGTGATTCTCTGGTCTCAGCTCTGAGGTCAAACCCCTCACACCTGAGAGAGCTGGATCTGAGTAACAATGACCTGACGGATTCAGGAGTGAAGCTGCTCTCTGCTGGACTGGGGAATCCCCACTGTAAACTGGAGACTCTGAGGTCAGTATTCCTGTATCACTCAATGAACACACACACACACACTTGACACACACACACACACACACACACTGGACACACACACACTGGACACACACACACTGGACACACACACACACACTGGACACACACACACACACACTGGACACACACACACATACACACACACTCTGGACAGACACACACACACTGAACACACACACACTGGACACACACACACACACTGGACACACACACACACACACACTGGACACACACACACATACACACACACACACATACACACACACTCTGGACAGACACACACACACTGAACACACACACACTGGACACACACACACACACACACACATATTAATTTAGTAGTGTTTAGAAACATGTTATCTACTGTTAATAATGATACATTAATTAATTTATAGACAGTACCAGTCAAAAGTTGGACACACCTACTCATTCAAGGGTTTTTCTTTATTTTTACAATTTTTACATTGTAAAATAATAGTAAAGACATTAAAACTATGAAATAACACATATGAAATCATGTAGTAACCAACAAAGTGTTAAACAAATGAAAATATATTTTATATTTGACATTTTTCAAATAGCCACCCTTTGCCTTGATGACAGCTTTGCCCACTCTTGGCATGCTCTCAACCAGCTTCACCTGGAATGCTTTTCCAACAGTCTTGAAGGAGTTCCCACATATGCTGAGAACTTGTTGGCTGCTTTTCCTTCACTCTGCGGTCCGACTCATCCCAAACCATCTCAATTGGGTTGAGGTCGGGGGATTGTGGAGGCCAGGTCATCTGACGCAGCACTCCATCACTCTCCTTCTTGGTAAAATAGCCCTTACACAGCCTGGAGGTGTGTTGGGTCATTGTCCTGTTGAAAAACAAATGATAGTCCCACTAAGCGCAAACCAGATGGGATGGCGTATCGCTGCAGAATGCTGTGGTAGCCATGCTGGTTAAGTGTGGTTAAATTCTAAATAAATCACAGACAGTGTCACCAGCAAAGCACCCCCACACCATAACACCTCCTCCTCCATGCTTTACGGTGGGAAATACACTTGCAGAGATCATCCGTTCACCCACACCGCGTCTCACAAAGACACATCGGTTGGAACCACAAATCTCCAATTTGGACTCCAGACCAAAGGACAAATGTCCACAGGTCTAATGTCCATTGCCTGTGTTTGTTGGCCCAAGCAAGTCTCTTCTTCTTATTGGTGTCCTTTAGTAGTGATTTATTTGAGGCAATTCGACCATGAAGGCCTGATTCACACAGTCTCCTCCGAACAGTTGATGTTGAGATGTGTCTGTGACTTGAACTCTGTGATGCATTTATTTGGGCTGCAATTTCTGAGGCTGGTAACTCTAATGAACTTATCCTCTGCAGCAGAGGTAACTCTGGGTCTTCCATTCCTGTGGCGGTCCTCATGAGAGCCAGTTTCATCATAGCGCTTGATGTTTTTTACGACTGCACTTGAAGAATCTTTCAAAGTTGTTGAAATGTTCCGTATTGACTGGCCGTCATGTCTTAAAGTAATGATGGACTGTCATTTCTCTTTGCTTATTTGAGCTGTTCTTGCCATAATATTGACTTGGTCTTTTACCAAATAGGGCTATCTTCTGTATACCCCCCTATCTTGTCACAACACAACTGATTGGCTCAAACACATTAAGAAGGAAAGAAATTCCACAAATTAACTTTAAAGAAGGCACACCTGTTAATTGAAATGCATTCCAGGTGACTACCTCATGAAGCAGGTTGAGAGAATGCCAAGAGTGTGCAAAGCTGTCATCAAGGCAAAGGGTGGCTATTTGAAGAATCTCAAATATAAAATATATTTTGATTAATTTAAAACTTTTTTGGTTACTACATGATTCCATATGTGTTATTTCATAGTTTTGATGTCTTCACTATTATTATACACTGTAGAAAATAGTAGAAATATAGAAAAACTCTTGAATGTGTAGGTGTGTCCAAACTTTTGACTGGTACTGTATATATACATATGTATATATGAATAGATATGGCAGGTTTCAGGACACTGATGTATCTGAAATTGTTGAAAGAATATATTTTCACACCAAAGAATAGCAGTGTGATTTTAATATGATTTGACTCTTTGCAGGCTGTCACGCTGTCTAGTCACAGAGGAAGGATGTGCTTCTCTGGTCTCAGCTCTGAAGTCAAACCCCTCACACCTGAGAGAGCTGGACCTGAGTAACAATGACCTAAAGGATTCAGGAGTGAAGCTGCTCTCTGCTGGACTGGGGAATCCCCACTGTAAACTGGAGACTCTGAGGTCTGTATTCCTGTAGTTGGTCAACAAGTGATAACTGTTCACCAGATCCACATGTGTCTACCAGGCACACATAGTCCACACCATATGTGTTTGGACAGTGAAGCTTACAGTTTTACATTTGGTGCTATGCTCCATCATTTTGGATTTGAGGTAGAATGTTTCATATTAGGCAACAGTACAGAATGTCACCTTTTATTTGAGGATATTTCATACATATCTGTGTTACTGTTTAGAAATGAAAGCACTTAATGTATCTAGTTCTCCCATTTGAAAAAGTTGTAATAATTTGGACATATTCACTTATATTATATTAAAGTATTCATAAGTTTAGTATTTGGTCCCATATTCCTTACCTGCAGTGATTACATCAAGCTTGTGATTCTACAAACGTGTTGAATACATTTGCAGTTTGTCTTGGTTGTGTTTTGGATGATGTTTTTCCCAATAGAAACTGAATGGTGAATAATGTCCTGTCATTTTGGAATCACTTCACTTGTATTGTCAGTAAGAATAGAAGATGTTTCTGAACACTTCTACATTCATGTGGATGCTACCATGATTATGAATAATCGTTAATGAATCGTGAATGATGGTGAATGAGAAAGTTACAGAGGAACAAGGATCATACCCCCTCTGTTATTGGTAATGGTGAGAGGTTAGCATGTTTTGTTGTAGCCTCTGTAACTTTCTCACTCATTATTATTCATGATTCATTCATGATTTTTCTTCATCATGGCATCATCAGGATTAATTTAGTAGTGTTTAGAAACATGTTATCTACTCACTTAGACAGAAAATTACTCCAGTCATCATCCACCATTCAGTTACTATCTGGCAAAACATAACCCAAAACACAACCAAAACAAACTGCAAATGCAACCAATGAGTTTACAACCAAAAACTAAACTTTTGACTACTTTAATACACTATAAGTGAATTAGTTAGAATACGTATGACTTCTTCAAATGGTGGGACTATATACATCAAGTGCTTTCATTACTAAATGTTGAA